>NC_143520.1:23772207-24100957 GCF_031878675.1 Megascapheus bottae
GTGGCTCAAGTGGTAGAGCTCTAGCCTTGAGAAAAAAAAAACAAGGACAGTGCTCATGCCCTGAGCCCAAGCCCAGCACTAGCAAAAAGAAATATCCAATCATAGAATTAATGTGCAATATTGTTTTCAAATTTTCATAAATAATATTTATGCAAAAAATTTGGAAACATTTGTAGTAATTCTATATAAAATAGAAACTTGGAAATAATAATATACCAGAAATATACATGGTTTTGTATGCAAATGCATTGTAGACATATTGAGACTCCTTCATTGTTAAACAATTGATATTTATATATATGTAAGTAATTTGTCCAAAGTTGTTCACTTGCAGACCAACCCAAACAAAGTTCCAGGTTAAGCTTTGTCACTACATCCCTACAGCATCTCCCTCAGCATTTGGCATATATAACCTTTTCTCAAATTTAGAATTAAAACAAGAAAAGACCCATTATTTCAGAAGTTTATATTGGTAAATGCCACTAAACATTTCCATGGTACTTTAAACATGTTTTTATATCTCTTCAGACCTTTATGTTCAGGGAAGACTATGACATAAATTCCCTCATCTTACATCTATACCTATATGATTTTCTTTTTTTGCTATACAAACATGGATGTTCCTAGTCCTAGAAAATGTGACATTCCTTTTTGTGACCTTTGTTTTATTCTGTGTGTACTCTGGACTTATCATATTTACCTTTTGAACCCTCTCTCTCTCTCTCTCTCTCTCTCTCTCTCTCTCTCTCTCTCTCTCTCTCTCTCTCTCTTTCACACACACACACACACAGGCATTCTCTTTCTCATATTGTAGGGACTTAAGCAGATTTAAGCTCAATTCCTAAAAATACTTTACTTTGTACCTTGCCTAGGGCATGAGTTCAGGGCCCAAGTGCTCTTCTTAAACTTTCTTCAAATACAAAGCTCTAATTCTGCTAATTGTATGTTTTTTTTCTATTTTATTTTACATCTACTTCTAAATAAAGGTATGTTCCATGGGGATAGGTTCTAATTCACTGCTGGTGTTTATTACAGTATTTTGCATCTAGTGGAATAAAAATATTTGTTGATATTAAACCTTATTCCCTATAGGTTCATTACATATATAGTATTTGTGAGCATAATTGGTGGAAGAACTTTCAAAGACCACTTGATATAGTCATTAACCCCCCAAGGGTATTAGCTTCCTTTTATGTCTACATATTTATTTGATTATATTCCTTAAATGTATTATTCTAAGAAAAGCTCATAGGATGTAAAGTCATTCGCAGCACAGACAAGATTAATCACTCCTTCTTATGGTTTAATTTATAGTTTTGTCTAGTCCTAGGCTTCTCCTATGAGGCCACCCAGGGAGAACGAGAGTTTAATCACACATAATTGTTTTCATCTATTTTGCATACCATATTTCCATTTAATAATACTTGAAAGAATGCAATTTATTGCCAAAATGAAAAAGAAAACTGAATGTATTCTAATCTTTTATTTTAAATATCTTTTAAGGTATGTTGCACACATATACTGACATGTAGAATCAAACTCCTTTGCATAGCTATTTGTGAATAAAATAAAATAATTTAAAATAAATAAAATAAAGTAAAATAAAATAATTTCTGAAAACCGAGAAATGAAAATTTAGATACAATAAAAGTTCTGCTCCATAAGCTTTGTAATTATCTTGTCAAAGTCATTGATCCCAGAACAGGAAAACTTTGAATTGAGATCTAACTTTAATTTAGTAAAATACAACTTTAGAGATTTTTGTAGAAAGAGCCAAATTAAAAGGTACACATTCATAGCTAAAGGATTTCCTAACCCAGTGCACAGATTACATGAATAATCAAAAAAATCCCAGAGGAAGTAAATATCACAAAATACCGTGGAAGTAGAGGATAAGCTGTGTGGTGGTGGGTAAAGCATTTTGGAATCCATAAAGGGAGACTTAAAACTGCTTTATCCCATAAGCTATACACAATGTAAGCCTCTCTGTGGTGATGGTAATGTTTCTCTTTGTAAAACAAGCAGTTTGTGAATTGGTTGTGAATTGTGTTTTGTAAGGAAGTAAAAGCAAAGCAGCAGTGTGATGTCTGGCAAATACTATAAACCTGAGACTGATTCTTTCTCTTTGGTAGGTTACCAACATCCCAATCTTGTGAGAGGTTTTTAAGAAGAATTAATTATTTTCTTCCCTTGACTTCAAGAACCTAAAAAGTTCATGCCTGTAATCCTAGATATTCAAGAAGCTGAGATCTGAGAATTGCACTTAGAAACCAACTGTGCAGAGAAAACTCCAATAAACTACTCAGAAAAAACTGGACAAGGCACTGTGATTCAAGTGGTAAAGCCACAAAGAGCCTTAAGCACAGAGGCTCAATGACAGCACCTAGGTATGAATTCAAGCCCTAGGACTGGCACCAACTCATACACCCAAAACAAAACAAAACAAAACCCAACAAATATCCAACACTATGATAATAAAAGATAGGTAAGTACGTTCCAAGCACTTGCATATCTATCTATAGAGGAGTTAATGTCTCAACGTAAGATAGTTTTAGGTTGAGTATTATTTTAATAGCAAGCATATTAAAGATGTCATAAATGACTAAGTGGGTTCACCTAAATATATATACATATATAGATATGTGTATATAAAGAAATGATCAGTCTATTAATATTTAAGATGTAAATGGACTTATAGTATGTATGTAGGTAGTAATTTAGCTATTTAGAACAATAACAGATATGGAAAAAGAGGGGTAGATGAGTTTATATATTATTAAATTAGCCAATAAACCTGTTAAGAGACTTTATTTATCCTAATTATTTCTTTATCATGGTAAACTATGTGCTCATTAAACAATTAAAATGTGGATAGTATGTTGGCTATTCTTATTTCTTTATTTCAAGAGAAGTTTCTCTTTAAGTCTTTAGTCCACCTTTTCGTGGGATGGTTGTCTCTCTGCAGATTTGTTTTTGAGAGGTTTTATTTTTTGAGCTATAGATACATGAAGAAACGCTCAACATCTCTGGCCATAAAAGAAATGCAAATCATAATATCTTTGTGAGATTCCACCTCACCCCAAATAGAATGGCCATTATCAAGAAATCTAATAACAGATGCTGGAGGGGATGTAGCCAGAAGGGATCTGTACTTGACTGTTGGTGGGAGTGTGAACTCATTAAACCTCTCTGGAAAGCAGTGTGGTGGTTTCTCAAAAGATTAAACATAGAGCTCCTCTACGATCCAGCAATCCTACTCCTGGGCATTTACTTAAATGGCCACAAAGAAGGCCATACTAAACCTACCAGCACAACCATATTCATTGCAGCATTATTCTCCGTAGCTAAAACATGAAACCAATCCAGATGCTCCTTCGTAGATGAATGGATCATGATGTGACATATATACACAATGGAATTCTATGCTGCCATTAGAAAGAATGGCATTACCCCATTTGTAAGGAAGTGAAAAGACTTGGGAAAAAATCATATTAAAGGAAGTAAGCCAGATCCAAAGGAACATAGGCTCCATGATTTCTCTCATTTGAAATAATTAGTACACATCTAGGATTTTCTTAGCAGAGGAGCTCAATAGCTCAAAAGCTATGTACATATGGACATATAGGAAGAGGCTAAGTGATATGGACTCTAGGATAGAGAAACAAGAGATTTATCCTTGTGGGTTGTGGTTTTTAATGTACTATATGAAGTTATTTACTCCTTTTCTTTTCTCTTTCCCTTATGGTTCATTTTCTTCTGTTGTGTATCTGACTTTGGTAACTCTTGTATTGAATATACATTTATTACTTTACTTGAATCAGGGAAGGGAAGGGGAAAAACAAGATGATGAGACAAAGACAAAGGAGGAGCCAGAGTAACAGTGATATTCACAAGACAAAATTTTGGAAATGAACTTTAAAACTTGGGTAGGGGTGGGGGGGGGCAGAAAGTGGGAGTTAAACATGTTCAAGAAGTAATGTACTGGGGCCGGGAGTTTGGCCTAGTGGTTAAAGTGCTTGCCTAGCATGCATGAAGACCCGGGTTTGATTCCTCGGTACCACATATAGAAAAAAAGCCAGAAGTGGTGCTGAGGCTCAAGTGGTAGAGCTCTAGCCTTGAGAAAGTCCAAGGACAGTGCTCAGGCCCTGAGCTCAAGCCCAGGACTGGTAAAAAAAAAAAAAAAAAAAAAAAAAACAGAAGTAATGTACTTACTACCTAACAAATGTAACTGTAACCTCTCTATATGTCACTCTGATAATTTAAAAGAATGTGGATAGTATTAGAATTCAAATAACTTCATCTTCATTTCAAATTTAAAAGTAATATTTGAATTAATGAAAAACTTTGTATTTAGAAAATTAAATATGTGAATCTACTTTTCAATGATTAATTCTATAAAATTTAAACAAAAATTATCTCAAATGACAATTTTGTATATAATCCATTGTAAAGTCCACAATGCAAAATGCATATAGAATTTCTATCAGTAACAAAAAGTAAAATGCTGTATTAAAAATGCTCTGGATGGGCATGGTGGCTCATGCTGTAATCCTAGCTACTCAGGAGGCTGAGATCTGAGATTCATGGTTCAAAGCCACACTGGTCACTAAAGGATGAGAGATTCTTATCTCCAGTTAAGCACTAGAAAACTGGAGTGGGGCTCTGGATCCAAGGGTAAGGTGGTAGCCTTGAGCTGAAGAGCTAAGGGACAGCGCCCAGGCCCAGAGCTCAAGCCCCATGACCCCCTTCCCCACACACAAATGCTCTGAATTATGGAATGAAATGCACTTAGTTAATTTTTTTTTAAAAAAAGAACGCACATGAGTCATTGTATTTGTACTAGGCAGTATTATTCTGTACAGTCAATTAATTTTTATTTTTTTAGATTTGTTTATCTTAATGTTTTATGGGAAATTCATGAAAATGTCAAAAGTGGATTTAAGGTAAATTTTATTATTTACATTACATTAGAACTAACTTGCATTTGGTCAGGGATATATAATATTATTTTTGTGGAGAAATTCACTCAGCAGAGAGTAACTTTTGCTAATTAATATTTCCACAGCCATCCTGAGATTGAAAATAAAGGTATCATAGAATCCCAGGTTACCCGTATCATGAAAACTATGTATCTGCCGGGTGCCGTGGCTCATACCTGTAATCCTAACTACTCAGGTGGCTGAGATTTGAGGATCATGGTTGAAAGCCAGCCTGGGCACTAAAGATCATAAGACTCTTATCTTCAATTAACCTCTGGAAAACTGGAAGTGGTGCTATGACTCAAGTCATAGAGTGCTAGCTTTGAGCTGAAGAGCTCAGGAACAGTGTGCAGGCTCACAGTCCAATTCTCATGACCAATAAGAAAAAATAAGAACTATATATCTGGTATGACTTATTTTTCCACAATCAGAATTCTGCATTTGCAACAACAAAAAAGAATTTTGCATTTGCTTCATGTAAATTGAAAATAAATTCAATCTGTGTTTCAATTCCAGTCTTCCTAAAATAATGAACTTTAAAAATCTTAATTTTGGGAAAATTCATGGTTTAGGTTTCTGTTTGTATTAGATTTAGAATTTTGTTTTGTTTCTGGAGACAGGACCTCCATAAACTCGTTCTCCAAAAACAAGATCTCCAGCCTAGCTGGCCTTGAACTCAATTTTCTACTAGATCAGAATCTGGAGTGCTAGCACTCAAATATGTGCTACCACTCATGGCTAGAATTTGTTTTGACTCAAATGAAACTCTGTAAGTGAAAGAGATCAGATGGTTGGTCTTTAATCACTTTTTTGTCCCCTTGATAGTAAGTGAAGGAAAAAATATGAGTGTATTTACAGGTTGCTATGTGAGCAGTTATGTGAAATTTATGCTGTGTAATAGATTATGGAAAATAGCTTTGAACAGACTAAATACTCATTTCATCTGATCAAAGCATGTTTTTACAAATCCAGTAATTATGCAATATACTTTTTTTCAAAGTTTTTCAAACTATGGTAAACAAGCACTGGATTCCTGCCCCCCTCACATTTGCACAGTAAAATGGACTTAGAGGCTAAGGGTGATTTATGTACTGAAGTGATTTGAATTCCATACTTTCTAAGTTGCAATGCATGTGTTACATACCTATAATTATGCTTCTCTGGGTGTATAAGCCAAGAAGGTGGATGAGGCAGACATAGAAGAGGAGATTCATGATATGGTATTTTGTTAATACAATGCAAAGGCACTCACATATTATGTACTTCATTCTTACCTTTCTGAGAGGTGTCTGCTAAATTACATTTTCAAACTGATGTCTTCACTGATTTCTCATTTATACAAACTGTATTTTGCTGACAGTAGAAAATCAGCTAAAAGTATCTTTAATATTATAATTCAAGGTTTTTTGTTGTATTTGATTATAAGAATTCCTTTACTGCTCGCTGTAACCAAACATACTTATGCTAATAATACATGTATGATAAAGTGTAGCACAATCCTTGCCTCTTTATTTGTGGTCATTTCCTAGAGGGAAATTTTTTTTTTCCAGTTAAAACATGACAGCATGGGGCTGGGAGTTTGGCCTAGTGGTAGAGTGCTTGCCTAGCATGCACCAAGACCCAGGTTCGATTCCTTGGTACCACATACAGAAAAAAGCCGGAAGTGGTGCTGAGACTCAAGAGATAGAGCTCTGGCCTTGAGAAAGTCCAAGAAAAGTGCTTAGGCTCTGAGTTAAAGCCCAGGACTGGCAAAAATAAAGCAAAAACAAAACAAAAACAAAAACAAAAAAACAAAGACAGCATGTTGTTGTCATATAAAAAGTTATATCAAAAGAAGATGAATATTACAAAAGAGTATTACTCATTGTACATATAGTTTCATATACTGTTATTCGAAAAAGGGTTATGCTGTGGATATTAAGGAACTTTCTTATTTCTAGATGTTATGTGACTTTTAATCAAATTGGACATTTGTAGGGAATACAATCAGACAAGGTAAGTAGTATATTTCTACTAAATTATACATTCATATTCCTTTATTATACTAATGTTGTACTTGCTTCAGATCAACTCAATGTCACATTATATAGATCCTGTTTTCCCTAAAGTATTAGAAGTCCATTCAATTTCAGTTTTCAATATATATGTCTATTGTTTTTTCCTCCTCTATATAAATGTCATCACATTGATATAAAGATTCATTTTCAAACTGTGTTTATTTTTTTAAAAAGATGATTAAATAAATACTGCTTCACAGTCTTTTCATCCACCTAATTTATGTACTTGATGGATCATGAGAAAATGAGATAAAAGAGGCAAAAAGAGATTGATTGCCAATGTTATATATAACAATTTTTTTTTTGCCAGTCCTGGGCTTGAGCTCAGGGCCTGAGAACTGTCTTTGGGCTTTCTCAAGGCTAGAGCTCTACCACTTGAGCCTCAGCACCACTTCTAGTTTTTTTCTATGTATGTGGTACCGAGGAATCGAACCTGGATTTTCGTGCATGCTAGGCAAGCACTCTACCATTAGGCCAAACTCCCGGCCCCAACAAATAATTTTTAAAAATACAAAAATCAAAGGTTTTTCTGGTGTGGTATTAGGACCTGAACCCAGGACCTCAAGCTTGCTTGGTAGATATGCTTCAGCATATGCCTTATTCACTTTTGTGCTAATTCTTTTTCAGATAGGTTTTTGTGTTTTTTGCCTTGGGTCAGCCATAGACTATGATCTTCCTTTCCATGCCTCCTAAAGTGCCACAGTTGCAGGTCGGTGCCATACTCAGCTAGTGCCTTTGTTCACTGTCTGTTGCTACATGAAAATATCAGAGACAGTTAATTTAAAAAATCATATTCAATTTGTATGGGCTTTGGAGACTGGGCAGTCTAAGAGCATGACACCTTCTTGGCTGTGATGAGAGCTTCTTTCTACTTTGTGCTGTGAGCAGGTGGGCCTGGGCTGGTAAGACAGAGTCCTGTTTTATAATTGTCTCCTCTTGAAACAATGAACTTTTACACACACACACACACACACACACATAAGATATTAATCCCTCTTAATGACCTAATACTTTTATAAAGCCCCATCATCTATCATTAATGTGACTTTGGAATCAATTTTTGACATGAGTATTTTGGGAGGACAAACCAAACACAGCATATATTTTTGCAAGTATTTTTTTTTTTTTGGTTGGCTTGTTTGATTTACCTAGGGCCACACTGGGTGAGTTTTAAGATGTAAACCTCTCAGTTTTGTAGTATATACAGTTAATTCTTGTCTGCATTCACTTCCCTTTCCCCTTAATTCTTTCATCACTATCCCCTTGGCCCCACCTTCCTTTTTTGCAAGTACCGCTTTCCTGGTACTTATTTTGTTGGTTCTGGCTTACTTTGCTTAATATAGCATTTCCAAAGATTTCTACTTCCTTAAGAAGGATAGAATATCATTCTTTTTGATGTATGAGTAGAATTGCATTGTGTATACCTACCATATTTTCTTGATCCATTCATTTATTGAAGGGTATCAGGGCTGATACTATACCTTGGCCTATGGCAAACAATACTGTAATGAACAGATGTAAAACCTCCTCAAAATATCATTATAAAAAATCCAATTGCCTTATGTCGATTTAAAAAATTCCAATATTTCACCCTGTTATTTTTGAGAGAAAGCTATTTTTAAAGTGATAATAACAAACGTAGTGGCATTAGTGGTTATGGTTAGGATGGAAGAGGCACAGGACATAGAAAACAGTGGCTTCTCAGCTTGTCCTTCATACCAGTGTAAGCAAGTGAGGGGGCTCTTTATTATGCTGGTGCTGAATTTTCACATTGACATCAATGAAACCCACACTGATCAGACTGATATAAATACATGGATGCACAATACATTTGAGCCTTCTGTCAGGGGCCAATTTTGGATACAAGAGTTCGGGATTCCTGAGCTACATTGCATATGCAGTTTGGAATTTCAGAGTAAGACAGTTGACTGTGTATGTATGTCCATGGGAGAACACTTGCCTAATGTGTGCAAGGCCCCAGATTTGATCCCACATTTGTAAGCAAGAATGAGAGGTGGGAGTATGGGAGTAGGAGGGTGGAGAAAGAAAGGAAGGGAGGTAGAGAGGGAAAACAAAATTTTTTCAAATATTAATAATGCTAAAATTGAAATTAGAAAATTATGGAGAGGTACTAATGTAAAATTTTAAGGTGACTATTCAAAATTTATGACTAAGTTATGCATGGTGTTCCATGGCACTTGAAAGGCAGAGGGAGGATTATGAGGTTCCTGGGATAGAAAATAAGATGCTGTCTCAAAAGAAAAACAGGAAAAAATAAAGACTCCCCAAATTCATGATACCTAATAACATAAATTATTGTTTGGTAAAACAAGAGTTCATTATTAGTTTTTCATTAGTCTTCTTGAAATTATCCAGTGGTTTTTGTCCACTAAGTTATTTCTATGAGGTTAAAATTTTAAACCCTTTTTTGAATAGTTCTTTTTAATTTTATATTTTTGGTGGGTCACAGGGCTTGAACTCAGCCTGGGCATTGTCCTTGAGCTCTTCAGCTCAAGGCTACCACCCTACCCTTGAGCTAAGCCTCACTTCTTATTTTCTAGTGGTTAATTGGAGATAAGAGTCTCAGGTCTTTTTATTTGCCCAGGCTGGGTTTGAACCTTAATCCTCAGATCTCAACCTCCTGAGTAGCTAGGATTACAAGTGCGAGCCACCATGGCGGGCTTCTTTTTAAAAATATTTATGTAATTGTCAGGGTGATATATAGAGGGGTTATAGTTACATTTGTAAGGTAGTGAGTACATTACTTCTTTTTTTCATATATTTTTATTGTAATTAATAGAAAGATTACATGATATTTGCCAGATAGAAGGTGCATTAATTCACATACCTTGATACCCTTTCACATGTCTTGGTCCCCATTTCCCTCCCCCCCACCCACACCCCTCATCTTGTTTTCCCCCTTCCCTATCCAATTTCAAATAACCAAATACAAATATATCCGATATATCAGGAAACAAAGTGAGATACTGTAACAATATGAGATAACCAAGGGACAGAAAAAGAGATGAAAGATAACATAGTACCTTAAGGACAATAGTCCTTCATTATATGGCTTTTGTTTCTATATCCTAGAGGTCCTTTCATTTATTGTCATACTATATGGCCTTTTGTATCAAGGTTTTCCTCTATTGCAAACCTCTGCTAGGAGAGCCCAAGGTTTCTACTGATTATGACAAATGAGGGAAACCATTGAGCCTGTTTCTTGGAGTCTGGCTTACTTCACTTAATATGATTTTTTCTAAGTCTTTCCATTTCCTTACAAATGGGTCGATGTCATTCTTTCTGACAGCAGCATAGAATTCCATTGTGTATAAATACCACATCTTGTTGATCCACTCATCAACTGAGGGACATCTAGGTTGGTTCCATATCTTTGCTATGGTAAATAGTGCTGCAATGAACATTGTTGTGCTAGTGGATTTAGTATGTCCTTGTTTCTGGATGATTGGGTAAATGCCAAGTAGTGGAATTGCTGGGTCATAGGGGAGCTCTATGTTTAGCCCTTTGAGGAACTGCCATACTGCTTTCCATAGTGGTTGAACGAGTTTGCACTCCCACCAACAGTGTAGTAGTGATCCCTCCTGGCCACATCCCCTCCAGCATCTGTTGTTATTAGTTTTCTTGATCCTGGCCATTCTAACTGGAGTGAGGTGAAATCTTAGAGTTGTTTTGATTTGCATTTCTTTTATGACCAGAGATGTTGAGCCTTTCTTCATGTGTCTATAGGCCATTTTTGTTTCTTCTTCAAGGAAGACTCTCTTTAAGTCTTTGGCCTATCTTTTAATGGGATGGTTGTTACTTTGGAGATTAGTTTTGGAGTGTTTCATTACATCTTGAACATTGTTACCCCTTTCCAGATTTTCTCTGACTCTCCCTCTCCCAAGCCCTCCTAAGTTGTAAAGTTCACTTCCAATATATTGTCTTGTGAATATCACTATTACATTGAATCACCCTTTGTCTTTTGTCTCATCACCTTGTTTTTTTCTTTCCCTTTTCTGATTCAAATAAAGAAATAACTGTTTATACAATACACCAGGTACCAAAGTCAGACACAGCAATAACAGAGCATAAACCGTAAGACAAACAAAACAAAAGAGCAAAGGAATAACTTCACCTAGTACATTAAAAATAACCACCACAAAGATAAACCTCTTGTTTCCATAGAATAGCATTTTTTTTTGCCAGTCTTAGGCTTGAGGTCAGGGCCTAAGCACTGTCCTTGTACTTTCTCAAGGTTAGAGCTCTACCATTTGAGCCTCAGCACCACTTCCTTTTTTTTTTTCTATGTATGTGGTACCAAGGAATTGAACCTGGGTCTTCGTGCATGTTAGGCAAGCACACTACCACTAGGTCAAACTCCCAGCTTTGAATAGCTTTTTAAAGGAAGATTTGCTTAAAAGTTCTTCACAGAGGAAGGAGTAAGGAATGCAATCACAATATTCGGTGTATATACTATGAAACTAGAAAAATAGAGGGGAGGAATAGAGTTAGGAGGGAAGGAACAGAATGATGAAAGGGATGATACAAACCAAGATCCATTGTTCATATAAACTGACATGTTAAATGGTGGGTTACTGTAAAATTACTTAAAGAAATTTCATCCAGAAGTTAAAATAACAGAATATGAATAAACTTTCTCTAGTAAGAAAATTGCCTTATATATATTTTAAATGAACAATGTATCTTTCTGAAGATTGAAAATTTATTTCTAATAATCTACAACTGTTCGATATGCATACAAATTATAGGTATTGATATTATGACAGAAAATAATGCTATATTCTGTGAGTCTTAGTAAAGAGAAATGCAAATGCACATATTAATCAAAATGATTATTACTTTAATGAGGCTAGTTCAGAAAGCAGTAGGAGCATTGGAGAACAATTACCAAGTTAGAATGGAGAAATACATCCATGTTTTCATCATCATGTGGAGAGCTGCCTTGTCAATCTCAGAGCTATTTTATTCTTATTGGTGTATTTACAGGAATGTCTAAATAATTGATGAGAAGAGATGGATTGCATTTTATATAATGAGATTAATGAAAAAATAGGCTCTCTGCTTGCCTAACATGCACAAAGACCCAGATTTGATTCCTCGGTACCACATACATAGAAAAAAGCTAGAAGTGGTGCTGTGGCTCAAGTGGCAGAGCACCAGCCTTGAGAAAGCCCAAGGACAGTGCTCAGGCCCTGAGTTCAAGGCCCAGGACTGATAAAATAAAATAAATTTAAAAAGTAAAAACAGACTCTTATTTGGGGGATCAAATCATTGTTTTGTCAAGACCTAGATACAGGATACTGCACACATTTTGCAGAAAATTTTTTAAAATAATTTTTTATTGTGATTAATAGAAGGGTTACATTATATTCACCAGATAGAAGGTGCATAACTTCACAAACATTGATACCCTTTCTCATGATATGGTCCGCATTTCCCTCCCACCCTCCTCCCACTTATCTTGATTTGCCCCCTCCCCTATCCAATTTCAAATAACCAATTAAGTACATATAAAATATATCAGATAACAAGGTGAAAAATTGTAACAATATGAGATAACCAAGGGATGGCAAAAGAGATGAGTGATAACATAGTACATTAAGGACAACAGTCACTCATTATATGGCTTTTGTTTCCTTATCCTGGAGGTCCTTACATTTAGTGTCATACTATTTGGCCTAATGTCTCTAGATTTTGTTCTATTGTAAATCTCTGCTAGGAGAGTCCAAAGTTTCTACTGATTATGACAAATGAGGGAGACTATTGGGCCTTTGTTCCTTTGAGTGTGGCTTACTTCACTTAATATGATTTTTTCTAAGTCTTTCCATTTCCTTACAAATGGGGTGAGGTCATTCTTTCTGACTGCAGCATAGAATTCCACTGTGTATAAATACCAAATCTTGTTGATCCACTCATTAAGTGAGGGACATCTGGGTTGGTTCCATATCTTTGGTATGATAAATATTGCTGCAATGAACATTATTGTGCTAGTGGATTTAGTATGCCCTTTTTTCTGGACGGTTGGGTAAATCATTTTGCCGAAAATTTTAAAGTGAACTTTCAGAGAGCTTTAGAGAACTTTAACCCCATATGAAGTTAGGAAGGCAAATAGAAATTTAGTATTGATTTTTTTATGCAAAGATTTGAGAGCCTATGAAAGAAATGGAAATTCAGCACAAGACTAAAAACATTGCAGTGTTAGCTTTTAGGTATTATACAATTAGGCAATTCATGATGTGTGTGTGTGTGTGTGTGTGTGTGTGTGTGTGTGTGTGTGGTCAACTCAACTACTTAAAAAATAGATATCAAGCATTTAGACAAAAGTTAAGGGAACACTTCTGAAAACAGAAATGATGCAGTGAAGCCAGGGGAGGTCCTGATAGTGGGTGCTGGATTCAATTCCTAACAGCTCATGGAATTCAACTGTATACATCTCCTCTGCATTGTACATTTAGAGATGCACAGATTGTAATCTGTTTTTGGAGAATTTATGTTGTGGAAACAGGCAAAGGTTCAAAATCAGAACTTCTCTTTTGTTTTCCAGGAAGTCGTGGTCAAACATCTATGAGTTGAGGTCTCTGAGGAATCCAACTGAAAACCCTATGTCTTGTGTGGAATCTTAATGCTGCTTTGTGACCTAAGAGAAGGAATGGACATCTTTGTAAATTACTGTGTTCTACACAGATTGTGATAGAACATAGTTTAGGACTGATTGTAATTAATGCTTCTATAGGGGGAATTGTATCTCACTAAATATGGATTCATATATATTGACCCCCCAGCACTGCAGAATTGGATTGCATTTGGAGATACGGCCCTTAAAATGCTGACTAAACTAAAATGAAGTGATTAAGCGTATACCTTAATCCAACCTAATAGTATCTTACAAAAAGAAGAAATTAGAACACACATGAAGAGCCTAGAGCTGGGCCATGTGGCAAACATACCTATAAGCCTAGCTATTTCAGTCTCAGAAATAAATAAAAGATCATGGTTAAAAGCTAGTCCAGAAAAAAAAAAGTTCATAGATGCAATCTCAAATAGTAAAAAGTTGGACATGAGGAAACACTCACCTGAAAATAACTAAAGCAAAAAGGATTGAGCACATGGATCTAGTGGTGGACTCCAGCTTTATGAAAGAACAGAGAAAAGTCATGAAAGATCACAGAATGAAGGCAGCCATTGTAAGGCAAGGACTAATGTCTTGGGAAAAATCAATCCTGTTGAAACCTTGATCTTGAATTCCCAGAATTTGCCACCATAATACACACATTATTACTGTGTAAACCAGTTTATAGAAATTTGTTACAGAAGCTTGAGAAAAATGAACACTAATGTTTAGTGTCTGTTCACTCAAAAGAATTTGTCACAAGGGGTAGGCGATGTAGCTTAGTGGTACATGAAGCCCTGGGTTTGATTTCCCAGTACCACATAAACAGAACAAACAAACAAACAAATCTGGAAGTGGTACTGTGGCTCAAGTGGTAGAGTGCTAGCTTTGAGCAAAAAGGAGAAGCTCAGGGGCAGTGCCCAAGCTCTGAGTTTAAGCCCTTAGACAGGAAGAAAAAGAAGAGGAGGAGGAGGAGGAGGAGGAAGAGGAGGAGGAGGAGGAGGAGGAGGAGGAGGAGGAGGAGGGGGAGGAGGGGGAGGAGAAGAAGAAGAATTTGGCACAAAAATGGAGTTAATTTCCTGAGTTAAACTACATGATTTCATTTACATATTTTTCCCCTTGCAGGAGCAAATTGCACTGTCCTGTTGTACAATCACAGAATTCTCATTCCTAGAGCTTTCATTGCTAAAATATTTCCTTTCTGGAGCTAGTAGTTTATGCTTAGGTAGTATTGTCCGTGTGTGTTTGTGTGTGTGTGTGTGTGTGTGTGTGTGTGTGTGTGTGTGTGTGTATACTGGTGTTTGAACTCAATACCTGAATATGATTTCTTAACTGATTTGCTCAAAATTTATACTCTCCCCTTTGGGCTACAGATCCCCTTCAGCGTTTTCATGACTAATTAGTAATAAGAGTATCACAGACTTTTCTGCATGGGCTGGCTTCAAATCTCGATCTTCAGATCTCAGCCTTGTGAGTAGACAGGATTACAGGAATGAGCCATTGCTTCTTCGTAGTATTTGCTTATTTGTTATCTGCCCTATGCCTGTGTTTTATTCTAATCGTTTTTGTTTCCCAGTTTCTCCTCAATAATGCCTTGTAAAACAGTGTATAAGCTGTTTTCTGCTGTTTGTCTCGTAACAGGACATACTTAAACATCTCAGCTCAGCAGTAGTAGATAACTACCTTGATCCTATAGTAAAAATAACTTCAAAAAAGTATTTCCATGGTAATAGAGCTAGAACCCATGGAAAAATGGGCAGTAAAATGGAAAACCACTGCTATTTTCCAGATTTGAAAACACATAGGGTACCTATGAAGCATAATATCATTAAAGATGTTTGCCATTGAATTACATTTATTTATATCTTTGGGGTGGTTTCTGTGTATTTAATGGTATTAGCACTTGTCAAAAGTGCCATTTGACCTACTTTGATGTTCAAATTCTTGAATTTGAAACATTTGATTTACAAAGTTCAATTTCTAGTGCATGTTTATTAGTTTGAAAATGTTTCATCTTGGATTAAATAATTGAGAGAAATATATCTGGGAACACATTTCTAGCAATAAATATTATTACTGAGCTTATAGATTATTTATAATGATCAGTTGTTTTAGAAAAACTTTACTTGATATAGTCATATTAAAGTGAGAGAAAAATGTGGGAAGGGGTAACAGTGTTCAAGAAGTAATGTATCCTCTATCAGATGAATGTAAATGTAACTCCTGTGTACATCACCCAGACAATGAAAAAGAAAAAATTGATTTGTCATTTGAGCCACCTCTGCAATGTAAGTGATTTATCTTTTTTTTCTTTCATTTTTGGTACTGGGGATCAAACCCAGGATGTTGCACTTGCTAGGCAAGCACTTTGTCACTGAGCTCCATTCTAGTCCAAGCAAAATAATTTTAAAGTGCCAAAAGTTACTTATGCTTGGAATGAACACCTAAGAATAAAAAAATACCTAAGAATAATAAAAAAGAAACACATGTTGCTCTTCATGAATGTCAAATTAGTTTATATTTATGATTTTATTTACAAAATTTTTGGATTTTATTTTAATTTTTAACTACAAAAGTAAATATATCCTTATTAAAATAAAGTGAGATAGGTAAAAGAGAATGCACCATGAAATTTTCTCAACCCTATTTCTACAGTCAGAGATACCACTATGAAATATTTGCTACATATTATGTCAGATATTCTCCCTTTGAATAATCAAATAAAGAATTTTAAATGGCATTATTAACACTTGCTTTTGTGTTATTTACTTTTAAAATACTCATACTAAATGCTTATTTTTTCATGCCTGTATATGAAAAGTTACATCAGTCACTGAAGTGGCCAAACAGCATTTTGTAATAATACAAACTATTGAACTATTTCCCTATAGACAGATATTTACATTGCTTTAATTTTAGCTTACATTCCAGAGAATAATTTTATAAGATATGCTTTTATTATTTATTTATTTATTTTGGATTGTGGGGCTTGAAGTAGGTCTTGGCACTGTCCCTGAGCTATTCAGCTCAAGGCTACCACCCTACCCCTGGACCTGGGTGCTGTCCCTGAGCTCTTCAGCTCAAGGCTACCACCCTACCCTTGAGCCAAGCCCCACTTCCCATTTTCTAAAGGTTAATAGGAGATAAGAGACTTAGGTCCTTTGTGCCCAGGCTGGCTTTGAACCTTGATCATCAGATCTCAGCCTCCTGAATAACTAGGATTACAGATGTGAGCCACTGTGCCCAGCTATTTTTTTTATTTTATTTATTTATTTTTATTGTAATTAGTAAAAGGGTTACATGATATTTGCCAGAAGGTGCATTAATTCACATACATTGATACACTTTCACATGTCTTGGTACCCATTTCCCTCCCCCCCCACACCCCCCACCCGTCTTGGTTTTCCCCCCTTCCCTATCAAATCCAGCTATTTTTTTAAGATATGCTTTTAGTATAAGCTATAATATTGTCTGTTCAGATGAAAAAGTACTAATCTCCTAGGGAATTTTCAGAAAGAGAAAAAGAAATCAAGGTTTAGGTATAATATTATGTATTTTTTACATCAGTTGGCAGCTATATTAATATATTGAAAACTATGATATATTTATAGCTAGGTTCTGAGACTTATTTTCAACATGTCATCTATTAATTATATGTAATTTACATAATAGCATTCTCTGGACTTCCCTCCCCCCATCCAAAGGTGAGAGTGAACTAGATAGTCTTGAAAATAAATCTAGAAAGTATATATGGAGGATCATAAACTGCATTTGTCAAAAACCATGCCACAATCACTGAGACATGAGTCCAGAGAAGTCCAGAGAACAGTGTGTAGTCCTCACCCTTCAGTGTAGGTTAGAATTCTGGTTTGATGTTCTTGCTAGGGACATACTGCACAATCCTTGGTCAGTCTTGGTTCTATCAAGTTTTCCCAGAGCCTTCTTTGTCTTTTAGGATTAGAGTAGCATCTCCCAGAACTGTTTGGAGTGATGAGCAGCAGGAAGCAGCTTCAAGGACTCTGTCTTTTAGAGGATCACAGAGGTATGCAGGCCCTTTAAATGGTTTGCTGTCTGTGGTTTAGAACTGACAGAAATACTCAGTCCTTACTCTTGATTCTTCTAATGAGTTGCTCAGCGATTAGCTATTGGCTTTGAATCCTGGTTAAAGAACCAATAAATAAGTTGATGATCTAGAACAGTAACAGAGACTAAGTGATCTCATGCATTGTGTAATAAAATTTGTCTACAATTAGACTGAGCTTCTTTCTGGGGGGAGTCTGTTGATAGATACAACACTATGTCACCTCTTTAGCTTTGTAATAACAATAAAAATGTCAACTATGAAGGCTATGTCACCCAACTATGTAAAATACAAAGGTGTGTATGGCTTCCAGGCAAAACAGTCAGTAATACATTAAAGTTTTTCTGTATTTGGTGGTATGTAGTGCCTGCCTAAGCCCCACCTCACTCCTAAAATGAAGGAAAGTCTCTTGTTGGTGATGCTTAAGTGACAATAAGTTTACAATTCTAATTGTAAACACCAAGACCTAATCTTTATGTCCTGAAAGGTGTGTGGTTTTTGTGTTATGTTGCATTTTCTAACAAAACAGACTTCAAAACCAATTTAGATCACATGTGGCATATTTAATAATGTCATTAGTTGCTTCCATACTAATTGATTCATTACCTTTCTTCTATTAGGAACCATGAACACCCAACATGTTTATCAGATGTGAGTGCCCTCTCTCCCCTGGGGGGGTAATGTTTACTTAGAAAAAGCAATGAAATTGTTATCTGGGATCAGTACCTTCCACTACAATGTCTTCTCTTACCTGGGGTAAGGGCTGACCAAATCTCTGAATTAATTGCCATAAACATAATTTATATATACAAGAAGACTGTGACAATGGCTTCCTTGTTGATTTTTACTTTAATCCCATTTCTTTTACTCTCAGAGGAAAAACTAGCATTATCCTTTTATAAATAATTTATATAAAGCAATTCATCGGGGAAATGAGATGATGGTGGTGGTAGCTTATTTAAAAGCTCTGATAGGCCAAATGATGTATTCCTGAAGTGGTTGGGAAATTTTAAATAATATTCCTGTATTTGTTTTGATCATTTCCATAATCTAGGAATTGGAACCACCTGTCTTTTAAATTTTGTGAATTTGAATGGAGAGTTTTTAATATTTTAATGTCAATAATTGTGAAAAACCTTCACAAGGATTCACTCTCAAGCAAAAATGGAAAAGGAAAAAGAAAACTAAAAACAACTAAATTCATGTGAGCTTTAGGAGTTTGGCAATTCACCTGTGCACAAAGATTTCATTATTCTATCTTCTCTCTCCTTTTAGTGAGTTTAAGTTCCTAAAAAATCATCAAAGAAAATATGCAGCTGTGTATGTAAGCCATTTCTTTGCACTTGTATATTGAATGGGCTGGAAACCATTGCTTAAAATTTTTAAAAATTGTACAACATTAAACATCACCATTAAAAATTTCATTCAGTTTTTAAAAGCTATCTTTTAAATCTTTTTAGAATCTTCATATAAATGCAAGCACCATTACAAATTCTGGGTCAGACAGAATGAATCCATTTTCTCAGCAAGACTTAAGCTTCAAGCCCCCTGTTAAGACTCATGCTATGAGCAAGGCTGGGACTGTTTATGACAGATGCAAATTATTCTCAACACCATTTGTATTTTACAATATATAATCAGGTATGCATCCTCCAAATACAATTCTTTCCTTTAAAGCTCAGAATTCTGGATACTTCATAAAGCAGAAAGCTTGCTGCCACCTTCAAGGAACTCAAACTATCTGATTTTTTTATTTGCTGCTGCCATTAGATTGAAATGATTTTTCCTCAGTTTGCTCAAAGCCAGATTTAAAGTCAGGTCCCAGAGGTAAGGGGAAAGTCGATCCCCTAAGCCACTCAGACGTTGTTTGCTTTTTTTACATGTAATATCCTACTTCTAAGCCAGGGTATAATTTAAAATACAAAACACACTCTACATAAATATGTCCTTTAGAAATTTTGTAATCTGACATTTAATAGAAGTTAACTAAGTGCCTTATATCATGTTTGTTAAGGAAAATGGAGAAATTAGAAATACCCTTGAAGACAATTGTTTCTTAATTGCTTTCTACATATTTTTAATGATGCACATTTCTTTTTTACTTCAAATCAATAACAATCTGTGCTTCCTTTGAACACAGACCTTCCAGATTACTCATTTACAATGCACGTAAATAAGCTCCAAATCATTTCAAACACTTCATATAATATGAGCCTCTGAGAATCATCCACAGAGTTCAGGTTTGCAATCACTTTCTGTTTGCTGGTGAACAGCAAAGGGTTACTTCAGCCCAGACTCTGTAAGTACAAGCAACAGGAATCCATTGGCTTTAATTTGTCCATGTCTTTCATTTGATACTCCCAGTATTAATAGCTTTGCAAGGAAATTCTGCAGTCATTAATCATAATAATTAATCAGATCCAATTATATTGCATATAAATGCGAACAAATTGCTGAAAAAATAATGATCTATCACCAACGTGTCACAAAGAAAAAGAGACTAAAATAGTAATTAGAAGCAAGGATTTAGTTGTGTACCAGTGCCTTGCAACTGATTTTAACTGTATGATGATCCAATGATATAATTAGTAGAAAGTCTAGCAGGCCTTTTTAGCATCCGATCTAATGACTGTGTAACTGGAGAAAATAAGGCTCACTTTTCTGGCTCATTGCTGCATTTGCTCCTAACTTTGCCTTGTGGACTGAGGAGATTTGTTGCTTTTTGTACTCTAATTCAGGAAACTAAATTGTTTCTGCATTAGTATTCTATTTTAAAGTAGTCTTGTCTATTAACTGAATGCTATGCAAGTTAAGATCAAGATAGTCCTACATGTCATTTAAAAATAATTCTTCCAATCATAATGTGTAACCTATAATTCAGAATGAAATGTTTTGGTTATAGTGAGTTAACACACTGCAGGTAGCATGCACGCTAGCTATTTTCACCTATCTTCCTTTTCTTGAACTGAACTGAAAACATTTCAGAAAATGGAATTACTCTGTTTTCACTTCAGTTAGCACTCTCAACAGCCTTGACAGATTTTATCAGAAACCATTTTTTAAAAAATATACGAACGTGTGTGTGTGTGTGTGTGTGTGTGTGTGTGTGTACATGAGGGTGTATATAAATTCTTCTTGAATATATTCTAAGCCTGACCAAAATGAATTGTTTAGTGTGAGTAATCCTATAGTATAATTTTAATATGTCTCTATTTTCTTTTCCTTAAGATGCCTTCTATTTCCACTCTTGTCTCACAGGATAGAACTTCCCACATATATTTTCAATTTAAAACTTGTGTTATAGACAAGCATAATTAGCACTCTCGTCTACCGTGTGGTCAGATGCGTATTTTTAAACCTTTCTAAAATGTTTCCTTTGCTGCACTCATAAATTACACATGAAATGGTTAACTAAAGATTGAGGAGCAGTTCTTATGACAGGTTTGCAACTTGAAATTAAATGTTAGGTTCATCATAGTTTGCAATACTAAGCACTGCACTTTACCGTCTTTGATCTCAGTGTTGTGACTACTACAAAGAAAGAAAACCTTATCTTACCTTTTCCAGCATCTTCTGCAGAAGACCTCAATAATGCATTAGAACATCTGGAAGAGCGGTAATTTCAGCTCTCAGAGATAAGAATTGACACAGAACAGGTAAACCCTACAAAGTCATCATGTTGAAATGAACTGATTAAGGTTTAGTAACATAAAACATCGTGTATAGTGTTCCCATGCTTGCTACATCGTGCTATTTTATATTTTAAAAAAGGAATGTCAATTATATATATTTAGTAGGTTGATTAGCTGGTAGCAATATTATATTTTACATAAGGAGACAGAAATGTCTGCAGATCTATTGCCAGGCACATCTATTTAGAGTTAACTGTGAGTTCATAGAAAATACATCGGCATAGTAAACAGGGTTTTGAAATGACAATTTTTTACTGGTTGCAAGTGCTAATTGCTAGTTTCTCAAGGGTATAGAATTAATCACCTGCTAGATTTACAGTCTCTAGGTTGAGACCTGAGGATGGAGGCAATAAGAAAAGCTCTTGAGGGACATATCATATGGCGAGTCTAAATATCAGTCTCTATGCATATGTAAATTGGTAACAAAGTTTTTTCAAAGCTCAAGTATGCTAATTTCAAACAGGCAAGACTAAAGCTAGCTTTTAGCAGCTGTTTAACGTCTGCCTGTGGGTGGTAGAGAGAGCTTAAAATACAAGCAAACAGTGGTGCATAAGTAATTAAGCAACATTTTGCTGGGCATAAATAATTCTGTTTATATTGCTCTTTTGAAGAGTATAGAATACAAAATTACAGATCAAGTGCACCTTTGGTCACCAGAGGTTAACTTTTTTTTTCTTTACCTTTCTTTTGGTTTTACAAGTTAAGAGAAATAAATAATGGAGTGTGCTATACCTTTATAACTTCATAGGAAATAAAGTCATTTCACATGTGAGGGAAATCCCTGTTCAATTACTTTGACTTTTAGTATATTCTGTTAATTAATCAGAAAAAATGTAATATAACATTGAAAATTTGCTTATTCACAAAGCTTTCAGGAATATTTAAAGTAGTATTTAGAGTCTTTGCTAAAAGAAAAAATAACTACAAAATACACAAAAAGAAAAATATCTTTAATTTTTCAGGACTAATTTAAAATCCATGCATTTAAAAACAAAATTCATCTAGAGGTGATATATGCAAACATATGTGTGTACATATGTGTGTGTGAGTGTGTGTATACACAGTCACTTAATTTGAACAGCTCTTACCTGCTAAGCCAATAGAAGTGTCTAAAAGCTGGTATTAAAAAATTGCATTTGATTCAATAAAAACCTTGAAATTGGACAAAAGGAAGATGAAAGATTTAACACAATTTAAAAATACCTAGTCTGTAAAAAAGGATTATAGATACTAACTGTGAAAAGAGTCAGGGGTTTAAACTTTGTTTGCGTTAAATATTCATGCTTTAAGGAGTTAATAGTGAAAGGAAGTACTCAGTTGGGAATCAGGTCTTATAAAGGGCTTTGTAACACATTAGAACACCAGGAAAGCAAGAGTAGTCATTTATGCACTGGATTGCTGCTTCCCTTTGCAAGGACCAGGTAAATACAATGGTATTTTTAAAATCTCCTTCACTCTCCAGCCTCAATATTCTAAGTAAGAAGGTAAAAATCTGATAAAATAAAAGAATTTTTACCCCCAACAATGATGATTTCATTACAATTTAGTTTCTAATATTTTTCTTAAATCTATCTTGGTGGTGGGTTTTAAAACGGCAGAGATACCAGTCACTCACACCTACAATGCCAGCCTCTCAGAACCCTGAGATCTGAGTACTGTTGTTTTAGAAGTCAGCTGAGGCAGGGAAGACTGGGAGATTCTGATCTCTAATAAACACCAAAAAGTTGCAAGTGGAGCTATGATTGGTGGCAAAGCACTCGCTTTGAGCACAAAAGCTAAGGTGCTTTGCTCAGGCCCCAAGTTCAAGTCCTAATACCAGCACCAAGAACAAAATACGATAACACATACCTCAGGCTCTGAAGTGCATCTTACTTTTGTTCTGTTATTTTTGCTATCCATTCAGTACATAGCAATAGTCACTTATGTAATGGAAGATAGGGGCAAAAGCAAGTATCAGGCCACTATATCTACATAAAAAGATGAAGGTTTCAAAAAATTCTGTCAAAAATGTGGATAGTGGCAGGGTGATTGTAATCCCAACTAACTGGGAATCATAAACAAGAGAATCATGAATTCAAGACCAAAACAAAACAAGATCAAAAACCAAAACAAAACAAAATCCCCCACCACCAAAGGTTGAATCATTACTTTTTTTTCTTTTTTTCTTAAAGAATTTATTAACATTGATTTTTACACCATACTTCAAATGACTTATTTAACAAGTATTCAAGAAGGGAATTTCTATATACAATCTCTGGCACTTTGATTTTAGAACATAATGAAAATTAAGCTGAGGGTTAAACTGGCATAATAATTTCTCTAAAAATTATGCTTATTGTCTTTGTATTCTTGAATTTTTTTGTTTGACATTGAAGGGACCCTATCTATGTATGGATGAAAATTCACATATTATCATATATCACCAGGGCCAAAGAAGTCTTGGCCAAGTATGATTAAGTACATAAGATTTCTAAACATTGCTTTAGGAGGTCTGAATTGCTGTCCTGTGCTCTACCACTTTTTCTCCATTGTCTTTGGACTCCTGTGTGCTATTTTGTCCTATCACCTGTTTGGCCCTGAAAATATCATTTGTCTTATCAAGAATAGATCATTGCTGGGAGAGAAAAAAATAACGTTGGAGTTTGGATTGCCACAATTGTACTATGAAACTTTTGTGTTCATAAACTTCCTCATTCACTTGTCTGAGAATAGTTCATTTACTTTAGTATAATTTATAAATAAAAATATCCCCCTCCCTTTGTTTTTGTTGTTCATTTCCTATTATCTTTGAAGGCATGAAAGTGGCATTTCTGGCAATCAATTCACTTTTCACTTCAACCTATGAGACTGCTAGGCTTTGTTCTTTGTTTTTGAATTTTGGTGGCACTGTAGTCTGAACTAGTTTGAGCTAGTACTAGTACTCTCTAGTTTGAGCTATATAGACTGGTGACCTACCACTTGAACCAATCCTCCAACTGTGTGCTAGCTAGATTTGAGATAGGATCTCATATACAATTCTTCCAAAAATTTCTTCAACCGGTGATACTTCTGCTTTCAGTGAGGATTCTAGGTGTGTGGGACTGATACCCAGCTGTTAATGGTTAAGCAAGAAAGTAGGATAAGATTTTCCTGCAGTATTCTAACAGATACAAACCTCAAACAGTAAAAGATGCATTCATTGGTTTCACTGAATATTTATCTACTAGGCTTATGGGAACAGTGCAACAATGATTAGAAGAGTCAGGGAAGCTCTATTAACTATAAAGGATTTCTTTATCCATAAGAAGCCATCCTCTCAGCCATCTCTGTAATCCAACCTAGTTTGTGCCCAGGGCTTCATCTCATCAAAAGAAAATGCAGAAATGCAGAGGCTTTTCCCCTCCTCAGTTATTCACTAAGTCACTGCACTCCTTAGGTGACACAAATATTTCAGAACTTGTAGTTCAGCATAGATATAAAGAAGCCCAACACAACAACACACTAAGGGACAATACATATTGGAAAAATACCCTTGGTTATTCTTTTCAGTGGTTAACTCATGATAATGATGATGATGATCATCCTTTCTCACTATCTCTCTCCCTGCTGGTTCTAGAGTTTGACTTGAAGGCATCACATTTGTTAAGCAATACTTAACCTCTGACAGTTAAGCCACTTCTCCAGCTCTAGTACTTTTGAGATAAGGTCCTTCTTCCAATCTGTCTGGGATGCCTAGTTATGATCAACCCGTGTTAGGCTTCCAGATAGAGAGGATAACAGGCATAAAACCATGTCCAGCATGTTGTTTACAAGTGGCCTCTAAATTATTTTTTTCTGCTTGGGTTTGCCTTGAACCTCAAGTCCAATAATCTTACCCTCCTAAAAAGCTTGGAATGCAGGCACGAGGAACTGGTACACCGATTCATCTAGAAAATTTAGTCAGTTTTTTCTTTTTTTGCCATTTCCACAAAGTTCTGACCTGTTAGAATGGTTACATGCCTATATGTTTATTATTCATTGTTAGATATGTATGTCGAGGGTGTACCTATTCTTAAATGTATCCTATCTTCTCCTCTCCACTGTTCCCAGGAATGTAAAGTTGAAGGAAAACACCAATTTCAAAATAAACTGTCTTTTCTTAGTCCCAACACACTGATTCATTTTGTTCATTTGATTCATTTTGTTAATTGGAATTCCAAATTTCCTTTTCCCAGTCTGTTGATTTCAAACGAAGTCTGCATAGCTTTCTATATTCAAAAGGGCATATATCCTTTAGAAACATGGGCACAACAAATCTAGCAATTTGCTTTAAAGATGTCCTACTCTCAAAAGTCAACAATTATACCTTGTGCAAGAGTATATCAGGGAAATTGAATGGGTAATAAATTATGGTGAGCTAGAATAAGAAAACATGACAAATATGAGAATCTAAAAGAAAAGAATTCCTGTTTCCTTAAACCAGTTAACCTCTTTACCAGATATTATCCAGACATTTTTTGTGACATGTAAGGGAAATATGTTTGATTAGTCTCCTTTGAATGTATTTAAGCTCCCTTTTCTTTTTCTGGTTTTGATTGAAGTCAGCACATGGAGTTAAATGGGCCCTGGGGCCAAACATGACAATGACATTGTTGAATCCCATACTGATGCTCCTACTTAGAAGGAAAAGAAGTTCTTATGTATTAAATTTATATGCAGAATATTATTATATGAATATTCTTAAGAGTAAAGAGACTTGTAAAGAAAATACTAAAATCAACTATAGTGCCCTTTCTACCAGCTCAGATCAACAGTAGTTTCAGGGGAACGCTGGAGCATGAGAAATAAGGTTTCTCATTGAATATTGGATGTAACCTGGTTTTACAAAATAATCTTGAAACTGGAGTTGTCTCTTCTACCCTTCCTTCCTTCCTTCCTTCCTTATCAGCCAGATAGGAGTATATACATTACAAGCACTCATTTTTGGTTTACTTTCTGATCTGAGTTCTTGAACGCATCCTTAAATATGCTGACTACTCCTCCTGTTAAGGAATCATGTAGACAGAACAAGTTTAGCATTTATGATTTTCCATTTATTTGATTTTCCTCAGTGCTTTTCAGGGAGATGATTGTACAATGTTGGGATCAATTGCAGCTGAGGGAGTTCTCTCACTGTATTTACTAATTTATATAGCAACCAAAAGGTAGAAGGAAAATAAAACAAAAACATATTTGGTAATTTCATGAATTTAAAAACAAGCCCTGGGGGGAAAATACATCACTTTATGTTTTGTATCACTGCTGTGTTTAAGAAACCTAAAAATGGGAATTTCATATTCTCATATTTTGACAAGTACTTTACATTTGCTTGAACAAATATTTTACTATGAAAGGAATATGATTAAAAAGAAAAGAACCCCCACACTATTAACTTCTCAGGAACATTAAAGCAGTAAAAGTACACATTCCATAAGCCAAGGGACATGGTAGCATTCAGTTGATTTCAACCAATCTTGGAAAGAGATTTTCATTTCCTTTTATTCTTGGTAGACTCCAAAAAAACATGAGCACTTGAGGAAAGGAGAGGTGTACTTCAACTGTCACATTCATATGGCAGAATTTAGCCATTTTTCTGAAGGTCTTCCATGTCTCAGAAGTATAAAGACAATAGTATACTATCTACTGAGCCAATAAGTCAACTAGCTTTAACAGCCAGTATTCAGGAAATGTATTTATGCTCTTTGATGAAAATACAGCCTTTACTTATAGCTATACTTCATTCTTTTAAGATCAGTTTTTCACATGGAAATTATATTTAGTGGCTAAAAAGACGACTCTGTAAAGAAAAGAAGCACTTAACTAATGTAGAGTATAAGTTTGTTTTATTTGTAATTATCTATCTTTAGAATAATTGAGATTCTAAACAGCAGCTAATAGCCTCACAGTCTCAAATTACCACTGCCTGTAACTTTACCTTGCCAAATATCAAAAAGCTTTTTCAACCGCAACAATGCTACTAGCACCCAGGTCATTTTCCAGCAATTAATTGGAGGAGGTGATTAATAGCTTAATAATGGGTTGCTCTGTATTTAAAAAGTGCAGGGGACCTGCATAGGGAAGGAATATGTAATTTTGTATCCCTGAAACATAACCTAATTGAAAAATCAGCAGTTGGTCTTATTTACTTTAGGCTTGTATTTCCAAACCCTCTTTTGATCTACTCTGAGAAAATGTGTAAATCTGGAGAGTATTTTTTAATTAACTCCTTGAACATTGAACACGCTATGAATTTAAGGAGCACAAGCAATTCCCTGGCACCTGCTGTGCTCAGTCAACTTCACAGGAATCTGAGGGCAATACGTGTCAAGCATCTATCTGGATGTGCAGATGGTGGTTCCCATTCCCCAAGTCATCCACTACAGGGCCACCCTTGGATTCCTATGGTGTACTTAGCTATCCTGTAACTTAATAATACAGGGTCTGCGAACTGATGTTGTTCACTTCTACGCACCCTTGTCACATGCCTATAAAATCTAGTTGCATCGGGGCTGGGAGTCTGGCCTAGTGGTTGAGTGCTTGCCTAGCATGCATGAAGACCAGGGTTCGATTCCTTGGTACCACATACATAGAAAAAAACCAGAAGTGGTGCTGAGGCTCAAGTGATAGAGCTCTAGCCTTGAGAAAGTCCAAGGACAGTGCTCAGGCCCTGAGCTCCAGCCCAGAACTGGCAAAAAAAAAAAACAACCTAGTTGCATCCTATCAAAACATCCTTCCAGAAACATCCATCAAGCAGTCAATATCATTTAGCAAATTTGATAAGCCAAGTGCTTAGAATTTTGAAGCACTGTTCCAAGACAACTGTATGTTGTCTATTCAAAACAGAATAAGTTAATATAGGAAATAGGACGAATGATAAAGACAAGGAATGGAGAACAAGAAATAGAAAACAGGAAGAAAACAGAATTGATTTGCCCAAGTCATTACAATATCAGGTTGACTCATGCTGGGATGTTTGAATGTGGCACTCATTGAAATTTTTTCTTATCTATGTTCTATAGTTGTTCATATGCATGCTAAACTTACATGGGTTATGTTTTGATTTATTTATGTTGACATCCCTTTGGATGTCAACAATATTTGTTAATAATCATTTAAAAATTTTTGAAGACTATAATGCAATCTATTGATGACATACTAAGTCCTATCTTGCATTTTTATTGTGAAAATTCACTTGATATTTATTTCAACTCCATCACAAGAACCTCTTTTGATGTTACCTAACATTTCCTAGACAGAAAAACCAATACACAGAAACCCTAACTCTTTTTTTCATATATTTTTATTGTAATTAGTAGAAGGATTACATTAGAGGGTGCATTACTTCACATACATTGATACCCTTTCTCATGTCTTGGTCCCCATTTCCCTCCCCCAACTCCTGCCCCTCATTTTGTTTCCCCCCCTTCCCTATCCTATTGCAAATAACCAAATACACATATATACAATATATCATATAACAAGGTGAAATACTGTAACAATATGGGATAACCAAGGGATAGCAAAAGAGATGAGAGATAACATAGTACATGAAGGACAACAATCACTTGTTATATGGCTTTTGAGAAACCCTAACTCTTCTGGATAATTACAAGGTAAATTGCACAGCCATAGTTCAAATAAGTGACAACTCAAGAATGAAGCCAACTTGGGAAAACTCACAAATGTCCATCCCATCTCTACTCTTAAGAAAGATTATCTTTCAGAAGGTTATGTGTGTGTGCACCTAACTGCTCCTTTCCTTCATGCGGTCCAAGTTGGCACTGTGTTACACATTGTGTGCTCTTCTCATCTAGTGTTCACAGAATGGATAATGCCCCACTCTTATGCTTCTAGAAGAAAGTCAAGTTCTGATAGCTTACAACTGTAATCGTAGCTACTCAGGAAGCTGAGACATGCAGGGAGATATTTATACAAACACACATAAACATACACACATGCATGTGTGTATATATACGTATAATGTTATATTTTAGGTCTTGGATCCTTTTGTGAGAGAAACTTTTGTCCTTCTGAACCTGGCTTACTTTGTTTATCATGATATTCTTTAGTTTCATCTATTTTGCCACAGTAACATAACTTTGCTTTTCTGTTCAGCTGAAGATCCCTCTGTCAAGTCAGAATAGCCACTGTCAAAACTGTGAACAGCAACAAATGCGGAAGAAGCTTTGAAGAGGGAAGCCTTATGTATTCTTGGTGAGAATGTAAACTAGTGCAATTTTTATGGAAATCAGTATGGTGGTTTCTCAATAAACTAAAAATAAAACTAGCATTCAATACAGTGATAACACTCGGACATATACCTGAAGGGATGTAACTTAGGCATGTGAAGAGCCAAATTAATTATAATACTATTCACAAAGCCAATTGATAGAACCCGATACATATTTTTCTTTTTCCTTCTAAGATATTTTGCTCATCTGATATGTCCTAATGATTATACAGAATGTTTTGATTTTGACATTATATTTTTCACAGTTGGTTTTATATTCTATTTTTCCCTCCCTTCCCCCTTCTCTCCCTCCCTCCCATACTTCCTCTCACTCTTCTCCTTCACAAAGGGTCTTACACTAAAATCCAGGATGGTCCCTGACTTTCCATACTCTTGCCTCAGCCTCCCAAGTGCTGAGATTGCAAATATCTACCACTATGCATGACTTTTCTTTTCAAAAAACATTCTATCTCTATATTTTGTGAATGAAGGTATTTTTAATTATATTTCCAAGTATAATAATGACATTACCTTCTCACAATTTTCTTGATTTCTATTTTCTAATTTTCTACTTCTTTTCCTTCAATAATTTGCATTTATATCTCAAAAATATTTGGTGATGTGTTGTTGAGCAGACTCAAACCTTAATATGCAAAAAAGAAGGACTGATCACTGGCTGTCTCCAGTCTGGGGTAATCTGCCTGATGGGCTGACTTACTTGTTTTCAGAATATGGAAGACAGCATAAACCTAGCTGTGGGTACTAGATTTGGGTGAAGAGGAATTTTGGTGGTTTGACTTTTAAGTATGGCAATTTTCACTTCCCAGTTTACAATAATGCTTATGTCTTTGTCTTCTGTTCTTTCTGTCATTGAATTCAAGTTACTTTGTTTTGTATGTCTTTGTTTGATTTTCATTTTATTCCAGAAACTACAGTTCCAAGGCCTGCAGAGAAAGGGAAATTCAGGGATTGCCTGACCAGGTAGGGATCTGAGTATCTCATCTAGACTTCTTGTGTCCTCAGATACTTCACCCTGTCAATTATTCTAATGTGGACTATATTTCTATTTGTTTTTGGTAATATTGTACTTTTGTGATGCCCTACATTATTTGAATAGCTGGAAATGGAAAGGTTCTAATTGTTTCACTGATGTTCAGGATAGGTTAGGCCCTATTTTCAAGAAACTTTTCAGCAGTGATGATTACAAATAATAACATTTAAAAGAATAAGTAAAGTTTAGAGATGTTTCTTCAGTAGCACAGAGTTTTACAGAAAGGAAATGGCAAAATAAGTGATGTGTCCAAGTTTTAATCATTCTTGAGCCCTTCTGTTATTAAAATCATCATCATCATCATCATCATCATCATCATCATCATCATCATCACTACCATTATTACCATTCATTATAATAGAATCTAAATATATTAGCCAAGATGGCCTTAAACTTATGGGCTTAAGAAATCCTTCTAGGGGCCAAGAGTTTTGCCTGGTGGTAGAGTGCTTGCCTCATGTGAATGAAGCATTGGGTTCAATTCCTTGACTAGCACAAGCACAGAAAAAGCAGGAAGTGGTGCTGTAGACTGTTAGCCTTGAGAAACCTCAAGGACAGACCCCAGGCCTGAGTTCAAGCCCTAGGACTGGTATAACAGAAAAAAGAAAGCAAAAAAGCAAGAAGGAAAGAAGGAAGGAAGGAAATACATTATATATATATACATATATATATATATATATATGATTTTATAATTCCTCAGTTCTGCAGTATCAGTATTATCCTTCCTGGAATAATTTCTTTTTCTTTTTATTGGGAGGGAGCCCCACTTTCCTGTTTTGTTTTGTTTTAGAGGTTGAGATAAGCGTCTCAGGTTCTTTTATCCCTGGGCTGGCTTTGAACCTTGATCCTCAGATCTCAGCCTCCTGAGTAGCTAGGATTACAAGTGTGAGCCACTGCGCCCTTCTCCTTAGGGGTACTTTGTAAGAGAGAGAGAGAGAGAGAGAGAGAGAGAGAGAGAGAGAGAGAGAGAGAGAGAGAGAGAGAGAGAGAGAGAGAGAGAGAGAGAGAGAGAGAGAGAGAGACATGCGGGTGGAAGGAGGGAGGGAGAGGTAAAAGGCTTAAACAGGGAGTTACCCAAATTACATTGGACTGAATGAACATCATACCTGGGGTAAACTTGATGAGGGCAGGTAAGAAATAGTGGCTAGAAAACTATCAGAGGGCTGGGAGTTTAGCCTAATGGTAGTGTGCTTGCCTAGCATGCACGAAGACCAGGGTTCGATTCCTTGGTACCACATACATAGTAAACAAACAAACACACAAACAAAAAAAGCCAGAAGCGGTGCTGAAGTTCAAGTAGTAGAGCTGTAGCCTTGAGAAAGCCCAAGAACAGTGCTCAGGCCCTGAGTTCAAGTTTCAAGAATGGCAAAAACAACAACAAAACAAAAACTATCAGAGGCTAGGAGCATAGCCTGTTGGTAGAGTGCTCACTTACCATTCAGCCCTAGGCTCGATTCCTTGGTACCATATTCTCAGAGAAAGCCAAAAGTGGGGGTGTGGTTCAAGTGGCAGAGCACTGGCTTTGAGTAAAATTGTCCAAGGACAGTGCCCAGGTGCAAGTGCCCTGAGTTCAAGCCCCAGGACTGGAAATATATTTATAAATATATAGATATATGAATATTTGCAGGAACAATAGATAAAAAGTTTTTGTTTATCAAGGTCATATTGAAGCTTTTTGTAGATCTTCCTAGTTTTTAAAGATTTAAAAGATTTAATGTTTTTACAAAGTTCTATTTTTTGTGAATCTGTTTAGTGATATTAAATAGCAGCATGTTTTGCTATTTTAAAATATTGCTTTTATTTGGTTAGAAGAATATATTTTATTTACTACTCATAATAATATAGGCCAAACATAGTCTTTGTGCTAATTGTATCCCATGTTCAAAGTGTTCCAAATGAACACTGGATGATTATCTAGTGATATAAAATACTGCACAAACTCTATGAAAACAAATGCAGAGCTTTATTTGTAGAAGTATTTATACATTTGGAAAACAGATTACATTAAGTTATTTGTCTTATTTCCATAGATCTAACTTATCCAGATACACTGTAGGAACAGTGGTTTGGAACCTATAAAAATAATTCAAGATCTAAAGGGAAAAGAAAAATATTCCTTTCCGCTTCCCTTCCCTTACTCCCTCCCCTCCCCTGCCCTTGCACTCCCTCAGCTCCCATTCTCTCCCTTCCCCTCCTCTTCCCCTTTCCTCAAATAAGGGCTCACTCTGTAGACCAGAGTAGCATTGGATGCAAGATCCTCTTGTCTCAATCTCTTGAATGCTGGAATTACAGGTATGTACCACCACGTCTGGCTTAACAATGAAATTTTACGTCAACATATTCATTTTATGTCAAGTGGTGCTATCAGAAATACAATTTTGCATAATTATTTAAGGAAAGGAGTAAAAAAAGAAAAAAGGTTTAAATTATTGAGTCATTGACTCAAAGACAAAAGTATGTGTCCAAGTAATCTGAAAAAAAGTATTATTACTTGAGAAAAAAAAGTCTTGTCTTAGAGTGTTATAATTGTCTTTTCGATCTTACTAAGGTTTCATTTTAACTCTCTACAACAAAGTAATAGATTTTCTTTGGGAATTGGAAAATCTTTAAAAATAAAGGAAAAGAGATGCTTTCATTTTATAAAGAGTTTCTAACAGTACAGGAGGGGTGATCTTTTTAGTAAAGGCCCTCCCAGATGGTATTGTGGGAGTTTCCTTGAGGAAGATTTGAGCTATCTAAAGGGAGAAACATCATGTGACCCTTTCAGCTAGAAGTATACAGAAAGAGGGAACTTGGGACGGGGAGCTTAGCTTAGTGGTAGAGTGCTCATCTAGCATGCGCGAAGCCCTGGGTTTGATTCCCCAGAACCACATACACAGAAAAAGCTGGAAATGGTGCTATGGCTCATGTGGCAGAGTGCTAACCTTGAGCGAAAAGTATCCTAGGACTGAAAGAAAGAGGTACCTTCGTGGTATGGAAGAATTAAAGAATGATGGCATAGAGAGCATTGGTGACTACCTTAGATTAGTTATTTTGGCATTTAATTTTTAAGATGTAATTTTTAAGAAATTAAAAACAGTAGAAGTATATGGAGCTTAGTAATGGAGAAGGAACACACTGGAAAGAGCATCAGATATATATATATATATATATACACATATATATGTATATATATATACACATATATATGTATATATATATATATATATGTGCATGGGGGCATCCTGTGTATTAGAAACATTGTAAAGAAATGCGAAGAAAATGATTCTGCAGAACAACTGAAGGTTAGGCTTGAACAGACCCAATACTTTCCGTTTCACTTGCAGTTCTCAAGAAGAGCTGTGGTATGTACTGAAAACCCTGACTCCCAACCTGAGAAGGGGCTCATTCAAAGAGCCTAACCTCTGGCCAAAAAGAAATGTGCATTCATGGTCTAGCTTCAGAATTCTTAGGAAGACTGAGTCTAAGACCCAAAGTTTCAAGGGTTGCTTAAATGGGCTTGAAGCTTACATATAGTTGAGAGCTACATGGCCCATATTTATCATATCTAGAAAACTGGTTTATAATGAATCTTTTGTCATTCTTTATTTCCCATCTTGTGTTCTGTAAGCACACTTCTAGGGAATTGTGTATATGAGTGTGTAGCCACTTCAGACTGACATGTAACCAGTTCACTATGAATGTGCTCCATTCGTGGGAAAACTCCAATTCACTTTAAACAAGAGAAGGACATGATCCTGAATTTTGACTGGGAAAGATGGTCAACTTAAACTGAGAGGAAAATTTAAGAACTGGAGACAGGGAAAATATTTATAGATACATTTCTTACTATGTTAATGTTATTCATCTACTGTTTAAGAGGTAAATAGTGGTTGGATATGAGCTTTGAGTCCTAGAAATATTTTTGAGCATTCAGGTTAGAATTTAGAACTAAAGATCTGAGTAAAGTCAAATAGGTAGAAAGAAAGAGAAGTAGAAATAACACTACATTTATAAGTCTTTAAAATTAGTAAAATGAGCTGAACAGAAAAATCTTCTAAATGATGCCACAAAATGGCCATCAGTAGAGCAAAGAGAAAACCAAGAACATAAGAGCTGTGTGCTCAAGAAAAGAAAGAATATTTTCAGAAAGGAAGAGAGACCAGTTGTGTCAAGGGATATTGAAAGTTTATATTGGACAAGAGTAAAAATTGGAATACTGGATTTGAGAATATGGATAGTTTATCAAGAGGGGTCTAAGATATTATGAAAATGTCAGTATGATTGGATTATATTAAAATTAAGGCTGGTAGAAGAAGTAGAGAAAGGGACTATAGACTACCAGAAAACAGGTAAAAGGAAATGGGCTCTTACTGCTTATCTGTAGATCTATCCTTCCCTCCCTCCTTTTTCTCTGCTTCTCTTTTACCTTCTCTCTCTCTCTCTCTCTCTCTCTCTCTCTCTCTCTCTCTCTCTCTCTTTCTCTCTCTCTCTCTCTCTTTCTCTCTCTCTCTCTCTCTGCTTACTTTATTTTCTTTTTTAAGTAGCTGTACAAAGGACTTGCCCTTCATCAAAGCAGTTTATAAATATAATGCATCTTAATATCACCCTTTCAACATTCTCAACCACAGATCCCAAGCTACCCCCTCCCTTACTTATCCTAATTTTAGGTTAGATATTGAGATAAATCTATTTATTTATTTATTTATTTATTTATTTATTTATTTATTTATTGTCCCTTAACAAAGCAGTTTACCTGTACAATGCATCTTGATCTATGTCATCACGTAATAGTCTTCATTCTCCCACTGCATTCTACACATTCCCTTTCCTTATAGTTCTCAGTCCTGTGGCATATGCAATGAGTTCTTGCCTGCATTCTCTCTGCTTCTCTCTTTTACTCTTCCACCTCTCTCTCCCCTAAGCCCCATCCTCCACATCTTGCAAGTACTTATTACTGCTACTTATTTGTTGGACTTGGTCTTTTTAAAGAATCACACTGTGTGAGCTTTCCATAGAGTTTACACACTTCAGTTAATTCATTTGTAACCATTTTTCTTATCATCCATTGTGCTTACATTCTAGCTACCACAATGAGGAAAGCCATGCAACATATGTTTCTCTGGGTTTGCTTTACTTAATATAATTTTTTTCAAGGCTTTCCATTTACTTATGGATGGTACAATATCATTCTTTCTGATGCATGATTACAATTCCATTGTGCATATATGCTACATTTTCCTGATTCACTCATCCATTGATGGGCATCTGGACTGATTCCATACCTTGGCTAGGGTCAATGATGCAATGAACATGATTGTGCTGGTGGTTGCTTTAGTGTGGCCTGGTTTGCTTCTATTGAATAAATTCCCAGAAGTGGAATTTCTGGGTTATAGGATAGTTGGTATTTTAGTTTTATGAGGACTTGACATACTGCTTTCCATAGCGGTTAAACAAACTTACATTCCCGCCAATGGTGGAACACAATTCCTTTTTGGCTGCATCCAAGACAGCATTTGTTATTAATAGTTTTTTTTTTTATATTGGCCATTCTAAGTGGGGTAAGGTATAATTTCGATATTGCTTTGATTCACATTTCCCTGGCCAGAGATGTTGAACATTTCTTCAGGTATATTTTGGCCATTTTTAGTTCTTCTGAGGAGCATCTCTTTAAGTTATTTGCCTATTTATTAATTGGGTTGTTTTTTTGAGGGTGTCTTTGTTGGTGGTTAATTTTTTGAGCTTTATGTATATTTTGCATCTGAAGTCCTTTATTTGTTGAATTTGGTTGGCCAGAACTTTTTTTTTGTGGGTCATGAACTCAGCTTGGGCGCTGTCCCTGAGCTCTTCAGTTCTAGGCTACCACTCTACCCTTGAGCCAAGGGTTGGCAAAATTTTAGTGAGCATTTTGTAGTGACACTTATTCAAGAAATATACATGTAGTTCTCTTTTCTTTTGGTGGATCCTTGTCTGGTTATGGGATGAGTGTTATGTTGGTTTCACAAAATAAGTTTGGTGTGATCTTTCCCTTTCTAATTCACTGAAGATTTTCAAGAGTATTGGTGCAAATTCTCCCTTGAAGGCCATGTAGAATTTATTAGTAAATCCACTCAGTTCTGGGTTTTTCTTGGAGGTCATTTTATTGTCATTTCAACTTCATTATGTGTTATGGGTCTATTTAATTGATTTAAATCTTCTTGACTCAGTTTGGGTATTGTTCTCTAGTAATGCTTTCTTTTCTCTCAGATTTTCCAATTTGTTAGCATAAAAGTTTGCAAAGTATTCCCTTACAACATTCTGAATTTTGCTTGCTCCTATTGTAATGATCCCATTTTGTCTCTAAATTTCTTTATTTGGGTATGTTCTCTTTGTTTTTCAGCCAGATTTGCTAAGGGTCTGTCAATTTTGTTAATTTTTAAAAATATACATTTTATTATAGGGGTACATGATGTTCACCAGATAGAAGGTGCATTATTTAACAACTGTTGCTAGCCCGTCTCATGTTTTTGTCCCTATTTCCCTCCTCCCACCCCCTAATTTTGTTAATTTTTTTTAAAGAAGCAACTCTTGTTTATCTTTCTATGGTTTTTTTTTTTAGTCACAAATTCATTTATTTCTCACTTAACTTTTATTAATTGGTTCCATCTACTGGCTTAGGATTGGGCTTGGTCCTATTTTTCAAGGAGCTTGAAGTGCCATCATTAAAGAATTGATTTTAGATTTTTCCCTTGCTGTTCTAGGCAAACAGAGCTATAAATTTTCCTCTGAGTACTGCTTTTGCTGTGTCCCAAAGGAGATGTTATTTTGTGTGTTCATTTTACTAAATTCCATAAATGGTTGCATTTCCCTTCTTATCACCTCAGTGACCCACAGATCATTAGCAACGTGTTTTTTAGTCTCCGTATGTTTTTGAATTTTCTATGAGTGCTTTTCCTGTTGAGCTCTAATTTTATTCCATCGTGGTCAATCAGAACCCAGAGAGCAATTCATTTTTTAAAATTTGTGCAGATTTTATTTTTTATTTTTGTGGGTCATGGGGCTTGAACTCCAGCTGGGCGCTATCCCTGAGCTCTTCAGCTCAAAGCTACCATCCTACTCTCAAGCCAAGCCCCACTTCCTGTTTACTAGAGGTTAATTGGAGGTAAGAGTCTCAGATCCTTTGTGTCTGGAATGGCTTTGAACCTTGATCCTTAGATCTCAGCCTCCTGAGTAGCTAGGATTACAGGCATGAGCCCCTGCGTCTGGCCAGATATTTTTGTTAACAAGTATATGAACTATTTTAGAGAATGTTACATGGGTCGTTGAGACAAATGTATGTTCTGACACTGCTGTGTGAAATAGTTTAGTAGATGTCTACTAGGCTTCCCTCCTTTCCAGTAAATTTATTCAGTTGAATAGAAACAATTTTCAGCAGTTATTTTACTTTGAGAGCATTACATGTGTGTTTCTAAAATCTTGATGTACATCACGTTAGTTTCTTTTCACCTAGGGATTCCTTATATTATTAGCATGCCTTTGTTCTTTTCCACGAGCTAACAGTTTATCCCCAACTCCTCTCTGTACCTTCATCTACCCAAATATTCTAAATCTTACCATTTTCCTGAATGTTTAAACTCATAGAAAAGTATGTGTAAAATACACACAGACATATACACAAAAAGACAAAAACACACACATACAAAGACTTAACTTCTATTCTGCTGTCATATTTTGAAGAAAAACTAACATCTGCATGTGTTTAAAAACAAAGATGAATACAAAAGTGAAAGTGAAAGACAAAATAAATCTCTCTGTCTCTGTCTGTCTGTCTGTCTGTCTGTCTGTCTCTCTCTCTCTCTCTCAACTTCCTGATCCTCTACCCAAGAGCGGATCACTCCCTGTACATCCTTCTGGTGATGTGCACCTAACACTGTAGCATTCTGGCTTAGCAGGCAGTCCTCTTTCTCTCCAGATGGGGTATGTGTACAATGGGGTATGTGTACATAGCAGGGAAAATTCTCTTTGACTTGAGAGAATGCTTTATTTTTTAGCTGCTGTGAAATAATTAAAAATGAATGGATGCAGATGAATTGTAGGAAGCATATTTATTATTTGTAGTAGTTACAAAAGATTCCTGGAAATTAAAAATCATACTTTGAACAGGTCGATTAGTCAGAATTAATTTTTCTTTCACTTTCTTATATTGGTGTAAATATTTTCATCTGTTATGCATAACCAAAAAAGTATATTAAATTGTCAAAACATAAATGATTTCCTTTTGGCCACCATGGCTTGAGGGATTTATTTCATCTGTTTTTGTGCTACTATTTGCCCCTAGGATGTGTAATATTTATTTTAGGGGAATGTGGATTACTGTAAGACACCTGTATTATTTATGGGTGATTAATATTTGTGTTATGGTGAATGAGGTCTTTTGGCCTTACTTTTCTCTTATAGTGACTTAATCATTTCTCACAGGAATTTAGTCATTGTAATAAAACATTCCACATACTAGTTTGTTTTTCAGCAGTGACAAATGCAATTGTAGTAAAATGTGAATTTTCAGTTATTAAATATGGCATCATGAATGTAATTTAGTAGGCTACATCTGCAAGATCTTGCTGTATGGAACTGCTGAGCTGAAAGTGAGCCAATCCTTGTTTATAGGAATTTAAATATAAACACTGGTGAACAGTGTCTTTAAATCACAATGCTTAAACTACCAGATCTAATTGTGTGTTTCCAGTTATAAGTCTATGAACTGTATAAATAGTTGGTTATATTGATGCCTATTAAGATGGCCTCATTGTCACTTACAAACTTGAAAGAAATTATGAAGATCCTTGATCATCCCCGACAGATAATATCATGCTCCAAATCAGGACATATGTCAATGTTCCTTTCTATGAGACATAGAAGACATGAATTTTTTTTTACAACTTCCTTTCAGAAAAAAAGCCCACTATGACAAATGAGTGAGGAATTTTAGGAATCTAAATTCTGCAAGGGTTACAATTTATCTTAGTGTTATGTGCCAGAACCATCTTCCTTTACAATGGTGACAATTAAAACATTGCTCTTCAGTTATGGTAGTGGTTTGGAGTCATGTGAACTACTGAATGTAAAAGGAATTCATTCTCAAATGCCACAAGGAATCTTTCAATCATGTTTTGAAAAGTTTGGAAAACAGAGACAAGGAGATTTATATTTTCTTTCTCTTTTATGTTTATACATAAAAGGCAATGTCTGAATGAATAGATGAATAAAAGAATAAATAAACACATATACACAACTTTCTTTTGTGAATATCTGAAAAGAGTGCCTTTGTTATTGTTTAAAGACCTATTATTTCAAATTTGGAATGATCTATAGAAATATGGAACTTGATTCTTTTCTCATATTCTGTGCAATCATTCCATTATTAGACCTGTGACCTAATTTGTACCCTGAAATATTAAAAGTGAAAAATATTTTTGAATAAAAACACCTGGTAGTATTTCAAAGAAGGGACTAGATTATATGTCTAACTAAAGGTGTGGCAGAAAAATTCAGCATGCAAATATTGGCACTGTGACATATTAAATGCCTTTCAAGTGCATATAAAATCATGAAAGTGGTTCAAACTTATTGAGCTTCCAGAGGAAGTTATCAAGAGTATTAAAGAATGATGTTGATAATTACACTAAATTCAAGCAGGATACGGTGGACAAGGGGTTTCAAACTTCAGAAACATCAATTAAAGCCTACGTTGTGTGCAATAAGCATCAAAAATTGATAAAAACTCAAATTTAGGTTTTTAGATTTAGTGTTTAAATCAATCAACTGCAAACAAGATTTAATTAAAGAATATTATTTCAAAGTGTAATTACCTACTGGGATTAGAATGAACCTCTATTGCCCATAATGTTCTCCTACTGTGATCCCACACTGAAAAATGTTGAGTTTTAGATTAATATGCATCTTGTAAGTACAAGGCCTAATCTCAATCTTAAAGGACATTTAAAACACACTTGGAACCTTCTATGCAATCAAGCCCAGTGTGACTACTCTGTCCACCATGCTAAATTTGTGATTACATTTTTTATGTGCATGATTTAAATCGCTTTAGCAGGAGTCCAGGGAGCATTTTACCCTGCATATTAATTACACAAAGGCTTTGTCATGTGAGGGTCTCAGTGGTCATGGTCTGTAATCCAGCTCATTTGAACTGTGAGCACAGTTTTTGAGCATGCTGTGCACATCAAGCCCAGCTTTAAAGCTAGAATAGGCTGAGATGGTTAACAGGTATGGTTTCTGCTTAAGAAATGAATGCCATTTATTTAGTGACATCTGCAAACTAATTGCTTAAAAATATAAAAGTAAATGTGTGCATTTAGATTGTTGCTATTAATTCATAGGAACAATACTCGATGCACAGTATTCCATTTTTTATGGTCTCAAGCTATCATTATCCATATAGTCATAGGATTCTTCCTCCAAATCCCCCATATTATGGCAGAAAGATTCATCCTTCATTAAATTTCAATGATTTTGTCATCAAGGGTCCATTTACACATTTGAAATCATTTAAACAATAATTATTTTTTAATGATGACTTAAATGAGTTTTCTAATGAACTTATGTATATCCTTAACTAGCAAGAATCAGAAAATTAATGTGTAATACTGTTAAACAAACATAGCATCTCAACCAAAGCATTTAAAAATATTTTAGACTTTTAATTATACTGCTTTATTATATATAGTAGTATGGCCCTGAATGATTGAATAGTTGTTATTGGTCTTTGTTCACACATTTTAGTAGTTTCATAATGTAATATAATATTAACATAAAGTTCTATTCATTCTGCTTTCAGCACCTATCTGTACAAAGCATGTTCTAAGCACTAAGCAATATAACAATACTCAGGGAAGACAGAAGGGACAATAAAATATACAAGAATTATATAGAAATGACTTTTTCTATATATTTTCTCTTCTGTTAGATTCATTTTTATTATATATTTAGCATTTTTTCAAATAACATTTCTCATATAATTTGAAGTAATTATTTTAGCAGGAAGACAGAAGACATTTTTCATTCATATATACAAAACACTTGCATTCTTTAGATTTCTATCCATTTAACATGGGTCAAAACCATGAACTGAGAAAGATATAGCCACATCAAAGGTAAAGAATCTTGACCTGAATTTCTCCTGCAGGAATAATGATGAATAAGAATGACATAATATCACCCTAGGTAAAGGATATATAAAGTTACAGATAGTTTTGTGGATTTGGTTCAAATTCATTCCATGGGTTGAGTTGCATATTTCAAGGACTTTTTAGTGTGGCATTTGAAGAGTCAAATGCTACGTTGACTTACACTTATGCATCATTGTATTATAAAAAGATTCTAGAAGAATTTGGCTATGCCATTTAGCAGGTCTGACAGTCTTTGTGGGAGTGCGAACACTCTGGAGGCCATGTAAAAAAGCAGTGTATATGTCTGAACACTTGTACTCTCCTACAAGTGTTCATAGTACAAAGACTTTGTTTGTGTTTTTGTTTTCTTACAATGAAAAGGCAAAAATTTGTCCCATTCTAAATATTTTAATACTAACTTGAATCTGGCTAAAATGGAGTGAAGTTTTAGAATAGATTTCAAAGTAATTCAACTGGTATAAATAGTGTTTGCAATTACATGAGTAAGAGAGAGTTGTCATTCATTAGGACAAATGTTCTGTTCTATGTTTTATGTTTGGCCGCATGGAAGCCAGAAATTATGAATCTCTGAAAACATTCTTGGCAATTGGGTTTTTCACTTATCTTCAGAATGTTTAGCATATTCTGCTCAGAGTCCTTATTGAGTTTTGTACCCTGTGTGATGATTTTTTCACATGCAAGGCATGTTGATAATTACACTAAATTCAAGCAGGATACGGTGGACAAGGGGTTTCAAACTTCAGAAACATCAATTTGACTACTATAGCTTCTTTATCAAAGAAGCAGAGCATTTTCTTAATGTAATTTGTCTTCCAATAACTGCTTCACATTATTCATTATATAGTATAACCCTCTCTCTCTCTGAATATTTGTTATATAGTATAACAAATTAAATAGAAACTATGCTTTTGTGATCATTTATTTAAGCTTACTACTTCTATGAAAAACACCCTTCATCCCTTAGAACTGGCCCCAACACCTGGTAATTGGAAGTTAAAATGCCCTTTCAGGTTGACGACTTTTCTTTAATGTACTTTCTTCCATTCAGTTAATAGAGTTGTCCGTTAAAAACAATCTGTAGATTAAAGCTATGTAGTTATTTTTCTAATAAGAGAGCTACCTAAATATCTGGCATTTTATATCAAATTTTAATGTTTACAATTTTGAAATCTCAGCAAAAAACTGTTGATATGGGTTCTTTTTTGATAAATTATAAAGGTAAACTTTAATGAACATTGAATAGGATCACCTTTGCTACTTGGGGTAATAGAATAAAATAAAACAAGCAAACACATTTTTCTTACTGTCACATGCCTCTCCTTAATAATAACTTTTGTCTCTTCTGCAGAAATAGATGCCGTGTAAGTCTCATTAAATTACCTGACTGATGGAATAATATACAGCCCATGGACTCTGCAGTCCATAGTAAACTGAGCAAGGGTCTTGATAGCTCAGAGTTCTGCTTATTTACACATGCCTTCCACTCTTCTCACAGATATGTAAATTATTCTGGTTAAAACTAAATGCTAAAGTCTACACCATTAGTCTTCCACTTCATGATCTCCACATGGGGCTGTTAGAGGGATAATGTACCATACAATACACGGTTTACTTTTAATTAATAGAAAAAATGTGAAATGAATATTAAATGTAGCTTAATGTGAAAGAAAGCTCAAAGCAGTTTGGCTGCTATTTATTTATTTAGAAAATATGCATTCTTGCTTCATGATTAGAAAACAAGGAATGTGTTCCTAGACTGGAAGTCTTGCTGAATGATGGCTTTGGAAGAATAAAGGGGCTTGGAGAGACCCTAACAAACCAGCTAATTGTCCTAGACCTGACACAAAGGAAGGGTGCTTAGGGACAGGGCTGGAGCTCTGCTTGGTGCCTTTTGAATCCTAACAGAGCTCTCAGTGGAGCCTCTGTATTCCCCACTGAGATCGGTCCCCATTCTATACCATATGAATTCTAGATCTGCTATTAAATCTTAGAGTTAAAAAAAAGCTCATCAAATAGAGGATTTAATTAAAACACAAGATCTGTTTGTCTGTGTTATAATTCAATGTGTCAAAATTAATGCCTCTGTTTTTAATAAATAGAATTACCAATTCACAGTTTATCACACTGTTCCCAACCACAGAATGGAATTTTAATTATATAACATTATTTATGGCAATGAAATGATCCTGTTTCATAATATTTGCCAACAGCACAAGTTAAGGTTTAAAAAGAAAAGCTCTATTAAATAATCACTTCCTCCAGTGGATTCCCTTTTGTCTCATTTGACTCACCTGGGATAAGGTAAAGACCTTAGGAAAAGACAAAGAGCGTGAGCAATCCTAGCTTGGCTTTAGGAGATAACAAAGTCGTCACTGAAGGCACTTATTTGTAAGATTAAAGGGTTTGAAGTAAAGCCTGAAATTAGTAACTTTTCATCTCCTTTATCCAGACAGCCAGTGTTTTGTAATAAAATAAAGACTTTGCACTTTCAAACCTTTATACCAGACAGACTGTGAAACTGAATGCTACTCAATTTTAAATTATTCATACATTCTTAATTGTGATGTTATCCTTATAAATGATAGTAATGGTACCGTTTAAATCCTAAAAAACAGCAGGCACCTGCCAGTGAAACGGGTTCATTTAAAGCACAGCCATTGAATCCTTAATATGAGAGGCTATTCGCGAAGGCTCAGCTAGGAGAAAGTGAGACATTTGATTTTACAGTCAGGAATTAGGTGGCTTGACGTGATTAGCAGAAGGGAAGTGAAATGCCAGTGCTTAATTTACAGAGCATTCACAGACGTTTGGAAAAATCACCCTGGGCTTAGATAGTGCTTGCCAAAGACTCTACTGACTCTCTTTATAGGACCACTAAATACAAACAAGTGTTTTCATATTATTAAGCAGAGGCCACAATACACGTCCTGGATGAAAAGGCATATGAAACCAAGAATAAGAATTTACTTACTTTAAGGAATATAGATCTGTGTGTGTGCCCATGCCCAGGCATCTATGTGCTTTTTAAAGTTTGTAAGAAAGACTCGGAATGGTCCAAATAATTTTTTAGTCAGTGATAAGAGAACTGAGTTATGAACATGTAAAATCTACAGTCTTTACAAGACATGCCACACTAGTCTTTTTTACTTTCTTCAACATTTAAAAAAATGATGTTGCTTTGAATTCATTTTCAGAATCCTTTTAGTGATATCAACACTTGTCATGGTGTTGGGAGAAGAAATGTCTTTCTGAAATGTGGCCATATTCTTTTGGAACATACTTGTTAAAAAATAGCAACTTTTTGAGGTTGTGTCATTTTTAGATGGACATTTTTACATGCATCAATTTCTATAACCTTTTGAGCATTTTTTTACTGTTTGTAATTTCACATTAAAAGTTTTAATTGAAAAAAAGAATTTAGCTGCTAAATAGTTTATTCAACTATCAATTTTAATCGGTCAGACTAGATAACCCGAGGAGCTTAATAACAGATACCTATGTAGCCAACTTTGGGTCCAAGACAGGAGTCTTTCTGTGATTCTAATAATAATGTTTCAAGTAGCATTAAATAATTGTAGCCTTTGTGTCATTAAAGGCTTGAAAGGACTAATGTGAGTGAATTGTACTTCCAAATGTGTTATTTGTTTCTGAGTCCTTTTCTTCTATTCTTTAGGAAAGGTACTTGCATGACCACAGGCTTAAAAGTTGATTAAAAGGAATTTTTAATACTTTCAACAAAATCTGGCCCAAATGCTGTTTGTTGTTTAGATATTTGACTGCTTTTGTCTATTATGTAGCTTTATTAAAACAATTTTTGGTTCAATAGACAAATACATTTATGGCAACCTGCATGTATACAGTCAATATTTATGTATTTATTATTAGGATAATAAATAAAATGGTCATGTAGGAAGCCTAATAATACTATATTGTAAAGATAACATGTGTCATATTGAGATGTATGCTAATGAGCTTTGCATCACTATAATAAAATACTTGGAAAAATCAATTTAAAAGGAGAAAAAATATATTTTGGCTTTTAATCCCATGGGTTTTAGTCTATGATCTCTCACACTTATAGTTAGTTCTGCAACAGGCAGAATAGCATGGCAGGGAGCTCATGTGACAGTAGCCAAGAAAGAGACACAAGGAACTCCCAACTTTCTGCTTAAAGGCATCTTACCATTAGGTCACACTTCCTCCCTCCATTTTATAAAGGTTCCTCTAGCTCGCATAGCACCTCATCAGGTGAGATTCAAGCCTGTGCATTTGAGCATTTGGGGAACATACTTGTGGGAATTTAAGATCCAAAGGATAATGACAATTGTCTTTTATTTCACGTTTGGTATTTCAGATGTATAATTGTGTGGTTTAGGCATGTGTGATTACAATCCATGCTCTCATGCTCATAGGTATCTGTGCTCACATACTACTACAAACTTAGTCCTTGAACTCAGTGAGAATAAGACCACACAGTTGAGGCTTTTAGATAGTTGATTCTGTCCTAGCTGTACAATATCTCTGGACTATTTTGAAGGTCCCTACCTTCCTGATGGAAGGAATTGCTTTGTAAATTATAATAAGCAGATTTATATAAGAGTATACTCATAACATCAGCTCTAGTTAGTTGTTTTACTGCTGCTTTAAAACTTTGAGAAAAGTTTGTTGCTCCTTGATGACAAGTCCCATGAGATGTATGGTTTCTGACTTTAAACTATCCTCCTAAAATGTGATGTATTATTTCAGCTCACCAATTGAAAATATCCATTCCTTCCTAAATCATTAAAATTGCAATCAATCATAAGGCACTATTCTGACCTCTGTTTCATCTTACTAAAAGGATGGAACTTAATGATGGACAGGGTGTGATAGTCCTCAACTAAGTTGTGGCCTATCATTCAAGGTTGCTAATTGGTGTTTCTGATACTATCTTTGTCCACAGGAGTGGCTGGGTGGAAGGATAAAATGGTAAGATAGATTGTAACTATGTTTTACTGTGTCCTTCTCCACATACTTGAAAAACTGAATTTTATTTCTAAACAACAAGCTCATTCAATATCACCTCCTTTTTTTATTGGCAGTACTGGGATTTGAGCTTAGGACCTCAAGTTTGCTATGCTGATTTGCTATTGCTTGAATCACACTTTCAGCTTGAACTTTGCTGCATTTATTTAGAGGTGGTCTCCCTTCATAGTTGAGCAAATATTTGGGCCCTGATCCTCTTACTTTAGGCTTCCTGTGGTTGCTGGGACCCCACGTGTATGCTACCAAGTCCAGAATCAGTTTTATAGACTTTTCTTTTTCAGTTTAATAACCTCCAATCTCAGATTCCCATTCAGCTTGAAAGTCCAAGAGTATGCCACTGTACATGAGAATGGATTGGAAAGGTGTCCCATAAACTTTTCTACTAGGTTGTCTTCAAACTGCAATCCTTCTTTTTTATTTTTATTTTTTGGGGGAAGGGGGTGGAGAAGGTACTGGTCCTAGCACCTGTATTCAGGGCATGGGTACTGTCCCTGAGCACTTTTTTTTTTTTTGCTCCAGGTCAGTGCTCAATTATTTAAGCCACAGTTCCACTTCCAGATCTTTTGATGTTTAATTGGAGATCAAAGTCTCATGGACTTTCCTATCCAGACTGGCACTGAACCATAGTTCTCAGGTTTCAGCTTCCTGAGTAGCTAGAAGTGCAGGTTTGAGCCACCAGCACCTGCCAAAAGCTCCCCTTGTTCACTTTTCTAGTATCTAAGGTTGAAGATGTCACCATCAGTGCTAGGTTCCGTGTCACCTTTTAGCAAATATTTGTTTGATTACTGTAGTTGGAAAGAGATATGCATTGATTGTGTTCCTATAAGATTTTGTATATTTTATTAGGGTACCATGAGTAATTAAAGGTAGACTATATTGATACTTAGGACTGTTTTTTATTCCAAAATTATCAATGATTACATAACAAAAATTTCTTGCTACTCTATGAGTGCTATTTCTGACATCATAAGGTTCCTGAATATGTACTTAAATACATATATTTACATGGCTTGAATTATAAACATTACCAAGATTTTTGTTTGTTTTTTTTTAGGTGATACTGGTATTTGAACTCAGGGTCTGGCACTTGCTAGACTGGTGGTGTACCAATGAGGCACACTGACAGACTTGTTTTTCAATAGTTGCTTTTAGGACAGAGTCTCACTTCACAACCAGACATGTCTATGAGTCATGATCTGTCCTCTTTCAGATCTAGCATCTAGCTTTCCTCAGTGGACACAGAGATTTCAGGCCTGGTCTGGAATCACTGTCACTGCTTAGACTTCCAAATAGATTGGGACCAAGCATATGTCACAGTGCTCTGCTAGGATGTAAGAAGGGATTTCTTGAGTTATACTGCGCAGGAATGCTTTAAGTCAGTATCCTCCTGTTCTTAGCTTTTCACGTAGTTAGGACTAAAGGGGCTGGACAATATTACAAAGTTTTAAATCCACTTGTACTTGTCAGGTTTGCTCCTGAATTAACTGGAATTGCCAGTCGAGATCCAATTAATTGAAAAAACCTTACACAGGAAAAAGGTTTATAGGAAAGGGTGTGAAGCATAAACTTTATAACAAAGTTTCTTTGATATTAAAACTATTCAAGGGGCCAGACATTTGGCCTCATGGTAAGAGTGTTTGTCTAGCATGTACGAAGACCCGGGTACAATTCCTTGGTACCACATACATAGAAAAAGCCAGAATTGGTGCTATGACTCAAGTGGTAGAACACTAGTCTTGAGCAAGCCCAAGGACACTGCTCAGTCCCTGAGTTCAAGCCCCAGGGCTTGTAAAACAAACAAACAAAAAACACCCCAAACCAACTATTTAAGACAATTTGTCAAGAAATTTGTGACCATTTCTGTCTTGTCACATTTCTCACATGATAAAATTAACTTGAACATATCTTACATTCTTGCCTTAAATAAAATATTTCCCTGTGAGAATATTAGGTGAGAGGATGGTCATAGAAAGAGATCATACAGTATAGAAGGAATGGGAAAGTGAGAGTTTTCAGAGAGGTTTATTTGGTAAAAGCACAGTGCTAGCCTGGCACCGGTGGTGAGATCTGAGGATCCTGGATTGAAGCCAGACTGAATAGGGAAGCCTGTGAGTTTCTTTTACCCATCAAAATACTTGGAAAAAAACCCAGAAATGGTGCTGTGGTAGAGTGCTAGCCTTGAGGAAAAGAAATTGAGGGGTAACCCAGTCCTTGAGTTCAAACTGGTGGGAGGGGGAGGATGGAAAGGAAAGGGAGAGAGAGAGGTAGAGACAGAGACAGAGACAGAGACAGACAGAGGGAGAGAGAAAATTAAATTATTCGATAGCAGGAGCAAGCAGGCTCTAGTCTGAAGAAAATGCTTTAGGGCTCTTGGTAGTTGTATGGCTTTTGTAGCAAATTTTCATAATTGTCAAGTGAAGGAAATCACCAAGTTAGAGTTAGAAGGCTCATTTTAGCAAGAATTCTCAAAAGGAGTGAGATTGAATCAAAGTAAGAAGGCTTTTTATTTTTGTCAATCTGGGGCTTGAACTCTGGGCCTGGGTGCTCTGGGTGCTGTCCCTGAGCTCTTCAGCTCAAGGCTACAGCCCTATCCCTAAAGCCACAGCCCCATTTCTGGTTTTCTAGTTGTTAATTGGAGATAAGAGTCTCATGGACTTTAGTGCCCAGGCTGGCTTTGAACCATGATCCTCAGATCTCATCTTCCTGAGTAGCTAGGATTACAGGAGTGAGCCACTGTCCCTGGCATGTAAGAAGGCTTTAGGGGTTTTAGTTACTGCATAAAAAGACAGGTGGAAGGAATATTCAAAAGAAAAATTATTCGGAAGGCAAAGATATAGAGCAACACATTCCATTCAGGTTAGTTTGTTCTAAATAACCACTTAGATTTTATGGATCAGAGGCCACTGAAATAGGAGAAATAGGCACTCTCATATTGCTTTTCTTATTCTCTTTATTCCTAAAATAGATTTAAAGGTAAGAGAAGTATTCTATTTATTTGTACAAATTCTGTCCTTTAAAACAAGATTAAAGACCTTAAATTGATAAATATAATAAAGCTACAGACACATATATAGATATATATTATGTATATATATATTTCATTTAAAAAGACACCATGTAAGTTTGCCTTTCTTCTGAGCAGATAATAGGCTGTTTCCCCTCATAGTTCAACCGACAAAAATTGGTAGATTTTCTCTATAATTTGCTATTATCCTAAAACTCAAAAGCAAACCCAAATGCTATCAGTGGTTATAAGCTGTGATGTGTTTGAAAATGGAAATTTGACCACTTCAAATAGCAAAATCTTCATTTCCATTAGAGTTTTATGAACTGTCTGATTGTAGATCAAGACAAAACGTACACTATTCTGTAGTCTGCTACGATGCACCAGGCAAAATGATGAAAACAAAGGTAATTATTTGTACTAGAAATAGCATATTTCATTAAGCATTTCTTGCATGAGATTGCCACATTGGCACACATTGCCTTTTGTTCCATTTATACCCTCAAATTTATTGAGCAATCTTCTATTTTAGTCAAAGAGATTTTCTTCACTGTCTTCTATGTGTTGTCTTTTAATTATGCATTTGAAACACAACATTTTGGAATCAACAGCATCTAATAAACTAGTCAGTTTATTTGGTTACATCTTCCTACTTGATATACAAAGAGTACCTGTTATAAAAATCAAAGAGACATACATTTTTCCTTATTAATTTATTAAGAAAAAAATGAAGATAGAATTTAAATAACTTATTCTATTGAATCAAACACAAGAGAAAAGCAAGGCTTCATAGGTCTTTTACAGTACAGGCGTGATACTATTTTATTAGAAAAAGATGGATATAGATTTTAAAAGGGAAAGAAATTCAACAATTTTACCTTAAAATGAGTAAAAATTATTCTTTCTCTTTAAAATTTAGAAATATATACATTAAAGGAGAAGATTCAATCTGCCTCTAGATTCAAGGTCTTCATCTATGCCATTATGGATATAAGGCACCCTCTTAATGATCCAGAAGTAAGATGATCACCCAGACTTGATAGTAATACTATTGTGTTACTATTATTATAGGCTGGAAAAATGTTTTTCTTGTATAAGTCCTAGTTTGTTTCCAGTGCAGTGGGGTAATTTGTCTATTTGATGGTAATTTGGTTATCTTATATTTGATACCTAACCATTATAAATTTCAGGTTTTCGTGATAAAAATAGGGATAATTATACTGACCTTTGATAGATAGATGTAAAGAATAAATGATGCATGGAACATGCCTGCATCATGTCAGGTTTGATGAATCGTGACAGAAACTGGAAGATATGTATATTAGGTAAACTATAAGTAGCTTATAATCATTCTGTTTGGAAGAAATAAAATGAATAATTTGTTGAATATTTGATTAATCCTTAGGAATACCAATTTCATTTATATTGAGATTCTCTACACCTTTAGATCAAATATTGTCATGTGTTTTCAGTCATTTGCTCATCAAGAATTTGTTTAGGGTCCAATATCTCTCAGCCACTAGCCTAAACCAAAGCATAAAAGAAAGTTTATCTAACTCTTACTTTGCTTTCATTCCACTAGGTGCGACAGATCCCTAAAACACACTAAGTGCATCTATGGCAGTGGGGAAGGGTACTTTATGAACCTCAATAGCATGTAGTACAGTCATCTTAAAGAGTCAAAAAATTTCAAGTTAAGGTGAAATTTGGTTAAATGTTCCAAGATGATTGATGGTTTTCAAGGTGGATGGTAGTGAAATAAATTAGAAGAAATATAGTATCTAGGAGTTGGGTCTCAAGTAGTAAAGTATATGCCTAGGTAAGCCAGAGGTGCTGAGTTGAAACCAGTATAGCTTCAAAGTATCTAGTACAGACAAAAGCAGAAAGTTGTGAGCCTGCGTAGTGAAAGAGAAAAACTATATGTGCATGACTGACTTTGACTTTCATTACAAGATGGATACAGTAGAAAACAAGGTAAAAATATAGGTAATTTGTTATCTGGTATATTGTATATACTATTATTTATTTATATGAAATAGGAAAGGGAAAGGGGGAAAACAAGATGAGGGGAGGGGGTAGGGAGAGGGAAATCGAGTCAAAAACATGAGAAGGGTATCAATGTGTGTGAAGTAATGCACCTTCTATCTGGCAAATATAACACTTCTATTAATTACAACAAAAATATTAATCAACAATATAGGTAAGGATCTTGATATCGTTACCTTACTTTTATTTCCCCCCTCAGTGTTGAGGATTGAAGAAACCCAGTAATTCTTGTTAATAAACAAAATTGCACTACCTCTTGAATCTTGCTTCCAGCCCTGGATTTGAAAAGACTTCTAATAATTCATTAGCATCACCGATAAGAATATATACAACAAACAGTTAATAAATATAAGCAGATCAGTTCTTTCACTCATAATCTGTAACTATAACCTATAACTATAACAGTGCAATAATTTTGAAGCCAACCTTATTACTAACAACATTACTTCATTACAACCACTCATGAATGTACATAGTCACCACTGCTATACAAAATTATCTTTTACATTGTCATCTTTCCCAGAAGAAGACTTGGGTAAGGCATAGCAGAACTACATTTGAGGAGTCAAATGGAGGTGTGATTTTATGTTTTTCCTGCAGTCATTTTTTTCTGCTTTTGGAATAATACTAAATAAATGTACATACTACTATGTGCATACTATATTGCCTCCCCTGGAGCTCGAACTCAAAGCCTGAGCCCTGTCTTTGGGCTTTCTCAAGGCTAGCACTTAACCACTTGAGCCACAGCACAATTTCCAGCTCTTTTGTGTATGTGGTACTGAGGAATCAAATCCAGGGTGTTGTGCATTCTAGGCAAGCACTCTACCACTAAGGCCACACTCCTGGCCCCTACATGCATACTTTTAAATATCCATATACCCTAAACCCATTTTAAGAAATAAAATTTTACCAGTACCTCTCATGTTACTTATGATTCATTCCTATCACCGTCTCCTTACGTTATGAATGTCTCTTATTTTATTTTTCATAAAACCTTGGATAGTCCTGTGATTTCTTTGTTTAAGCTCTCCCTCCTGCTTTCTTGCCTAAAAAAAAAAAGATTAAGATTTCTTGTGCCTACTCTGTGTCTGATTGACATGCATGAGAATGCTCCCCATTTGGTATTATAGCACGAAGTTGGTGAGGTGAAAGCACATTTTATGTTAGCACAGACTCAAAAATACTTGGAGCACTGAAATGCACATATGTTATCTTTGAATGGCTGCCAAATCGTAAGAAATGTAAAGAAATAAGAAAACCTCCATATAGAAGGATATATTGTCATTAGTATTATACATTCCTTAGGGCCTTTCATTCATACTTTCTTTGAAACTGTTTGACACTATTAATTACTACTCAAAGATTCTAATATACCTCTATAGATCAATAAAACTATTTCCTAGATCTTCTTAGAGTCAGACATATTGGGTAATATTTGCTATAAAAATCTTCAAGTAGTGCATAGCACAACAAATGTTAGTTCACAGTGTCATTGTGGTTATTGTTATTATGGCCAACTCTGTTCCTTCAGTAATTTCTTATTATTCTATTTAAAAGGAGAGTTAACATATAATATATAATTTCAGTATATTTTACTACATTAATGGCAAAATACGTGTCTTTCTAGTTTTTGCATAGAGGTGGTAAATTCAGTAATCTTAGAAATCAAATTTCTTGTAACCCATGTCTTTTACTATTCTCATCAATGTAACTATCTTTTAGCAAACAATAATTTGATATTTAAAATGTGAAGTGACCATATGCTAGAGATTAATAATGCTCATCAATATTCCTTGATTTTTCCAACCTCTCAGCATCACTATATAACTTTCAATAGGTTCTTTTGATGAGTTGATCACTACAGTGTCTCAAATTGAGAAGGTAAGGCAAAGCTCATTGGGAACGAATTACTTAGTCTTCCTTCTTTACTTCTAGTCATGACTGTTACTGAGAGGTTAGATCAGAAAGAGTGAAGCATGTCATTGTGTTGTCATAAAAAAGGGAAGCTTCCCAAAAGTATGTCCTGAACTAGAGCACAGTTTTCAAGAATCAAAATGAAGTGATTTTTAGATTGTTTATTACTTTGTCTATCTTGGCTAATATGAGTACTATTTTATTTTTATGCACAATTACTACCAGCAGTCTTGCCTAAAGAGAAATAGCACATTACTCATTTTAATGCACTACCGTTGTGTTAGTACTAAAAGATGACATCTTGGGAGATAGTATTTATTGCTGCTGGAGTTCAATTGCCTTTATTCAGCATTATAATGGTTGTCTCCAAACATTTAAGTACATACAATAAACTGACCTCAGTATTTTACCAATTCAAGCCATAATACAAATCATCAAATTATGATTTCATGTAGAGATTGGTGTCAACTATAAATAAAGGCAAACAAAACATATCAATCACTAATCTTTTTAACACCACAAATGAAGTGATCTAGATAGTGATGATTACACTATTATTCATGATAATAGAATCTCATTTTGTATGTAAACCTGACCAGGCTACTATTTACTATGGTAAATGATTAAGTTGGGTAAGTTGTTGTGGGAGGAAAACTAATTGTTCAGCACTGAACAACTCATAACAAACCTGATTAGAGAGAAAGTCTGATAGGTAGCTTAGACTAAGCTTGGCTGCAGTAACAAACAACCACAAAAGAAACGGTTAATTTCTCACCTGTACAACATACCCATTCAGGTCTGGTCATGGCAAATGTAGCAGTCATATTTGTCCTGCGATCCTAGCTGAAAGTAGCAGCTGAAAGCTTACCAAATTATAGAATTTACAGTTTTTCTTAGGATGTCCATCAACATAAAAATTCTGACAGTAACTTTGGAAGAACAAAAATTGAGACGGATTCTTTGATGACTACAGGAGAACTTGAACTTGGACATGGGATCTGCTCCATGTTGGGATATTTCTGCTTTTTTTTCGTTGTTTGTTTTGGTTTGGTTTGCCAGTTGTGGAGCTTGAACTAAGGGCCTGGGCACTGTCCTTGGACACTTTTTGCTAAAGGCTAGTGCTCTACCACTTGAGCCACAGCACCACTTCCAGTTTTTTCTATGTATGTGGTACCGAAGAATTGAATCCAGGGCTTTGTGCATATGAGGCAAATGCTCTACCACTAGGCTACACTCCCTGCCCCATGTTGGGATTTTTTTTTTTTCTTTTGCCAGGCCTGGGCTTGAGCTCAGAGCTTGAACACTGTCCTTGGACTTTCTCAAGGCTAGCACTCTACCACTTGAGCCTCAGCACCACTTCCAGCTTTTTGCTATGTATGTGGGGTACTGAGGAATCGAACCCGGGTCTTTGTGCATGCTAGGCAAGCACTCTACCAGTAGGCCAAACTCCCGGCCCCATGTTGGGATATTTCTAAAGGCAAATAGATGTAGTAAGCCTGGAAGAGAAAGGACACAAAGCCAACTCAGTTTCCTTCTTTTTTTTATTGTCTGGGGGATGAATAGAGGGGTTACAGTTACATTCATCAGGTAGTGGGTACGTTATTTCTTGGACACTTTAATTCCTTCCAACTCATTTTCCTTCTCTTTGGCTCTTAAATAATGAAGGAAAATTTTTCTTCTGCCTTCACATGAAAGTAGTAAGAGGGTGAAACCTTAAAAGAGTGGGGTGTGGAGACTCTCTTGGGTCTAAGAAACCCAGGTTTGAGCTTCTTTGAGCTCTCTCCCTTACCCTCTCCCACTCCATTGCCTTCTCTCCCCCCCCCCCTTCCCTCTTTCTCCATCCCATAGAGCACAGAATGGGCAAAGTTGAACACTGTGTTCAATAACAACTTCTACAAATTCAAGAAGAGCGTAGACTTAAGGAAAACCAGAATAAATCCTGGGATGTCTCTTAATAATGTCAGTGTCATGGAGACTTTTGATGGTGATGGTCAAAGTGGTTGTATGGCTTAAATTCAGGGCCTGGACACCGTTCCTCAACAATTTTGCTCAAGGCTAACACTCTATGACTTTGACCCACAGACACACTTCCAATACTGTGGTGGTTAATTGAAGATTATGAGTTCACAGACTTTCCTGCGAGGACTGGTTTTGAACCATTATTCTCAGATATCAGTATCCTGATAGGCTAGGATTATTGGTATGAGTGACCACTGTCTGGCCCTGGAGATTTCTTTTATCTACCTCTCCTCACTGCCTCAAATATCCGAACTTGTATACAACCCCTAAAAATGTAGGCATTACTGAAAATCCAAGATAGTAGGCTTATACTTTTAAATTTTCTGTGTCTTCCATTAAACAAGAAAGAAATGGTAAGAGGGAGACTATTGGAAAAATACGAAACTGAAGTTTCAAATTAATGTAATATAGATTTCGCAAGTGTTGGAATGTGTAAGTCATCACTAAATTCCATCCTACATGTCTTCAGTTTTCTCCTTCATGGGTCTTTATCAGGCAAGAAATACAATAGTTCAAATAGCAAAAAGACTTTTTAACAATGCTGTCATTCAAATATGTATTACTTCTACTAAGATGTGTGGCAAAATCTTCATTAAGATGATTGGCTAAAATAATTCCCTTACCACATATTCTTTTTTGTTGTTGTTGTTTTAATCAGCACACCTCAACTGGGCTTTAGTCTCCATCATCTTTCTGAGAGTGTCCTTAACAAGGTAATACATGAATGGATGTTTCACATCAAGCTGTCACTTCATGTGATTTTCTTTTTTTAAATTTTCGTTATTTTATTTTTTATTGTTGGGTAATGTATAGAGGGGTTGCAGTTACATTCACCAGATAGTGGGTATATTACTTCTCAGACACTGATACTCCTTCTCATGTTTTTGTCTCCATTTCCCTCACACCCCCATCATCTTGTTTTCCCCCTTCCCTATCCTATTTCAAATAAACAAATAAATGTATATACAATATACCAGGTAACAAAATCAGACACAGTAACAATATGACATTAACCCAAGAACAAGAAGAGAAGGGAAATAACATAATACATTAGCAACAACAATCACACAAGATAAAGCTCTTATTTCCCAATCCTAGAGTTCATTTTCATTTAGTCTCATTCTGTATCACCTTTTGTATCTAGGTTTTGATCCTCTGCTAGGAGAGTCCTAAATGTGTACTAATTACTACAAATGAGAGAAACCATGGAGCCTATGTTCCTTTGGGTCTGGCTTACTTCATTTAACATGACTTTTTTCAAGGCTTCCATTTCCTTACAAATGGATCCATGTCATTCTTTCTGATGGTAGCAAAGAATTCCATTGTGCATAAATACCAAATCTTCTTGATCCAGTCATCTACTGAGAGGCATCTGGGCTGTTACCATATCTTTGCTATGGTAAATAGTGCTGCATTGAACATCATTTTCACTGTGATTTTCTTAACCTCTCACAAGCTCTCAGTAACAAATATTTACTTCCTTCAAATGCATTTCTTTATTTGGCTTCAGGAATACAATAACAACATAGCATTTCCTACTTAATTGGCCTTTCCTTTCCAGTCTTCTTTGTTTGCTTCCTCTATTTCACCTCTAAGACTGAAGGGTCCTTGGGGCATGGCTCTGTTCCCTTTTATCTTTCTTACCTATATGAGCTACTTAGATGAGTTCTTGCAGTCTCAAGGCTCCATTGAATCTCAAATTTGTATTACGGTTTAAATTGGCCATGGTTATAGACATGACTCTAAAGTTCTGCATTAGTCATGATTCTCAAGAGAGATAGAATTTGTAACAATAGGATCTCTCTCTCTCCCCATACATATATATATACATATATATATATATATTTATAGGTATATACAGTTGATAGATTGAGATGGATATATAAAAAGGGGATTTATTAGAAAAATTGAATCATGCGATTATACAATTGAAAAGCTCCATGAGAGGACATCTGAAAACTTAATACCCTGAAATACTAGGTCTGTGGCTCAGTCCAAAGCTGAAATTTGGAGAATCTGAGTCAGCCACTAGTTTTAGTCAAAAGCCAGAGAGTGTGAATTTCTGATAGTGAGGGTTGAAGAGCAAGACTATCCCACCTACAGGATAGAGAGATCAATTTGTCTTTACTCTGGGTTTGTTCTGTTCAGACAGTGCCTGCCCACAAAAAGGACAGATCTTTCCTACTTTATCTATTCACTTTTTCAAGTCATTGTGTTCTAGAAACATCCTCACAGGCACACCCAAACATGTTGATTCTTAAAATTAATCATTCCAGGATCTATAAGGAAAACTTTAGAACAAATCTTATTTATTAGAAATTATCTTTAAGTAGCTGTAAAAAGGAGATATCATGTAACCAAGTAGTTTATGAATACAATGTATCTTGATTAGCATCAACCCTTCAAGATTCTCATTCTCCCTTCCCTTACTTTTATCAGTTTGTGATATATACAATGAATGCTTAACTGCATTCTCCCCTTTCCTTCTCTTCTCCACTTCCCCCTTCATTTGCCTTCCCCTCTCCCCTTAATCCCACCCTCCCCTTGGATGTATCCATTTCCTGATGTTCTGTTAGGCTTTGCCCTAGTCTTTCTAAAATATTATACAATGAGAGCTCGCTATAGAATCTATTATATAGACTTCAGGTAATTCATTTTTAACTACTTACATACCACTCAATGTTTTTACTTACATATTTATAGGTACATACTGGATACCACAAACAACATGTTTTTATTATTTTCAAGTATTTGTACAAAGCAATTGACATTCAACAAAGGAGTTTATGAATATGTTGTGTCCTTCCCAATTCCCCATTTCCCTCATTCTTCTTAAATTCTGTAGGATATATATAGAATATTTGACTGCTTTCTTCCTGTTTCTCTTCATTTATCTCCCCCCTTCCCTTAATTCAACTTCACCATTTTCAAGTGCCTATTTCCTAGTTTATTTTGTTGAACCAAGATTTTGTAATTTTAAGGGCTTACACTGTTTGAGATCTCCTCTAAATCAACTGTATTCCAATTACATTTATGTACACTTGCATTCTACCTAAGATATATTTATATATTTATGAAAACAATTCTAGCTTCCACATATGAGAAAAGACATATACCCTCTGGCTTTCTGTGCTTGACTTACTTTATGTAATATAATTTTTTCCAGGTCTTTCCATTTCTTTGCAAACGTTACAATACCATTCTCTCTAGTGGATGAATAATATTGAATTTGCAGATTCCTTTAGATGATATTGCTGTTTTCTTGATATTAAATCTTTATGAGGCAAAAATTATCCTGCTCCACAATGAACATACCTTGTCCTCTATTTTCATTATGTAAATGGTCTCACATTTACTTTTTAGATCACTCCCAAACTTGGAATTACCTATTCTCCCTTCTCCCTGAAATCTTACCATCTGTTTTCTAAATCTTATAAATTATACTTAAATCCCCACTATCCACCTCTCTTCCCTAGTTCATGCTACCATCCTCTCTTGCTTGGATTATTGCAACAGTCAACTAACAATCCTCTTGTTTACATTTGATTCTTGAACTCTCCCTGCTGCAGCTTGAGAGATATTTTAAAATCCTGCACTGTACACATGTTTCCAGGCTTAAGACCATCTAGGAACTTCTAAAGGACCTAAGCTTATTTCTGGCTTTTGACCTTTTCACTAACTCTTCTTTTTACTTGAAATGTTCTTCTCATAGATTTCATCACGGCTGGCTCCTTTGTGTCATTTAGATCTTTGCATAAATATCACATCCTCAGAGATATTTTCTTAAATCCTCTGTCTAAATTTGCATTCACTATTGCATTACACTCTTAATTTTCTGCCAAATACTTATAATTACCTGAGAATCTTCTCATGTGTGTGCTTATTGTTTTTCTTATACTAGTGGTGAAAGTTCATGCTGCTAATGGTATTGTATGCTGTTTCTCCTATGTCTGAGAACATATATTTAAAATTAGTGTGTACTAAGTATTTATTTATTTATTTATTTATTTATTATATATTTTTGCCAGTCCTGGGCTTGAACTCAGGGCCTGAGCACTATCCTTGGGCTTTCTCAAGGCTAGAGCTCAATCACTTGAGCCACAGCACCATTTCTAGCTTTTTTTCTATGTATATGGTACTAAGGAATCGAACCCAGGACTTCGTGCATGTTAGACAAGCACTCTACCACTAAGCCAAACTCTTGGCCTTAGTATTTATTTTAATATAGGAAAAAGCAACCAAATTTCTCATTAGCCAGTGTATAAGGAGATCATATAATAATTTACTTATCCATTTTGATGAACTCCAATGTTTGAATCTTTTAATGTTGCACACTGAGAAGAAGCAATCCTAAATTCTGCATACTCAAGTAGTTGTGTCCTGGCATAAAGTTAGATAAAGAGCCCATCTGTTAGAAGACTGAGGATTTTACAAAATGGTTCATTCTTTCAATTCCAGCTGCTTGGGAGGCAGAGAACAGAAGGATCATGGTTGAAGTGAGTCTGTGCAAAAAGTGAGGTCCTTATCCAGCAAGCAAGCTGCACATAATGGCAATTATCTAGGCAGTCTTAGTAAGAGGGTCTCAGTGGAGAGTCTATTCTGATCTGAAAAGGCACACTGCCCTAAAAAACTATTAAAGAAAAATAATTTAGAGAACTGACGTAAAGAAGCTAGGAGCATGACCGAGTGGTAGAGTGCTGGCCTAGTATGCACAAAACCCTGTATTTCATTCCTCAGTACTATGTACTCAGAAAAAGGCAGAAGTGGCACTGTGGCTCAAGTAGCAGAGCACTAGCCTTAAAAAAGCTCAAACACAATACTCAGGACCTGAGTTCAAGACCCAGGACTGGCAAAATATTGAAAAAGAAAAGAAAACTGACATAAAGATAATCCATGGAGATAAATGTGTCAGTCTACATGTTCTAAAAATCTGAACCTGTTTTATGAAGCAGGTGAACCAATTCCATTTGCCACACTTAGGAGACACAAAAATTGGTAAATAGAAAAATAAATTCATCACAAGCTCAAATGCTATCACTGGAGATTGGTTTATAGTAATCCTGTTGTAATGAATGGCAGTGGGAAGTGACAGGGTGATATCATAAAAATATTATTTTGAGCCCAAGAAAAAAAGCTACATGTGCAGAAAATATACAAGTAACAAAGAAATAATAACACAAGGAAGTAATTACTGCTGTTGGTATTCAGGAGGACTGTATTGTGTATTTTGTAGGAAACTTCATGCAACCAAATATGCTTTTTCCTAATAGGGAGAGCAGGCAATTAAATAAATACTTTTTAATAAATCAGTGTGGAAACAGAAAAGAAGAAACATCACATTTGATAAAGGAGTCAAATTATCCAATGCATTTAGTAATAAGTTATTGTTCTCTTGAAATTTTCAGTATATCCACAAAATCTACTAAGCTAAACATTTAAGAATTTGTCATTGGTGAAAAAGCTCGCTAAACTATATTGTTTCCTCTAAACCAGTGGAATTTCTGAGTAAAGGAGAAAAGGATTTGTTTCAAATAAAATAAGCCCCAGTTATTCCAGTAAATTGAAAGTGTGATGATCTAACCCCAATAATGTACCTATTATACGAAATAAAAAACTTCAGAAAAATGCCTTCAAATACAGAAGTTCTTTAATATTGTTAAAATAAAATATGGGTGAATCTTCTTAATATGAATGAATAGTTCTCACAATTATCAGATGGTTTTTGACTGTTGGTGTATGATTAGCATTTTATAGATAGGATTCAGTAGATTAAAGGGATGGTGCACCCTCAGGGGCAGAGTTCAGAGTCTGAGAGAGGAATGGACTGTATTGAGTACAGGGTCTAATTCTGAACTTCTTAGGACTTCTTCTTTCTTGTGACTGCAGGACACTGGGGCTTTGCTGTATTATGTTTCCCTAGAGTCTTATCAGGAGATAGACACTGGGGCTTTGCTCTATTGTGTTTCCCTAGGGTCTTATCAGGAGATAGATACCTAATTAGCTCACAGCACTGTCTTGCTATGTTCTATTTGCACTGCAGAGGCTTCCCTTTCATCCATCATTCACAACCTGAAGCAATTACAAAGTGGTAAATGACCTTATGAGATAATTACACTAATAGACCTGTATTGTTCCATTTGGAAAAGAGATTTTGGAGGAATGAGCTCTTTGACATGCACAGTGACGAGTGGTTTTGATTTATGGCATATATTATATGTATATTATGCTATGTATATGTTATGTGCTATGCTTTATTTTAAGTGTATAACATATAGCAAGAAAGGAAGATAACTTTTGATCATATGCATCTCATGATCAAGCTGAAGAAATTCTTCTATAGAATTTTCTCTTTAGAAGGAATATAAACTTACCACCAATATATCCAAGGCTATATTTTATTAAATGAATAGCTTTTGAATTTATCAATGAGAACTAGTATTTCAATAAATCCATATTATTGACCATGAAATCAGGAAAAGAGAGCTGATGACTTGTTTTCCTCTAACATTGCTTGAAAATTAAGTTTGTACAAATTATTGTAAAAATTCATAAATAGGCCTAATCCTTAATGTGTTCATCTGTTAAACCAGTAGCAGTTTTCAAAAAAATGTATAATCATAAAACATAAACTCTAATAAGAAAGGAAAAGGGAAATAAAAAGAAGCCATCAATTGGGTTCCAATTGGCTCATGTTTGTAATCATAGCTGCCTTAGGATGCTGAGATCTGGATTATCACATTTGGAAGAATGCTGTACCATCATGATTCCCAGGAAGAAGGTGTGTCATTTGAACATTAATAAGATAACACAAACTTTTAATAGTTAAATAGTTACATAAAATATCTTTATTAACTTGATCTTATTTCATTCTTAAATTTAGTGTAGAGAAGAGTAATCTTGATTCACAATTTCTGGATATTTATTACAGATGTGCATGAAACTTATTTGAGGGATACTTTGTGGACATGATAATTAAAGCTGGCTTTTGACAGTAATTGTAATCACCAAAGAACAACTCTCTACACAAGCCCAATAGTCATAAAATATGAATTATCTGCAACTAAGGAAAGTCACAAATCATTGGCTTAGGTACATTATGTTTATGTGGGTGAGATAGTATATTCTTTTCATTTATGTAATTTATAGAGTGAAAAGACTGATTAACATTATAAATATGTTAAAGAAAACACTTTATAGTTAAAATACATTCTTGTCATTGCATAAATAATATTGCAATGAGTTTAAAATGATTAGACAGGAAGAATTTACACATTCTACATGTGGTGGTGTCCTTTTAAGAATTTCATCAATCTGGGGCTGGTGGCTCACAGCTATAATCCTTGCTACTCAGCCACCTGCATATTTGTGATCTGAGGATCATAGGTGGAAACCAGCACAAAAAAAGAAAGTCCTTGAGATTTTTATCTCCAATTAATCATTCCTCCCAAAAAAGAGCAATAATAACAACAGTAGAGCTATGGTTCAAATGGCAGAGCCCCAACCTTGAGCAAAAAAACTCAGAGATAGCATCCAGACACAGAAGAAAAAAAATAAGAATTCCGTCATCTCTGTCATCTGTGTTCTCTATTATTGGTTATTTTGAACTCAACCTGAAAATTATCTGTCCAACAGCAACAAATATAAAATGGATTATAGACAGGTTTCTAAATTTATCAATGAGAACTAATATGTATTTCTTTCTATTTTGACGATCGTAAGGTTTAAAATCAGGGCCTGAGCACCGTTCTTGGGCTTTTTTTGTGGCTACTGCTCTTCCATTAGGTAGGTGGAATCAAAACTGGGTCTTTGTGCATGCTAGGCAAACACTACCACTAGGATAAACTCCCAGCCCAAGAACTAGTATTTCAATGAATCTATGATAATGTTGATTCTGAAATCAGGAAAAAAGAGCCAGTGGCTTGTTTTCTTTTAACACTGCTTGAAAACTAATCTTGTGCTAATTATTGTAAAAATTCACAAATAATCCAAATCTTTAATGTGTTCGTCTGCCAAACTAACAGCAGTTCTCAAAGAAAATGTTCCCTGTCTTTAACAACAGGTTTTCCCAAGGAAGACAATAAAAGGAAGTGAGGAAAAAAGGGAACAAATAAGGAAAAAAGCAAGCAAGCAAGAAAAGAGAAAACATTTATTTATTTATTTATTTATTTATTTGCTTAGTGCAGTGTAGATCGAAAGTGTTATATACACATTTTGCACACACATAGCACCTTTAAATGCATGCATTAATTACAAATGCATTTAAATTTAGCAATTGTAAATATGTGATTTAGACCAAAGTGATTGAAACGTTTGCTTGGTTATGATCCACCCCAACCCTCAGCCCTCAGCTCTATTCCCTACCCAATTTATGAGTCTTGACCAGTGGCAATAAATATTAGTTATTTTGTCATATTTCAGTCAATAAAATGAACTTCAGCATCTCTACCTAAAAATAAGAAGGGACAAGGAACAGGGTACAATTTTTGTATATAACTTCTAGCTTTAGATAAAGGGTTGCATTCTATATTCAAAAGAGTCTAGGATGGGAGTTTGGCCTAGCAGTAGAATGCTTGACTAGCGTGCACGAAGGCCCAGGTTTGATTCCTCCATACCACATACATAGAAAAAGCCAGAAGTGGTGCTGTGGCATAACTGGTAGAGCTCTAACCTTGAGAAAGCGCAATGACAGTGCTCAGGCCCTGAGTTAAAGCACCAGGGCGCGCGCACACACACACACACACACACACACACACACACACACACACACACACACACACACACACACAGATTGTTTCTTTGTTTTTCAGGGGAAAATCTTCAACTCTCATAAATGGAGAGTAACAAATCTCAGGAAACCAACCAACCATTTCATTTCTATTAACTAATAGAAAAAGCTTAAGTGACTCCACCCAGCTTGTTTCTTGTTTCTTCCATGAGCTTTCCATCTATATTTTTAATGTGGTCATCGTGTTTGTTTTCAGGCTGCCTGACAATTTTTTTTTTCACTTCTCTACCAGTAGCTCTTCTAACAGAAAATTTCTTCTGGTCTTTCTCATTCAGTCGACCAAGGCTTTGGTGACCTATAATCTTACAGGGTTGATTTAAACTGTATTTGTTTTGTTACCTCAGTATTTCTTTGCTTTCTTTTGTTTCCTTAAGATTCTGTTATGATAATATCATGAAACTGACATTTTTATTTCTTCCTTGAACTGATGGAATCAAGAATTAAATTATTTCATTCTCATGTCATCATCACTATTGTTATTCCACAGTGTTTTCTTTCCTTTTCCTTTTTTATTTAAATGTGCATTGTTCTTTTCTGCTCAAAGCTTGGCATTCTTAGCTCTAAGTAATATTTCAGAAAGGATGAAATGAGGCAGTTGGCCACACTGTGCTAACATGAGATGCTTGTCCCTTCTAATCAGCGAAGTTAAATAAGACAGACTTTGCTGAATGTCTTATTCACATTATACATGTAGCTGACTGAGTAAACAATCAGAGTACTGTAAGTTGTTTAGTAGCATAGAACTGACTAATACATTCAAACAACTTCTTTTAAGGAGTAATATCTTTTTCTTCATTAGGGAAACTCCCATGAGATGTTGCATTTTGTGCAGAGTTTCAATTTGAGCATTTTCTCCCCAGATGGTAATTCAGGCCCCCTTCTTTTATTTGACAACCATACTAGAGTTAATCAGTTACTGTAAGTCGATTTCTATTAGCCCTGCTAATCATGCAAAAACCCTTTTTGAAAGCAACCTAGCATTTTTTATTTATTTATTTTGCCAGTCCTGAGCTTGGGCTCAGGGCCTGAGCACTGTCCTTGGACTTTCTCAAGGCTAGTATTCTACCACTTGAGCCTCAGCACCACTTTCTGGCTTTTTTCTATGTATGTGGTACCGAGGAATCGAATTCGGGTTTTTGTGCATGCTAGGCAAGCACTCTATCACTAAGCCAAACTCCCGGCCCCGCAACCTCACATTTTTAATAACCACAACTCCCATGGATGTAGGAGGCTGGGGGAGAAGGGTTGAGGAGGAGATGAGCAAGAACTTGAAAAATACTCCTAAAAGATGAAATTTTGGTAACCTAGCTGAGTACCCAGTTGGCCAGCTGTACAGAGGTAATGATGCACATGAGCTTTCATCAGATGAGCTTTCGTAAAGTTTTAACTGCCATATAAAATGTTTGTGGTGTAGAGTAAGCTACATGCTTATCACCTGCAACCTCAAATTTGTAATTTGCAAAACAGGATGAGATGAGTTTTTAATTTCAAAAATGACACATTTAGGGGCTGGGAGTTTGGCCTAGTGGTAGAGTGCTTGCCTAGCATGCATGAAGACCTGGGTTCAATTCCTTGGTACCACATACATAACACGTAGCTCAAGTGGTAGAGCTCTAGCCTTGAGAAAACTCCAAGGACAGTGCTCAGGCACTCAGTTCAAGCCCCACAACTGGCAAAGAATGACACATTTAAATAGTTATTTTTATCTTTGCACAAATCTTTCCACCATTTTTTAGTGCTCATACTGGTGTTGTAGCTATTACTTTATGCAGAATTAAACATATTTGGTCAAAACAAATATGCTGTTTGATCTAAATCTAATTATTGGGCATTTTTTCATTAAAGTAATAGCTAAAAAGAAGCTCTTTACCTTATACATTTTAACTTGCTTATTAAAAATAAAGTTATAAATGAATCTTCAGCAATATCAAGAAAGAAAAAGAAAAATCCTTATGGTTCCAAGTAAAGACATTGATTTTGAAAAAATTTTACCTTTTCCTGTTTTCACTTCACCTAGTTAACTTCAGGAACTCACACATATCCCCCTGCTTCTCTTTTTGCCTGTGCTGAAATGTCAAAAATAGAATAGAATAGTGCAATTTTTCCACATTGGGGTTCAAGAGTTTACTCCTTCTGATAACAATAAATCAACTGACAAAATGGAATTTTTCTGTAATACATATGCAACAAGTTAGGTTGCATGGACAATTGAGCTTCAGTTCCTATATAGAAAGTTGGAACAATTTATTATGAAGCAAGAGTGCTAGAAAACTACTTAAAGAAGTATTACAAGACTATGAGCAGGCTTATGGTTAACCTCCTTGGACTAAGAGCTGATTCCTCTGCATTTAGAATCATCTTCCAACTGCAATTCATGTAGAGTGAGTATAAAACAAAATTGATTTAATTAATTTTCCTCACACTGTTCTTTCCTGAAAGAGGGCAGGGTGGCAGAGATTTTATGTGAATTGGCATTGTCTTGTGCTATTTTCAAAGCAAATTGAGTTTCTGATTATAGGAATTCATGGTTAGTATCACATGCAGTGCACTTCTGTGTCATCATAGGTTTGGAAAACCCCATAACCAGATCTGTTTCTTCAAGAAACAAAAGCCAACTTTGTAGTTATAGACAAGACATGCACGTTAAGCCAGCTCATATTTTCCTATAGCTTCTCTTTCTAGTTAAGTCTGCAAACTAATTTGGATTAAACTAAAACAGACTTTTGCTCCAAGCATTTTGAAAGTTTAAAGAGTTTGGCTAATTTTGGTTGTCTTTTCAAAATATTTCTTATATGGTTTCATGTCTGCATCCTGGAAGGGGACCAATATGTGCTTAAATCCTTAAAGAAGCTGCTCTTTTCTTCTGCCCAGGCTTCTGAAAAACAGCAAATACATTGAAGTCATAGGCATTCTGTCTTCCTTTATCGAATAAAATGCTGAACAAAGTTCATTGTCCCTAGGGGTAGGATCTACTGGGGGTGGAGAGGAATGCAAAAGGTGCATTTAAAATATACATAATTTCTCTGATACTCTAAAAGTGGATACATTTTTAAATCATTTTAAATAAAAGCAAATAAAGAAAACAGTTTTGTTCTAAATCATTACTTATCTTTCATTTCTCCTCTTTCCTACTCACTATAACATTATTTTGTGCTACTTGAACCTGAAACCTGGCTCTTTTAATTTCTTGTTTCTATTTTATGCTATCATTGGTACTCAGTACTGCATACTGATACTGTTTAAATGAAGAAATCTTCTTTACTAAAGAATCTTTGCCACCGATGCCACATACAAATACCGTATGGACTAGCTCTCAGAGCCAAAGCAAGAAAAATCGCCAAAGGGTAAAAATAGTTCTTGATATGATGATATGCTGCTAAAAGCCACATGGTGTTTGGGTGCAGCATTTCACAGTCAAACAATCATAATTTCATGCCTAAAATGTGCATGTTATTTCGGGAAAATACAAAATCTGAGCATTGCACATTTGCTACAGAATGACCAGTGAGTGTTGCTATAATGATTTGTTTTTCTTTTTACAAATGAATATTTCTTGCTGAGCCTTTTCATGCCATATTGCCTAGGGCAGAGATGGAAGTAAGGATAGACTGAGGTTAGAGGAGGGAATATTGAGAATACATCGTCTTTTTTTTGCTAATTTTTTTTATAGTTTTAGCAACTAAGTTACAGTGTAAAAAAGCTCATTTTTCATTCTTCTTTCAAATGTTAAGGAGACAGCTTTTCTGAAAGAGAGCTGATATTTTATCCCTTAAGAGTTTGCTGGCCATTGTTGTGAGTGTTCACAGAAAAAAAAAAAAAAAACCTTTCAGTAGTGATGGATTTGAATGGTTTAATGGGCTGTAGGTTATGGGCATTGTAGTAAAGAAAAAAGAATGTCAATAGGAATACTCACCTGTTTTTATTTGATCTATATGATAGTCCACAGTCAGAATACAAGGATAGTGAGGTATAAGAAACCTGCCAGGCGGCTGAGGGAATGTAAATTAAAAAGGACTTTTGGCAAAAAAAAAAAAAAATAGGGTGAGGTTGCTGGGGGCTCATGCCTGTAATCCTGGCTACTCAAAAGGCTGAGATCTGAGGATCATGATTCAACTCCAGCTAAGACAGGCATCTCTGTGAGACTTATCTCTATTAAACTACCAAAAAATAAAAGCTGGAGATGAAGCCGTTGCTAGTAGAGTGCTAGCCTTCAGCAAAAGAAGCTCAGGAGGAGGACCTAGCCCTGAGTTCAAGCCCCTGGGTAGCAAGACAAAGCAAAGCAAAACAAGATAAAACAAAAACCATAGGGGCCGGGAGTTTGGCCTAGTGTTAGAGTGCTTGCCTAGTATGCACGAAGACCGGGGTTTGATTCCTTGGTACTACATACATAGAAAAAAGCCCAAAGTGGTGCTGAGGCTCAAGTGGTAGAGCTCAGAAAGTCCAAGGACAGTGCTCAGGCCCTGAGCTCAAGCCCAGGACTGGTAAAAAATAATAATAATAAAATAAATAAAACAAATTGGCTTCCTCAACGGAAAAAGAAGGAAATTCCAGTTTCTTTAAAAAAAGAAAGACATTTTAGTGCTATGGTAGACTAGAAAAATATTTAAATATCTGGAAAGAAAAGACCCAGGTAGAAACAAAGATAATCATGGACAAAGATTATAAATTCAAATATCAACTCAGGCTAAAGGGAAAAGAATCTCATTCCTTACTGCAACAACTTACAGTATTATACAAGACAGGGGGTGTGACTCAAGTGGTAGAATTCTTGCCTAGCTAGATAAAGTTCTGGTTCTAGTGCTGACAAAACATAAAAATAATAAGTGATGGGCCAAGAGTTTGACTTAGTGGTAGAGTGCTTGCCTAGCATGCACAAAGCCCCAGGTTTGATTCCTCAGTATCACATACACAGAAAAAAAAGGCAGAAATGGTGCTGTGGCTCAAGAGGCAGCATTCTAGCCTTGAGAAAAAAAGCCAAAGGACAGTGCTCAGGCCCTGAGTTCAAGCCCCAGGACTGGAGAAAAAAATAATAAGTGAGTGATAACATTATATAAGGATTGCTATGATCTGGATATGTTAAGACAACCAAAATATTGTATAGTTCTTATTGTGGTGCCATCTGCAGAGGAGACTGAGGAAAACTAAGTTAATATTCTATAGACAGAGCCAGATACTGGTACCTTATGTCTGTGATCTAATTCAAGAGACTGAGATCTGAAGATCATGGCTTGAAGCCATTCCTGATTAAAAAACAAATTCCAAGAGGATCTATTTTCAATTGATCAGCAAAATGCTGAATTCTAAGCATGACTCCAGTGTTACAGTGCCAAACAAAAATGAAAGAAAGCCAAGCAAATAATATGGCCCTGAGTTCAAATCCCAGAAGTGGCATAAACAATAACAATAGAACATTTTTTAGACAGATTTCCAGAAGTCTGACCAGTCAATAAGTTAGACAATTCTGAGAAGAGTTCAAATTTGTTGGTCAAGGATATAAGAAGAGAGATAGCTGATTGACATGAGTCAATATGGAGTTATGACTAGTGAAAAAATTACCATATTGATTTAATAAAAGATGGCCATTTCAAAATGAAATTCTAATAGAAACTACACAGTATAACTGAATGATATTACTCTGTGTACTAGTTATCTACCTCAACTCAATAATTTGTATCCCCAGTATCAATATAATTTGGAACTGGACAGTCTACTAGAATTCAACATTTTTCAGATAGAAACTTCCATTGTGAAGGGTACATAGTGAGATGAAGACACTGAAGACTAGAGAGAAAAATACAAGGCTTCAGAAAGAATTCTAGTAGTGAAGAATTCCACTTATCTGCTCCAGTTCTTAGACCCAGTGCTTAGATATATGTGAGATATGGGAAAGTCAAGAAGAGACAATGTCTCTGAAACTGTGCTGCTAAAATGAGTGCCAGGGATATTTACTGACTACTTAATAATCAGTAAAGTGCAGAACAGATATAATCCCATCTGAAAGAAACTAGGTATTACCAATATAATGGTAACAGCACACATCACATTTAGACCATGGAAAACAGTTGTGAAGTCTGGGCTTCCTAAAGATCTCTGAAAAATGGGTTGGATAATCAAATGAGTAATTAGTGGATGATCCATAGGAAGGACAAAGAGAGAATTTTATAGAAGAAACATTCAAGTGTTCTGACTTGAATGTAGAATCTACGGTAAGCAGACGATGAGACTGAAAAGGTAGATAGGGCCAGGCACTAGAAAGAATGTCCTTAAATGTTTGAACTTTATCTCAAGGACCTTAAAAGTTTCTTTTCAATAGGAAACTGATATTCATCAGATTTGAACTATAGTAAGATCACCCAGCCTTCAGTCTGAATGGATTCATGACAAAGAAACCAAAGTAAGAGGGATTTAAGTAATGCAAGTGAGAAGGGAAGAAGCTTGTAGTTTTGCAAGCTCATGCAGCTGGAGAATAATGGATAGACTGATGTCGTTGTGGAAGCAGAATTGGAAAACACTGTGCTATCAAGCACAGATGGCAATCTCCCAAGATGGGAAAATCAGACACAATACTGAGATGTACATTATGTCATTTACTGCTGCCTTGGAAAGTGATAATGACATCACTTATTTTGAAATCAATCAAAGGGTGAGTTTTAGCTATGTTTGTCAGTGGGAGAGCTTGACTTAAACAGAGATTTAAGAGAAATATGTAATACAGTTTAACAGAATTCAAGTAAAAATAACATCAAAGATGATATAGTCAGATGCATTTGAAAGTACAAAAAATTTAAAGAATAAAGGGTTCATGTTGGTTGTTTTTCTCAACCATGAGCTTGATGACAGATTTATTTTATTTTTTTTAATTGTTGGGGTAATGGATGCAGGGGTTACAGTTACATTTGCCAGACGGTAGGTACATTACTTCTTACACATTGATACCCCTTCTCATGTTTTTGTCCACATTTCCTTTCCCCCATCCCGTCCCAGTCATCTCATTTTCCCCCTTCTCTTGCTTATTTCAGATTGAACAATAAACATATATACATTATACCAGGTAACAAGTCAGATACAGTAACAATATAAGATTAACCAAAGAGCAACAAAGGAGAAGAGAAATAACATTGTACATTAAGAATAACAATCATACAAGATAAATCTCTTGTTTCTATTTGATGACTGATTTTAAGACTAAAGTAGAAGTATTTATTAATTGAAGAAGACTGAATATGTGCCAAGATAATGCCACAACCCTGTTTCCTGTTACAGGTGGGAAATGAATGGTGGCCTTAAGTGTTACATTTGTCAGCTCATGCTCATTGGAACAGAGGCCATATTTCCAATTTGCTACCATCTAAGTGAGGTATTCAGCATGATGATGTACCAAAGGCCTGGCAATCCATAATTAGATTGCTTTGGTTTCAGGTTAGTCTATTGACTGTTAAAACTTTCTTAGAAATGTATGGTAGTCTGAAATATTTCCTCACCTTCCTTTCTTCATATTCTTGATATTGCAGGATTGTCATTGTAGGCTAGAAACTCTCTTCCTCTTTGTCCTTTCGCCTTTGAAAGCCTTTCCCCACAAGACGTTGCTTCTCAAACATTTGACCTTAAACTCTGCTCCTCCAGAAATTCATGTTGAGGATGTTGAAGAATCAAGAAGAGATAAAAAGTGGACACATGATCATATAAATGTCATTAGCCAGAACTGTGTTCTTGAAGAAGGGAGATTTTAAATTAGTAAAGCAGTTCCTTTTGTGATCAAGAGGACAGAAAAGAGGATAAAGATGCAGAAATCTTGGTAGATTAAGTAGCAAAACAGTTTTAAAATCATCTTATTATTATATTCTGTGAAATAAGATGTGAAGTCCCCTAGGAGTTAAGTTGGAGTCAAGAGTCTTAGGGAAAAAAAAAACTGATATTGAAACCGTAGTTCTTACACCAAGAGATATTGGAGGAGAGGTAACTAAGAAGCACAGCAAGACTTCACAGCAGCTGTAATGGTCAAGATGAACATTTTTTTGGCTTTTATTTGTATTAAATAAACTCATTAACTTTGTTATAGCATGGTAGAAGAAAAAAATTAAATTGCAAATTCTATTTTTCTGATTTCAGATATTGCTGTGACTATATCAAGTGAGTACCATTTACTGTTTGGGCAATTTGAGTGAGATCATTTCCCTGATCTAGAGTGACAGTTGTATCAAGATTTCTAGATTTTTTTAAAGGACTTTGGGAACTTGTTTATCAGTACTAGAAAGAAAAACTCTTTTTGCTTTGTTTGAATAGTGTTGTCTGATTTTTTTGGTCATGAATAATGTGTGGGCCCTATTTGTGTGACAATAGTGTGTGAAAAGTTACCTGTGGAACCAACATAAAAGGAAGACAATTTTATTCATGGTTTCAGAATTTTCATTGACTTAGGGCCTGGGGACAAGGCAGGACATCATGGGGAGCATGTAGCAAGGAATCTGCTCACCTCATGGTAGCTAGGGAGTAGGGAGAAACAGAGGAATGGGTCAAAGGTCCAATATTCTTATCAAGAGCTTCCAATAGTGAAAGTCCTTCCAAATAGGCTGCTACAGGTTTTACACACTTCCTACAAACTTCCTAGGATGGATCTGCAAAGAAAGGCTTAGAACACATTAGCCTTCAGGAGACATTTCAGATCTAAATTGTGAATTTGTTTTATCTTGAATCTCCTAAATTATGTAGACTTTCATAAATGCAGTGGCAGCTAAATGAAAGGAGGGAAGGAAAAAGGGAGGATAGAAAATAGATATAGGAAAATTATTTTGTACCTCCTTAATAGAGGATAAAATTTTGACTAAGCTTTGTGATTAATAGGTATTGATTAATTTTTCTTAAAATTTAAGGATGTTGAGACAACTGTCACCCTAACTCAACAACTAATATAAGTCAATATAAAACCAGTAAAAGAATCCTTGATGGCTTCTTACCACTCTGGAATAAACCATTTCCAATAATGCACCTTTCATACAATGCCACCATTAGTAAATAATAGAAATCCTAAAAGAATGCATGACAAGTGGTCCCACCATTATCAGAGATGATTTAATATCATAGTAATTATTGTTTTATAAGATACTATATTTGTAATTTTGGACAAAATAAAGGAGAATAAAAGAAAGTATTTGAGGTATTCAGTATCAAAATCAAAATATGTTTCCAACAGACCAATGATAAGCTCAGAGCTGATAATTAACTTTATTTTTATTTTTTAATTAATTTTATTGTTATTATAAAGATAATATACAGAGAGGTTATAGTTACATAAGTCAGGTAATGAGTACAGTTTTTGCTTATAATGAACTTTATAAGGAGATATATAAAACAGCAATATGATTAACTGTAATAATTCCTTGAATAACACACATAAAGTGATTGCCAGTTTTTTGTTAACATCTTGTTGACAGAATAATCAGAAGAATGAGAAAGTCACAGAGTTTTAAGAGTAAAAATATATTTTTAACCTTTTTTTGGGGTGGAGGAGTAGTATTGGGGTTTTGAACTAAGGGCTCACTGTTATTTTATATCATCTATCACTTGAGCTTTACATCCAGTTCTTATTTAATTTACTTTTCAGACAAAGTAGATATTTTTGCCTTGAACAAGCTATGATTCATTTTTTATTGTATTTTACTGTCACAGTAATGTATAGATGGGACACAGTTATATTCATTAGGTAATGGGTACATTACTTCTCAAACATTGATAGCCCTTTTCATATTTTGTCCCTGTTTTGCTCCCTCCACCATCTCCCAATCACCTTGTTTTCCCCTTTCCTTCCCTAGCTCAATTAAACCAATAGATGTACATACAATATACCAGGTAACAAAGTCAGATTCAGTAACCAAATGAGATTAAAGAAAAGGGGGAAAAAAGAGAAAAGAAACAACTTCCATAGTATCTTAGGAACAACAATCAAGTTAAACCTCATGATTCCATATCCTAGAGTTCATTGTGTTTAGACTCATGCTGTATGACCATATGTACACATCTTTGTCAGTTAGAATGGCCATGATCAACATATCTAATAACAACAGATGCTAGTGGAGATGTGGCCAAAAGGGATCGCTACTACACTGTTGGTGGGAGTCTAAACTCATTCAACCACTATGCAAAGCAGTAAGGCAGTTCTTCAAAAGCCTAAACTAAATATGACCCAGCATTCCCACTCCTTGGCATTTATCCAAATCTCCAGAAACAAGGACATACTAAAGCTACTAGCACAAAGATGTTCATTGCAGCATTATTTATGATAGCTAAACCCAGATGCCCCTCAGAAGATGAATGAATCAAGAAGATGTGGTACTTATACACAATGGAATTCTATGCTGCCATCAGAAAGAATGACATTGCCCCATTATTATTATTATTATTATTATTATTATTATTATTTTGTGGGTCATGCGGATTGAACTCTGGCCTAGGTATTTTCCTTGAGCTCTTCAGATCAAGGCTACTGCCCTACCCCTGGAGCCATAGCCTCACTTCCCATTTTCTAGTCATTAATTGGAGATAAGAGCCTCAGTGTCTTTGAACCTCAATCCTCAGCCTCCTGACTAGCTAGGGTTCCAGGGGTGATCCATGGTGCCCTGCTGACGTAGCCCCATTCTTAAGGAAATGGAAGGATGGGGAAAAAATTATATTAAATGAAGTGAGCCAGACACAAAGGAACATAGGCTCAATGGTTTCCCTCATTTGAAATAAACATCTAGGATTCTCCTAGCAGAGGAACACTATGATACTTATATAGCTATAATTCCATGTGTGTAACAACAAATCTACCTTGTTTGTTAAGATAGGTACCTTTTTGCTATCCTTTTGTTGGTGCTGCCTTTGAACTGAAATTCTTCTGATGTCCACCTCCAAACTGAGGTGGACATTAATGGTGTGTGCTACTGGTGCCCAGACCTTTCCCTCTTAATTATACACATGAATTGCTGAAAACGCCATTATTTGAAGATATAATCAAACATGAAAAACGTATTTAGACACAATTTTACAATACAAGAAAAAGTAGAAAGTGTGCTTCAAAATGGCACTCCATAGAAAATGATAGGGGTTTGAAAAGAAAGTAAGAAAACTAATGTCAGGGATATTTTTAAAAGAAAACTTCTAATATAAATATAGATATAGGGCCAAGAGTTTGGCATAGTGGGAGAGTGCTTGTCTAGAATGCACGAAAACCCAGGTTTGACTCGTAGGTACCACACACATAGAAAAGCCGTACGTGATGCTGTGGCTCAAGTGGTAGAGCTCTAGCATGAGAAAGCCTAAGGATAGTGCTCAGGCCTTGAGTTCAAGCCAAATGCTGTGGCTCAAGTGGTAGAGCTCTAGCATGAGAAAGCCTAAGGATAGTGCTCAGGCCTTGAGTTCAAGCCAAATGACTGGAAAAAAAATTAAGATAGATGTATCCCCAAGTCATACAATTTAGCAATAACTACACAATTTTATGAGTAATTTTGCAATGGTTTTCATGAGTTTAGGGAAACATTAGCTCATCATGACTTTGAGCAAATGAAATACTTTAATATAATCTTGTGGGAAGCAAATATATTTTACTCCTCTCTTAATAACCAATGTGTTAGAAATGTTAACCTTTAATTAACTAGAACATCATTTTAAATTATTTTGTTATAAATGGCAGTTTATTCAACAGTTTTTTAGGTGGAGTTTTAATTTTTAAAAGTGAGAAAAATGCATTTAATATTTGCCAGAGATGTTGCAAACTTCTTGTGGTAATAATAAGCATTATTATTTGGTAAATATCAGATTTTATAGTAATGATAATAAAATAATATATCTTGATTGTTTTAACATTTTAATTCTCAAACACAGTTTCTAGCTACCAGTTTTTTGAAGCTTATGTTTAAAGAATAAAGACTGAGTGTGGCTTTGATATACAAAGCAAAAAAAATGCAGAAGTTCGTAATCTAGGGCTTATACTCATGTCTGAAATTTATATAACTTATTTAATTTTATAGGCTTTCTTCTATTTCTGAGATCAGTGATACACCTAATACTGTTTGTTATGACTAGATTCACCATTTATAGGTTTCTTTGAGGTATCAACTAATTCATCTTGTAATTAGTACAACTAAGAATCCATAGCATAGCCGCCAATCCAACCCCGAGCAACTACATGTCAGGGCCTGTGGCACAGGAATTTTTTTTTTTTAATCAGAGGATAAAAATTAGCCATTATGACACAAAAAAAGAGGTTGATGGGGGTGGGGGCAGGAGTTTGGCCTAGTGATAGAGTATTTGCCTAGTATGCAGGAAGACCTGATTCAATTCCCCTGTACCACATACACAGAAAAAAGCCAGCAGTGGTGCAAGTGGTAGAACTCTAGCCTTGAGAAAGTCCACAGTGCTCAGGCCCTGAGCTCAAGTCCAGGACTGGCAAAAAAAAAAAAAAAAAAAGAAGAAAGAAAGAAAGAAAGAAAGAAAGAAAGAAAGAAAGAAAGAAAGAAGGAGAAAAAAAACAAAGAGGTTGACTTAGTGAAGAGCAATGTTTTTGGTGATTTCTAGGATAATATTTCTCTTGGAGTTGGACTTATTGGTGATTTCTGTTTCCTTTTAAACACCACACTTACTAGGAAATTAGATTTTAAAATTTAAACTTCCCTCAAAAATAACCTAAGAATATTTTCCAAAACCTAGTTTCATGGTATTTTTCAGTGCAAAGGAGACTAACAGAAAAGTTTTCAGTAGGAACCACCACCCCAGAGAAGTCTAGCATGGTTGCAGGAGGTCTGTTATTACAAAGCTGCTTGGACACTTGGAACACCGTCTCCCCACTGCACAGATTGAGATTTCGGTACTTTTCCCAGTTTTAATGGAGATGGAGTACCCATTGTGTGTCACATGGAGGAGATATATAAAAGATGCCAGGCAAGATTTAAATAAAAAAAAATGTGTATTTTTCTCTCAGCATATGCCTGCAGCTCCTACCCACACCCACACTTTTGCAGACATGCCTAGAAGGAAAAGACCCCATTTAAAATCAGTGATTCGGGTCTCCCCAGAGAATGCTACTTCCGGGAGCTACTGAACTTCGAATTCCCACACGTTTCCACCACAGATCATTGCTGAATCATAGTTTTACTAGAGGAGTTTGTTTACACTCCTGACAAACTCTGGTACTGCTAGGCATGTGCAAACTCTGTCTGCCTGAGCCTCAGCACATTTACCAAAATTAGATTGAAATAATTAGAGGCGACTTTTATAATTGTTTTCCTCTGAAGATCCAGCTTCTAAGCTGTCTCTGGTTAATCATTTTAATTTGACTTATAATACAGTGTCAGTTTATTTAGTTGGAATTAGTTTTCTATTTCTCTCCTTTTTGTAAGCGCTGCCTGTTTACTTAACAATATTTGGCTTTGCCTAATGATATGTACAGAAGACAGTGCTAAGTGGAACATCAGCTGTTTACATCAGCTCTAACAATTAATGCATGTTAATTTTTAATTACACTGATTGTACTAGAGGCAGAATGTATGTTTCTTCACAGAACAGATGTACTAGTCAGCTTGGCTGGTGAACATGTATATCGATCAGATGCTGCTGCCAGCAATTCGGCGAAGTCTGTTAGAAGCGACGGCTTCGAGCGTCCTTACAAGTTTACGTCTCGAAGTCCTGGTGGAGGCACTGCAGGCTCAGTGTTGCATCCTCTACTGTTTACAGATAATCACAATATGTCAGTGTTGTGGGTTGCATTCTTCCGCGTATGACTAGAAGATTGGATAGGTATGAGCAGATACAAAGGTGTGTTTATCAGAGGACTGCAAATGTTTATGGTTTATCTTATGACACTTCATTGTTGGCAAAGACATTGTCATTAGAAAACGTTTCCCCCCAATCTATTGTTTTTATGTTAAGAAAGGGTCCCTGACACACATGACCACTCTTATTCCATGGAAGAATGTTGACAAACAGCTACAGTTACTTGACAAGAAATATGTCTCTACAGAGGACCTCACTCAGAAAATCTGGGAAATACACACAAAATGCCAATCAGCAACAGCACAAACAACTGACAGACTCTCTATCAATGGCCAATCAAGCAAGACACATTTACTGAATGCTTCAATATGTTGAGCCTTTCACTAAGCACTCTGGTTACCTAGCCACGAGGGCTAGGGAAAAACATCTTCATGACATTTGCTTCTAGATGAATTAGATGCTGATGATTATTATTTTCTCTATTTCATTACTGGAGTTTGAACTCTGGGCTTCCAGCATGCTAGGCAGGTGCTATCTTTCTGGAGCTACACCTCCAGTCCAAGAATTTCTGCTCCTGTGGAGATAAGATTCATATGCAAACTCATTGAAGAAATAGATTGTGCTGCAGTTGATAACACATAGTTGTTTGTTTGTTTGTTTCCCTTGGTCATAGGGCTTGAACTCTGGGCCTGGGCACTGTCTCTGAGCTCTTTAGTTCAAGGCTATTGCCCTACCACTTGAGACACAGAGCCACTTTCAGTTTTCCAGTGGTTAACTGGAAATTAGAGTCTCATACTTTAGTGTGTGGGTGGATTTTGAACTGTGATCCTCAGATCTCAATTTCCTGAGTAGATAAGATTACAGGTGTGAGCCACTGGCTCCCGGAACATATACTTGTTAAAGTGTAGTCAGTCGTGTACATTCTATTCAACCGAAGGCATATAGAGAATTCTTCATGAGAGTTGAGTTAAACTGGAACTGCAGCTGTATCCATCAAATATGGTTTGAATATATAGGTATTAGGCAGTAGTTTGTTAACTTTACTGAATTATTTTATCTTTTTCTGTAGATAAAATTATCACAAGGAAATATCTTTCCTCTTACTTTAGCAGGTTCCAAATCATTGTCCTCTAAAACATCCACAAAAGAATTGTAGGATATATATTTTTTAATACTGAAACCTGCTCAATCAATCATATTCTTATCCTTTTATGGATAGACTATGACTACTTGCTTTAATCAGCTTGATTAGACTTTGATATCTAGTTTCATGTATGTGCAATTTTTTCAAAGTTCCTAAATTTATGTGAAACTATAAATGTACAAAAACAGACATGGTATTCTTAAGAGCAAAGATGAGTGACTTTCATTACTAGAATTCAGATGTCTTTTAAGGTTACAGTAAGTGTGACACTGTGCTATCAGTACAAATATAGAGAAAAAATAATGTGCAAAAGGATATGTGTGTATTTAGTCTGTTTTCTGTTGTTATAACAAAATGCTTAAGGTAGGATAATTTTAAAGAAAAGGGAGTTATTTAGCTCATAGCCTTAAAGCTTTTAAAGTCCAAACAGCAGTACCCTGGCTCTGGTGAGGTATGTGTTCAGAGTACATTGTAAGAAATGACGTCAGAGAGTTGAAGGAGGTCTTACTTCCTTGAGAACTCAGTAGGCCACACAAGAACTATTTGAATCCTCACCAAGGGCAGCTTCTCAGCAGCCTGACGACTTCCCAGTAAGAACAATATTTTAAGACTTCATTGGCTTTCAGATAACCACACCCATAGCCATGCTTCTAAGTTTTGGACCTGGCTGAGGGTGAGAAACAGAACCAAACCATATCCAGTCTGTAGATATCAGCTTGAATATGCTATGCTAATGGGAAAATATAACCTATCCTAACACAGCCAAGATAATTGAGAACTGTGAGTATAAAATGTAAAGGTATGAAGTTTACAGAGAAGAAAAGCTTACACAATGCAGTTATGATGCTGCAGAGCTTCCCAAAAGTATACCTGAAAATTCATCATCAAAGGATGCTACTTTAGAATTAACTAAATACTTTTGCTGACCAGAAGATATACTTAAAATGAGAAGGAACAGTTCAAATACTATGGGAGGGTATTTTAATACATATATATATATATGGCATAACATATAAAGAAATCCTGAAATTAAATGAAAAGACCAGCTTCTTATTAAGGACAAACATCTCAGATAGGTACCTCAAACAAATAAAAATCCTAAGTTATTCATTTAGCCAGCAAACAAAAGAGTAATTAATATTTTATCCTGGAGATATAAATTGTAACCACAATGAGACATCACAAAGATATTATTAGATGGGGTAAAATGAAAATACCAAAAAATAACACATCTTGCCCAAGCTAAGGAACAATGATTATTCTTTATTTCTGGTGAAATTATTATGAATTGTGCTTCCAAAGCTAACCATGTGCTATGAGACATGTCCTGTTCTTAGGGTACACTTAGAACAAATACTGCTTATGTCCATCAAAAATTTATCCAAATTATTATAGGAAGTTTATTAGAATAGCCTCAACCAAAAATTACCCATAAAATGTTCAAGAAGATAATGAATAATTCTGTATTACTGCCAGAAATTATTATGAAGAAAGGACAAAAAATTGCTGATATATACACAGCATAGATAAAAATAAGAAACACAATAATAATGACTGAAAGAAGTAGACATAATGAGGATACTATGCCAGTATGATCCTCTTTTTCACACAGTTTAAAAAGATGTAAAAGTATTCATATTGCATGACTGTATGAGTTGTTCCTAGGGTACTCTCCCCAGTTAAACTGCTTAAAATTGTAAAAATAAAATAAAATCGATACTTTAAAGTTTCAGAAAATTTCATACAGTCAATAAAAAAACACTCAGTCAGAATTACATGAATATATGACCTATGAAGTTCCATGCCATCCTTATCTTTCTGTTCTCAGCTCAAATAAAAAGAGGCAAATAAGCCTGACAATACATGAGCCAGCCTGTAATTCTTTCCAGGTCTGAAACAGAAACACAGGCCATGCATTTTCAGATCCTAGTTGGAGGAAACATTTTCTAATTATGATCTCAGCTACTTGTTGCTGATGGTATGTTAACTGAGTATTGCTTCATTTATAAGACAAAATACTTACCTTAAAAAGGTTTTCTGAGCATACTATCATTCCCAATCACTCTTGGTCTTGGCTCATGGGGCAGACATTCTACCGAAAGAGCAGGGGGCAAGTCAAAATGACTTCTAGCTTCCCTTTCCCATCCACTTATCTCTTAAAATGAGATGTTACTTAGCAAAACAAAACAAAGATATCTAGTTTTTATCTCTGTACGGAAGTTCAAACTTTGCTTCTGGAGGTTTGGTGATTGCATCTGCTGAAACAAATGGAAAATGGATAGATAAACTGGGTAGCAACACATCCAAATCAATTATTATACACATGTAGGAAAAAAACCATACAAATTATGAAATACATAAAAAGCTAGATGGTTTAGGTCTTAATACATTCTATAAGGCAGAATCCAGCCAGGTAGTCAATTTAGAGGAGATGATCAATGATTTAATAACTCTAGAGTCCTAACAATAGCCTGGAATAAAGTTTCTCCAAGTTCTCCATATACTGTTCAACTTTCAGTCTCATCTATGTAATTAGTTTAACTGGAATTAGTTAATGATATTTCTACAAAATTTGGAAGCCATGTTATTCTTTTTTTGTCAGAAGCAGTATTAAGTAGGTGAATTCAGAGAAAGCCATCCCTGAGTCAGTTGCTCTACAGGTGCACAGTTGGATGTCCAAAGTATCCTATTTTAGAATATCATTCTATAAGCACAACATAAGTGTCTCTAGTAACAGATACACCTCAAATTTTTATCTTAAAGGAAAAGCCAGTTTAAAGAGTGAACTCCACATTACTCTTCCAAGAAATTAACTTCATTTACAGCAAATGGAAAGAAGCCAGGCCTAAGGGCACTTTCAGAAGGACTGGATAATTTGGCACTAATGATTGATAGGAGAGCAATAGCTTAACTAAAAATATGAATTAACTGTCCAGAAGCTAGTTTGCTGAAAAGAAAAGAGGAAGGCATTTGGGAAGAGTTTTCTTGTAGTCATAACAAATCTCAAACATTGACCTTATACAAACTACACCTTCAAAGAATCCAAATTTGATTGGATTAAGCAACAAAGTGATTTGTGCTCTGGAATATTTCCTTAAAATAGTAGAGTAATGATTCAGTAATTAGTTGAGCTTAACACCTGGATGTTGCAACAGAAAGAGACAAAGCAACTGTCACAAAGCCTACTGGAGCCTTTCAGGTTCCTCCTGAAAAAAAAATGATATCACATAGATGCCATTAATTCCAACTTGGTGGCAAGCAAGTAAACACAAGTAAGGAAGGGAGAAAATGTACCAGAGTACTACGTGTTTCTAAATTGTTCAGTTGCCTGAAAATGATGGCTCCTGCAAAGAAAAAGGAAAGGATGAATCAAAGATTAGAATAAAGTCAGGTTACAGAAATTGCAAGATAGAAAAGAAAAGGTTATGTCACATAAATACTTCGAAATAGCTATTATAAATTTGATTGAAGGGCTAATTGAAATCATTATTTAAAAACAGATGAAGGTATGATAACCAAATATGCATATATCCACTATATCAGAAAACTAGGTGAAATACTGTAACAATATGAGATAACCAAGGGACAGCAAATGAGATGAGAGATAACATAGTACATTAAGGACAACAATCACTCATTATATGGCTTTTGTTTCTATATCCTATTATATGGCTTTTGTTTCTATATCCTAAAGGTCCTTTCGTTTAGCGTCATACTATATGGCCCTATGTATCTAGATTTAGTTCATTTGTAAATCTCTGCTAGGAGAGCCCAAGGTTTCTATTGCCGATGACAAATGAGGGAAACCATTGAGCCTATGTTCCTTTGAGTCTGGCTTACTTCACTTAATATGATTTCTTCTATGTCTGGCTATTTCCTTACAAATGGGGCAATGTCGTTCTTTCTGACAGCAGCATAGAATTCCATTGTGTATAAATACCACATCTTGTTGATCCACTCATCAACTGAGGGACATCTGGGTTGGTTCCATACCTTTGCTATGGTAAATAGTGCTGCAATGAACATCGTTGTGCTAGTGGATTTAGTATGTCCTTGTTTCTGGACAGTTGGGTAAATGCCAAATAGTGGAATTTCTGGGTCATAGGAGAGTTCCATGTTTAGTCTTTTGAGGAACTGCCATACTGCTTTCCATAGTGGTTGAATGAGTTTGCACTCCCACCAACAGTGTAGTACCGATCCTTCCTGGCCACATCCCTACCAGCAACTGTTATTATTAGAATTCTTGATTATGGCCATTCTAATTGGAGTGAGGTAGAATCTTAGAGTTGTTTTTATTTGCATTTCTTTTATAGTCAGAGATGTGAAGCATTTCTTTATGTGACTATAGGCTATTCTTATTTCTTCTTCAGAGAAAACGCTCTTTAAGTCTTTGGCCCATCTTTTGATGGGATGGTTATTTCTTTGGAGATCAGTTTTGGAGTGATGCAATGTTTTGAGCTGTTGATACATTTTAGATATAAGGCCTTTGTCCGTTGTATGGTTAGTGAAGATGTTCTCCTACTTGGTAGACTTTCTAGTAAATATTTTAGTAAATTTGCAGTCTGACTTATCCAGACTTTCTCTGATTTGTTGTGTTTCTTAGTACTTATTAAGAAAGTTTCAACCTGTGCCAAGGAGCCCCAGAGTATCTCCTATTCCTTCTTGTAAAGTTTTCACTGTTTTTGCTTTTACCTCCAGATCTTTTATCCATTTGGAGTTAATCCTGGTGTAGGGTGAAAAGGATCCAACTTTAGTTTTCTGCAGGTACTTAACCAGTTCTGCCAGCACCACTTGTTGAAGAGGCTGTCTTTCTTCCATTCTATTTTTTTTTTGGCTCCCTCATCTGTGGGTTAATATCTGGTTCCTCAATTCTATTCCTTGGCCTTCAAGCCTGTTCTTGTGCCAGTAACAAACTTTTTTGGTCACTATAGCTCTGTAACAGTCTAAATTTTGGTATTAAAATTCCTCCTGCATTGTTCCTTCTGCTGAGGATTTTTTTTTGCTCTACGGGGTCTATTATTATTCCATATGAAATTCTGGATTGCCTGTTCTATTTCTTTAAAGAATGACATTGGGATATTGATGGGTATTGCGTTGAATTTGTAGATAGCCCTTGGCAAGATTGCCATTTTCACAATGTTAATTCTTCCAATCCAGGAGAATGGGAGGTTTTCCTGTTTTTCAGTCTGCTTTAATTTCCTTTTTCAGGGCTTTAAAGTTTTCATCAAAAATGTCCTTCACATTCTTAGTTAAGGTAATTCCTAGGTACTTTCTTTTCTTTGAGGCTATTGCAGGAATTGCTTTCCTGATTGATGCCTCGTTCCTCTTATTGTTGGCATATAGGAAGGCAGTTGATTTTTGAGGGTTAATTTTATACCCTGCTACCTTGCCAAAGTTTTGAATCAGCACAAGCAGCTTGGGAGTGGAGTCTATAGGGTTCTTTAAATACAGAATCATGTCATCTGCAAAGAGGGAAAGTTTCACTTCCTCTTTCCCTATCTATTTGGATCCCCTTTATGCTTGCTTCTTGCCTTAATCCTCTGGCTAGGAATTCTAATACTATGTTAAAGAGGAGTGGAGAGAGTAGGCATCCTTGTTTCATTCCTGATTTTAGAGGGAATGGCTTTAGCTTTTCACCATTAAGTATAATGCTAGCTGTGGGTTTGGCATACACATCCTTTATTATACTGAGGTATGTTCCATGGATTCATAGTTTCTCCAGAGCTTTTAGCATAAAGGGGTGTTGGATCTTGTCAAATGCCTTTTCTGCATCTAATGAGACAATCATGTGATTCTTGTCCTTGCTCCTGTTGATGTGTTGAATTATATTAATTGATTTGTGTATGTTGAACCAGCTTCGCATCCCTGAGATGAATCCTGTGTGATCAAAGTGTATAATTTTTTTGATGAGTTGCTGAAGATGGTAGGCCAGTATTTTGGGGTTTTTTTCATGCTCATATAATAAATAGTTAAGTCATTTATTCCCTTTAAGTTACAGCATGTCAGTATACACACTGCGTTAAAAAGACACAGGTATTTCTCAACACTGGACATCAGAGTGTAGGGATATGGCCAACTGTTGGATAGCTTGGGGTCACTAAAGTCAAGAATTCTGAGTACCAAACTGTCAGTACTTACACAATTTTGTTTTTGTTTATCTCTATTAAGCAAATCCCAAAAGCAGTGTACATATAGTACACATGAAATCCACATCAGGCATAATTAAATCAGATCTGGTTTTGGAGTTGAAGAGAAATAAAACATTCAGCACTGGAAAGGCAGCTGAGAGTGGGGCAAGTTACTCCGCCGTCTCCTTGCAAGTGGTATGGAGAGAGCAGAGCTGGCATCCCCGCGCAGGGCTGTTCAAGGGAGGGCGATGTCTGGGTGCTGTCTGGAAAGAGTGGATCCCCTGCTACGCTGAGGCCTGCTGACCCATCTGGTATTTGATGAGCCATCTTCCCTGAATGAGCTGAGCTACCTCATTTGTGGTGTGACATGCAAACAGAAGCCAGTTTCGAGGCTGAACCTTGTAGGCAAATCTCATGAACGTCAGAGAATAACAACAGAGCGCAAATATCATCCACCCACTGATGATGTCCGGAGACTTTTTCATATCGTTGATGGCTGCAATGGGGAGACCCCAGTTGGCTACTGGGCCCCAGAAGCGTTCATGAGGTAGTCCCGGAACTCTTTGCTCCGGACATAGTCTGCCGCCCTGCTCACCAGCGCCCTGGCCATGGCAGAGATGCGCACCTGCTCGGCTGCTTTCCAGGCCGGATCCCCGCCTGGAAAGCAGCCTCCTGCCCCGAGCCCCTTGGTCAGTATTTTGTTGAGAAGTTTTGCATCAATATTCATCAAAGAAATGGGCTTATAGTTCTCTTTTTTCAATGAATCTCTGTCTGGTTTTGGGATGAGGGTTATAGTGGCTTCCTAAAACGAGTTTGGCAAAGCATCTTCGTTTTCACTTTCGTTGAAGAGCTTGAGGAGTATTGGTGTGAGCTCTGCTTTGAAGACCTTATAAAATTCAGCTGTGAATCAATCTGGCCCTGGGATTTTCTTGGAAGGAAGGTCTCTTATTTCCATTTCTATTTCAGTGCTTGAAATGGGTCTGTGTAGTTGGATTAGGGCTTCTTGGTTCAGTGTGGGTATGTTAATATTGGCTAGAAATTCATCCATTTCTTTGAGACTCTCAAATTTGTTGGCGTAAAGATTTGAAAAGTGTTTCCTCATGATGCTTTGGATCTTGGTGATTTCTGTTGTGATATTACCATTCTCAACTGTGATTTTGTTCAATAGGGTGTGCTCTGTTCTTTTTTTGGTAAGGTTTGCTAAGTGTCTGTCAATTTTGTTAATTTTTTCAAAGAACCAACTCCTTGTTTTGTTGATTTTTTTCTATAGTTTTTTTAGACTCCAATTCATTTAATCCTGCTTTGATTTTAATAATTTGTTTCCTTCTACTGGGGTTAGGCTTGGTTTGTTGCTCTTTTTCCAAGAGCTTAAGGTGCGACATTAAATTGTTTGTTTGTGATTTTTCCAATTTGTTAATGTAGGCACTCAGAGCTATAAATTTTTCTCTGAGTACTGCCAGTTGTTCAATTCTGAGGTTTCTCTGTTGAGTTTTTGCCTGGTTGATCTGTTCATAGGTGAGAGTGGTGTGTAAAAGTCACCAAAAATCTCTGTGTTTTGATCTATGTATGTTTTTAGTGAAAGTAAGGTTTAATAAAGTCAGTGCTCCAACATTAGATGTGTAGATATTTAGAATGGTTATGTCCTCCTGAAGGAGAGATTCCTTTATTAGTATGTAATAACCTTCTTTGTCTTTTCTCACTAATTTTAGTGTGAAGTCTATTTTATCTGATATGAGGATGGCACCTCCAGCCTGTTTATGGGGGCCGTTTGCTTGATAAAATTTATTCCAGCTTTTTGATCCAACTAGACAGTCTATGCCGTTTAATTAGAGAGTTAAGTCCAATCATATTCAGAGTTAGGATTGAAAAATATTTACTTGAGCCTGGCATTTTTAAAGGCTTTCTTCAGGGCCTGTGGCTTGACAGTTCTTGTGGTACTTAGCTGGTATAATTTTTATTGCCATTTCTTTGTTAGTATCACATTTGTGTTGGTTTTCTATGTGTAGAACATCTTTGAGAATTTTCTGTAATGTTGGTTTGGTTGTTACTTAATGTTGAAACTTTTCCTTGGAATGGAAGGTTTTTATTGTTCTCTCAGTTATGAATGAGAGCCTAGCTGGGTACAGTATTCTTGGTTGGTAGTTATTTGTCTTAAGGGCATGACATAAATCCTTCCAATCTCTTCTTGCTTGCATGGTCTCTGCTGAGAAATCTGTGATTATTTGGATTGGTTTTCCATCGTAGGTGATTGTTCTCTTTTGCCTTGCTGCTTTTAGGATCCTTTCTTTGGTCTCTATTGATCCTATTCGGATTATAATGTTGCGGTGGGATGTCCTTTTCTGGTCAGGTCTGTTTGGGGTTCTAAAAGCTTCTTGTATCTGGATGGGCCTGCCGTTCTTGATTTTTGGGAAGTTCTCTGAGATGATTCCCTGAAGTATATTTCCAATATCATTGACCTCTTTTTCCAGGCCCTCCTCAATACCAGTTAGCCTTAAATTAGGCTTCCTAATTGTATTTCGGACCTCATGAAGCGTTCTCTCATATTTCCTGTATTTGTTTTGACTCATTGTCTGTTCTTTCTCTATAACAACTAGATGATATTCAACCCCGAAAATTCTCTCTTCTGCATTGTCTAACCTGCTATCAATACTTTCTACTTTATTCTTCATCTCCCTCCCTTCTAATTGCTCATTTTTGATGATGCCTCTTTTGTGTTAGATCATGTATGGACTTCTTTAACTCCTTGATTTCCATATGAGTGGTTATCTCAGCAGCTTACTCTCATTGGACATTTGTTGTGCATTCTATGAATTCGTCCATTTTTCTTTGTAAATCCTTTATTACGGCCTCCTTTTTGGCTTCCTCTCCTTTATGTATCACCTTACTTATGGTTTCATATTGTTTAGATATGGCTTCCTCACATATCTGTGTATGTTTTCAAACTTCTCATTAATCATGTTTATCCATTGCATTTGTATAGCAGAGGACTCTCATCTAGTTTTGCCACTGACTGCTCCATTGCCTGTTTATATTATGTGGGTTATGCTATTCCTTGATTTGCCATTTTTTTTTTTAGTTTCTTATTCTGTCCATTGGGAAATGGAAGCAAGATTAATACTGCACAAGATTACAGTTTTTAAATATAACAAACTTAGAGCTCTTTAGCTGGCCAGACAATAGATGTTCACAATTTTAGATTGGTATTATCACTCTCTCTCTCTGTGCACTTACACTCAAATCTAATACCACCACCAATCACCGTTTTATGTCCAAAAAAAAAAAAACCCTCAATTCAATCTCTATTGTATTTAAGTCCCTCTGGACCTACAGCATAATTGAACACCTAGATATACACTATTGTTCAACAGCCATCAACTGTAGATCCATGCATTACAAAAGTTGAAGAATGAACAGAGGGCCAGAGATAGAAAAATAGTATGAAAGACAAGAGGGGAGGTAAGAAAAGAGTAATGTAGGAGTTTAAGATTAGTATAGTAATGAAGAAAATGGATAGCATAAGGATAAGTGACCTAAGGTAATAGAAAGGTAAAATAGTTGAATACAAAATTTAGAAAAAATAAGATAAAACTTATGAAAATAAGAAGAGTAATAGAGGAATACATAGAGAAAAGAGAAAGGTATATATAGAGAGTTCAATGCTAAAAATTTTAAAAAGTAAAAATAAACCAACAAAAAAAAGAAAAAGGAAAACAAGAAAAAATGTGGGGGGGGGGAGATCCCACACAATTGTGAGTTCTTAGACAAGAAATACTAGAGTTTAGAAGCAACAAATTAAAAATCAGATGACTATATCAATATAAATATTATTTGTATCCAGTCCATACCCAGTGCTGTCACTATGTTTCTAGGAACGACCACAATGACAGAAGGTAGTGGGAGGGGGGAGAGGGGGGAAATGAATCATAACATTAAAAAAAAAAGGTAAAGGTAAAATGGCAAAAAAATAAGAACACATAAAAATGCAAATGAAAAAGGGGTTAAAAAAGGAAAAAAAAGAAAGAAAAAAAGGGTATTCTTCAGGGTTTTTTTTAATATATTTTTATTGTAATTAATAAAAGTGTTACATGATATTTGCCATATAGAAGGTGCATTAATTCATATACATTGATACCCTTTCACATATCTTGGTACCCTTTACCCTTCTCCCCACCGCTCCCCTCCCTGTCCTGGTTTTCCCCTCTTCCCTATCAAGTTTCAAATAACCAAATACAAATAAATTCAATATATCAGATAACAAAGTGAGATACTATAACAATATGAGATAACCAAGGGACAGAAAAGGAGATGAGAGATAACATAGTACATTAAGGACAACAATCATTCGTTATATGGCTTTTGTTGTTGTTGTTGTTGTTTGCCAGTGGGGACTGGATAGGAAACCTGTGTCTCCACTAAATTCGGGAACCAAACCCTTCAAAAAGTCTTTTTCTGTTGCAATTTGCTTTGCTGTTTTCTGATCAGTTTGCTTGGTTGGGCAGGAAAAACAAACAAACAGACAAACAAACAAACGGTGGATTCATGAGCAGTTTTCCAGGGGGAGGAAATTCCACTAGCACTGGTGGTGGTTGTCTGGCTAAGCTGCCTCTGGGAAAACCTTTAAATGATGGTGTTGCCAGCATCACTTCTCAGGCTCCAGTTGGTTTGGCAGGGTCTTTGCCAGCTGTGAAGATAACTTGCTGCTGTCAGCTGGTGGGGGAGGGGATTCCTCCCCAATGCCTTTCAGGGAGCAGAAGTGGAAACGTCCACAGAGGTACTCACAAATTGCTGGATTTTCTGGTTCTGGTTCTGGAGCCGGGTGATGGCTCTCGGTTCGGGCAGGCTCTGTCTGAAGCTGGCAGGTTTGTGATGCTGAGAAAAGTGTGGTCTGCTCAGGTGGTGGAGGGAGGATTTGTTTCCCTGGTGGCTCTGAGCAGCTGGCGCTTCTCCTTGCTGTCTTCTTGCCTTGGTTTTCTGCCTTTTTTTCTCTCTGACTGAGATCTCTGTGGTGCTTAAGCTCACTTAGGATTGATCTTTGGGTATGAGCTTTCCCCAACGATGCTAGAACTGTTATCTTGGCAAGAGGTCAGAAAGACTCACACTGAACTGCTACCATCTTCTGCCGATTTCTGAAATGTATTTTTCTATTTATGTTATATCTTTCTGATGCATGTGTTATAAATGTAGACTATGTGTATAATAATATTTGTTGAAAATATATTTTGTCTATTTTTGGTATTACCATTCTCTATTTCTTTTAAAGAATTTTTATTTTTTCTACCTTAAGGCTTGAACTCAGGACTTGTATTCTTCCCTGAATGTTTTTGCTCAAGATAGTGCTCTACCACTTGGAGCCACAGTTCTACTTCCAGTTTTTAGTGGTTCATTGGAGATAAAAGTCTTGGGGCCTTTCTTGCCCAAGCTGGCTTCAAACGGAAGTGTTCAGATCTTAGTCTTCTGAGTAACTAGCATTATAGGTTTGAGCCACCACTGTCTGGTGAAGGAGATTTTTTTTTTAATTCAAAAAACATTCTTGGAGCAGAAATTGGTAAGCTTAAAGATAAATTGGTAAGCCTAAAATGTTCTGGAAAACAGAGAAAAATCAAGACAAAAATGTCTCTAAGAAATATAAGTATACATACACTATTGTTAGACTTAACATATACAAATGTAATATTTTGTACAAATGCAACAGTAAACAAATGGGTGGTTGGGAAACAGTACTGAATTAAAGAAATGACAGCAGATGAAAGCTGAATATAATCAGATAATCCTGAACCCATAGATTAGAATGAGGTAGTCTACTGATGATAAATAGGAAGGTAAGTATGTGAAAGCAATAAATATATTTGCTCATTTTTCTCTTTCTACCCATGATAAACTACAGAAAAGTTTGTAAAGCCATACCTTAAATGCTGCAGTTTTTTGTTTGTTTGTTTGTTTGCCAGTTCTGGGCTTGAGCACAGGAGCTAAGAACTGTCCTTAGACTTTCTCAAGGCTAGAGCTCTACCACTTGAGCCTCAGCACCAATTCCAGCTTTTTTCTTTGTATGTGATACCAACGAATCAAACCCAGATCTTTGTGCATGCTACGGAAGCATTCTACCACTAGGCCAAACTCCAAGTCCCAAGCAGTTTTTAGTTTATAGCAAACATATGAACTGGGATAATTCCATAGTAGGCTAATGACAATTGATTTATAAAAAAATTTGAAGATAAGATGAAATTTGATTTAGCAGTGGATTCTTATGTATGACATCAAAATATGAGCAACAGAGGAAATATAACATCAAAATATAAGCAACAAAAGAAATAAGATAAATTGGATTTTACTAAAATTAAAAGCTTCTATGAATCAAATGAATTTAATGCCCTAAATTGTTCCAGTCTAGTGTTGCTTGTTCCTGTCCTCAAGTATCTGGTAGTCTTCATACTTGCATTCATAAACAACTGTACTTTATACAGAGGATAATGAAGTAATTGTTTTCATAGAAGATCAGAGAAGTTTTTAAAGAGAGGAAATGGGAATTTTGGAAGACTGAAGGATTCTGGACTGAGATGTGATGACATTTTAAGATATAAACACTTTAAAAGAAAAAAATACTTTAAGATGTATAAGTATAGGCAAATACATTCTAGGCAAGATTTCCATAGCACAAGAAGGAAGAGTAAGAACTGACAAATAGGATCATATCAAACTAAAAAGCTTCTACAGATCAAAAGACAAGAGCTTTATAATGTGTGATTGTTGTTCTTCATGTACTATGTTATTTCTCATCTCTTTTATTGCCCTTTGGTTAATTTCATATTGTTACAGTATCGGACAATGTTACTGGTATATTGTATATATGTTTATTTGTTTATTTGAAATAGAAAATGGAAGGGGGAAAACAATGTGAGGGGAGAGGTGGGGGAGGGAAATGGGGATAAAAACAAGAGAAGGGGTATCAATGTGTGAGAAGTAATGTGCCTTCTATCTGGCAAATATAACTGTAACCTCTCTATTAATTACAATAAAAATGAAAAATAATAAAGGAAAGTGAAGGAAACTACTGGAATGAAGAAATAGTCCACACAATGTAAGAAAACTTTTGTCATTTATTTATCAAAAGATTTAACATCCATTAAAAAACTCAAAATTCATCAAATGAACAAATAACACTCAATTGAACAGATAACCTTCTGAAGAAGAACTACAGGTGACCAAGGGGTACATGAAAATATGTTTGATATCTTTAACAATAAAGTAAATACAAACTAACTACACTTAGATTCTACCCCACATAGGTCATAATGATTAACATTAAGAAAATAACAATGCTGCCAAGGATTCAGGAAGAGAAGTGGTCATGGTTGTAAATGATTTTGAAGACATAAGTATGTGCAAAAATTGTAATGAAGCCTGTCATTTTGCATAATTAAAGCAGGGCTATTAAATTTGACTGTCTACATATGCAAAAAGACGTCAACAAAAGTTTAAAACTCAATCTCTAATTTATCACTTAAAAATACTTGTATAAATATAAATATCTAATCTTAAGGAAATACAGGCAAATGGGGGAAAGGAAAGCAGAAGTTCAATTTCACCTTTTATTCCAAAATAAATTGATCATGTTGATGTTATTATAGCAAAGTTTCAATGTGACTTAAAGAAAAAAGAAAACATAAAAAAATGCAAACTCACTAGGAAATGAGGGTAGAACTGTTACGAGCAAGTTTAGAGAAGAACAATACCATTTGGCGGCATTTATTTAAAACCAGAATACACACCCATGTGTTGCTGCACTATTCACCATAGCCAAGTTATGGAAACAGCCCAGATGCACTAAAATGAACCAATGAGAATGTATGCAAATTTTGTTTCTGTACTCTTGAAATAAATCTAATTAGCACATCAAAATGCCCCTAGTCTCTCAGCATCTCTTACATAGTTCTCTGCTATAGCCATGTAGGTATTTTCCCAGCTTCCCACTTTCTTCTCTTTTCCTATAGTTCATTCTTTGAGGCATAGCCAAAATGATTCCTTTCATAGTAGAAGTGCATAACCATAACAGAATCACACACAACCTCCCCCCCCCACACAGACACATTTGTAATTATGAGACTGTTAAGGAGATTAGAAAGGTGGAAAAGAAAATGTTAGAGACTGAACCATACTGAAATACAACACATTTTTGATTAAGATAGCGAAGTTCACCATACTCAGCAAATAGAGTATGCAAAGTGCTCTGCTGTCTCTGTTCTTATTGCTAGAACTCTACAATACTAATGTTAATTCATCCATTATTATTGCCAACATTGATTGGGTATACAGTGTTTACCTAATGCTATTTCAAGTGGCTTATTCATGTATTGATTCCACATTTTTGGATTTTGTGCCTGATACCTATTAATTGATTCTCAATATTAACTGTTACTGCTATCTGTAATAAAATGAGGATTATTGGTAATAAATGTACCAGAAACTGAGATATCAAAAGTTTAAGCAACTTGCCCCACATTTTTTTAACCAGTCCTGGGGCTTGAACTCAGGGCCTGAACACTGTCTTTAGACACATTTTGCTCAAGGCTATTGCTCTGCCACTTGAGGCATAGTACCACTTGCAACTTTTTGAATGTGTAGTACCCAGATACAGTAACAATATGAGACTGACTGAAGAGCAACAAAAGGAAAGAGAAATAACATAGTACATAAAGAACAACAATCACAAAATTAAAGCTCCTGTTTCCATATCCTAGAGATCCTTTCATTTAGTCTTATCTTATATGACCTTGTGTACCAAGGTTTTGAGCAATTGTAATCTTCTGCTAGGAGAGTCCTAGATGTATACTAATTATTACAAATGAGGGAAACCATGGAGCCTATGTTCCTTTGGGTCTGGCTTACTTCACTTAATATGATTTTTTCCAAGTCTTTCCATTTCCTTACAAATAGGGAAATGTCATTCTTTCTGGTGGTAGCATAGAATTCCATTGTGTATAAGTACCACACCTTCTTGATCCAGTCATCTACTGAGGGGCATCTGTATTGGTTCCATATCTTTGCTATGGTAAATAGTGTTGCAATGACATCGCTGTGCTAGTGGATTTAGTATGTCCTTGTTTCTGGACATTTGGGTAAATGCCAAGGAGTGGAATCACCATACTGATTTCCAGAGTGGCTGAATGAGTTTATACTCATTCAGTAGTAGTGACCACATCCCCATCAGCATTTGTTATTAGATTTTCTGATAACAACTGTTCTAACTGGAGTGAGGTGGAATCTCAAAGTTGCTTTGATTTGCATTTTTCTTTCCTTTCCTTTTCTTTCTTTTTTTTTTGTGGGTCATGGGGCTTGAACTTGGCCTGGGTGCTGCCCCTGAGCTCTTCAGCTCAAGGCTACCACCCATTCTCTTGAGCCAAGCCCGACTTTCTGTTTTCTACACATTAATTGGAGATAAGAGTCTCAGGTCCTTTTATGTGTGTATAGGACATTCTTATTTCCTCTAAAGAGAAGTCTCTCTTTAAGTCTTTAGCCCATCTTTTAATGGGATGGTTGTTTCTTTGAAGATTTGTTTTGGAGAGATTCAATTTTTTAGCTGTTGGTATCATTTATGCATGTGGCCTTTGTCTGTTGATGGCTAGTGAAGATCTTCTCCCATTCTACGGACTTTATATTTTGCTTGCTAGCTTTGTCCTTTGCTATACAGAAGTTCTGCAGTTTAATTCGGTCCCATTTGTCCAAACTTTCTTTAATTTGTTGTGTTTCTGAACCTTTATTAAGAAAGTTTTGACCTATGCCAATGAGTCCTAGTGAGTCTCCTATTCCTTTTTGTAAAGTTTTCAGGGTATCTGCTTTTGCCTCCAGGTCTTTGATCCATTTGGAATTAATTCTGGTGCAGGTGACATATAAGGATCAAGTTTTAATTTTCTACAGGTGCTTAACCAATTCTGCCAGCACCTTTTGTTAAAGAGGCTTCCTTCCATGTTATTGTTTTGGGCACACCTTATTGAAGATTAGGTACCCATAGGTCTTTGGGTTGATTTCAGGGTCCTCAGTTCTATTCTGTTAGCCCTTAGACCTGTGCTTATACCAGTACCAAGCTGTTTGGATTACTATAGCTCTGTAATCAAGTCTGATGTTTGGTATTGATATTCCTCGAGTGCTGTTCTTTCTGCTAAGAATCTTTTATTATGCCATATGAATTTTTGGATTGCTTCCTCTATTTCATTAAAGAATGACATAGCCTTTGGAAGGATTGCCACTTTCACGATATTAATCCTTCCAATTAAGGTGCATGGGAGGTTTTTCCATTTCCTTAGTTCTCCTTTGATTTCCATTTTTCAGGTTTTAAGGTTTTCATGTTAAAAGTCCTTTAGTTAAGTTAATTCCTAAATATTTAATTTCCATTAAGACTATTAGAAAATGTGTTGTTTTCCTGATTTTTACCTCACTCTTCTAGTTGGCATTCAAGGAAGCTATTGATTTTTGAAGGTTAATTTTTTATCCTGCCACTTTTCCAAAGTTTTGAATCATCTCAAGTATTTTGGGAGTGGGTCTGTAGAGTTCCTATCCCTCAAATTCTTAATTGACAAATGACAGTGTCATTATTTGAACCCAGACCATGTGAACTCCCATACTTCAGTTCTATACTTATTTCCAGTATAAAAAACTCTGACTTGGTGGATACTGCAATATCAAAACTTTTATGTTATTTGAATCTAAAACTATGGGGAAAGTAGCAAACAAAGATCAGTTTGTTTTCTATATTGTGTCAGAAAATTACAAAAAAAAAAGTGAATGAACCAACCACTTTAAGAAGAAATGACTTTAAGCCAAACTTGAAAAGCATCCTTGTGTGTGGGGTAAGAAAGTAGGCTGTGAGTGTAACAGAGCCCTGTTACACAATAATCAGAAATTGAAAAGGAAAGGAGTTCTTTTAGGCTGATGGGTTGTAATTACCCAATTGCAATATTAATTCCATTTGTCTTCCTTTGAAGGATGTTTCATCTTTTGTTTTACTCCTTGGTGGTACATTCAATTACTGAAAACAGGATGTGCCTATAAAAAAAAAAGAAAAAAAAAGGAAAGAAAAAAAAAAAGCCAGTTCCCAGCATTGAGAAGCAAATGCACAACTAGTCCTAATTGTTCTAGAAACTGAGTTCCAGAAGAAACCAAAACAACAAATGGTAATATTAACAACAATAACAAGAACAAAACCAAAACCTCCAAACCCTTACTCCATTGTGCAACAGGCAAACAACAACAAAAAAAAGAATTTCAAATCTTGGATTTTCTTTCCCAGAATGGTGAGGCTAAATGAAGAGAAACTTTAGAATCATTTAAGTCTAACAGACTTGTCAGATTCAGTCTGTCTAATTTTATGAAATAGACAGAGGAGGATCAAGGCTCATAGATTTACCAGACTGAATTGCTGAAGTTCATGTAGTAACCACACCTCACAACTACAATAGCATTATTCCCAATGGACAGCTTCTGTTAGGATGTTTCAACAATGAGAAGTAAAGAACCCAAACGGGCATATTTTTTTTGCAATCGAGGAAGAAAAAAAGAAGGCTATGTGAGCTTTTTAGAATAAAGTGTTAAAACAAAATTCATGAGAAACACGTTACAGTATTCTGTCAAAGAGGTCTGTTTATATAGTCTACTTTTTGTAGCAAATACATCCATTTATTAAAAGTATGTCCTAGCTGGTACATGAATTCTCCTATCATGAATTCTGGTGGCAAAGTACACAGGATTTATTATTTACTTAATTATTTATTGGTCTTCTATATACTATAGAAAATATTTTATTTTATCATTTCAATTGAGACATTGCCTTTTTGAAGCAAGGAGGGCTGTCTCTGATGTTTTATTTAGTGTTCAAACCCCCAAACAAAAACAAACAAAGACTCTTGTTACAGAATTCTCTTTGAATTTGCCACGCTTAAGATTCCATTCTGTGATTCATTAGCCAACCCCTAAGCATTAGAGAATTTAGTTCTTTGCATGTCGTTGGATTGTATTTTTAACTATTTCATCTAAATTCATCCATTTAAAAAATGTGTGCAGGAGCATCTTACATGTGCAAATTCCCATAGGTATGGATTGTATTTGCTCTTTAATCTTTATATGAGCAAATACAGACCTTAATGTGTATATGTTGTCAATGATACAGAGAAAGATGAGGGAGTTTAAGCAGACTAAATGTATTTGAATATTTTCAACATGAAATATACTACATGTTTTCTTTTGTTATATCATGTAGAGGAAGTATTCAGATCATAATGTGCAGTTATGCAATTAACATTGGTAATGGTCAGAGATGGAATGGTAACAAAGATCCCATTTGTCATTTCACTTTGTATCTCTAATAGCTATATAGAGAATTTATATCTGAAATCTGATGTTTCTGATAGCACTAAATTTTGTGATGCCTACCACCAGTATGTGAGAGAGATCGAGTGATAAAACAACACACTTGTCCTCACATGTACATGGCACCATGTTGAATAAAGCAGTGAAGTCTTCTGTACTCTGAATGGTTCTAATTACTCATTTGCTCATTACAGTGGCAATCAGCCCTACTGCTTTCCACCTATCCACTCCTGTAGATCACTATAGATTTTTATATTGTTACACAAATAGCTCCAAGTCTCATGGGTTTTATTAGATTTCTAACACTGCCAATAAATAACTACCAGTTCATTTCCATAAAATGTATATTAGTATATTTATCAAATCAGTTTTAATGAATCAGAATTTTTAGTTTATCTTACCAGAGTCTTCTGTTCATGTCTGTCAAAGGCTAGTGGCTCACTATCTGACTTATATAACATTAACCTCTCTGTACATCACTGTTACAATAAAAATTTGCAACAAAAGAGATTGCAAGAAAAAATGCATGGGATTTACTCATGTCCCCAAAAGAATCTGTCTCTCCAAGGCACTTTTCCTATTGCCTCAAATAATTAAATCTATCTTGTTTACTATGTTTTAATACAAATAGGTAATGTAACGGGTATAGATTTGTGAAATATTTTTCCATTTGCTTTAATGGACTAACTTTTCTTTTTCTTTTTCTGCCAGTTCTGAGTTTGTGCTCAGGGCCTGAACACTGTTTTTGGACTTTCTCAAGGCCAGAGCTCTAACATTTGTGCCTCAGCACCACTTCTGGCTTTTTTCTATGTGTGTGGTACCAAGGAATCAAACCTGGGTCTTTGTGCATGCTAGGCAAGCACTCTACCACTAGGCCAAACTCCCTTACCCTAGACTAACTTTTCTAACTCTAACCACTGTGTCTCAACTGTGTTTTAAATTAACTTTTTCTAGTGTAAATTAATTGAACAAAGATGTTTTATCATGACATTTGCATACAGAGATAGAATGCACTTTGGTCAAATTCATTCATCTTTCTCCATCATATCCTGCTTCCTACTGCATTTGGGTTGTGTTTCTTTAGTTTAATTCTGGTAGAATTTAATTTTCCATTGCTTGGCAGCTTTGCCACAGTGAGCCAGCCTGAGACACTTAGATTTGTGGTTGAAAGTATAGTCAGCTATACTTCACACCAGAGTACCACCTGGGACTTCATGTCGGGATAACCACTGAAGTGAGCAGCACTTGTCTCAGTCTGATCTGATGATCCTCAAAATGCTGATGGACCTCCGGTCATCCCCCATGAACTCCAGAATGTGTTCAATCATTGTTTTTCCTTCTAAGTCTGGAGTTATTTGTAGGTTGGAACACAGGTTTAACAGATTGCTGCACTGCTAATGAAAACACATGCAAAACTGCACACATAGTCTTTTTTCCCCTTAAATAAGTGCCTATTAAAATAACTGTATGATAATTAATGAGGGTGGAAGGTAGTAACATGTAGATGGTTTGTCAATATTGTAGTTAGGTCATTCATCTGTGGAGCAGTGATATTCAACTACATCCTCTCAGAGGTATAGAGTTAATATTTCACTTCTTATTTCAGGCACTCTCTTAGGCATTATTTTAAACAGGCAAACAGGATCTACTTACAAGATAAAGAAAGTTGCCATTCTTGGATGATGAATTCATAATGAATGGAATCCTCTCTCAATCTAAATGGACTTTTGTCTGCACCAATCCCCCAAAACTAATGTTCCTAAGTATATGATGAGAACCAGATAATGAATTATAAATTAAGTTTTAGTATAGTTGGGAAATATGGGTGATGTTTTGTGACAAAAGTTTAAAATACTATTGGCCTTTATAAAAATAATACCATAGCAATTTGAGATGAATATTTATAATACATGGAAATGGTTCTGAAATGCTAATTCCTAAATAATTATTTATCGAATATCCTGTTTCTTTGATCTATCTTTCCAATAGACTTCTTCAGGCTGAGATGGGCAAGATTTCTTGTTACAAGCCCATGAAGAACCTGTCATTCTTAGGAATAGGAGAGCAGGAAGCAAGCAGACCAGGTAACTAGAAAAATTGCTTATGTTGTTCACACAATACCAAACATCCACATAACTACGACAGTTTCAGGAAGTCCAAAAATACAGAAACCCAGAAATAAGCTAGAAATATGTAACTAGTAATACCTGGTGTTTTGACATTAAAAATGCTCTTTAGAAAATTAGTTCTATTTGTTGATGAATGCTGTCTGTTGCTAACTTCTCAGATCATATGTTATTGTACAGTGGAAAATATATTTTAAATTAAAGCTGTATAATAAGCTCAGTTAGAGACTGAATGTGAGGATTTTTACTTCATTTACATTCATTACATATTATGAGTTTAATTACCTTCCTCAAATAATAGTGGTGTGGAAGGAAGATGCTGAAGAAGGCGTACTTTTGTGATGATTTTATTGATTGTGAGTGATGGATGGCATCAACATCTCCTAGTGAAGAATCATGGTTTTGTTACATCAGGAAAATTAAATTGGGAGAGTTATTTTCTTTCCCAGTGATAGTGGCAGTTAGAATATTTCACCTGTAATGAGATGTGTGCGTTATGTGCCATCGTGAACCACGGCTCAGCCATTAAATATATGTAAATGAAGAGAAACACAAGAGAGCCTGGGCATAATAACGTGCAGAACAGAGAAATGGATCCTGGAAAGTGATTAATTTATTTGATGATGCCTCAAGTGAGGAATTTTAGGTCACAAATGAAGTGACAGAATGACAAATTACCATTTTAAAGAATTTACTGGGCATCATTACTGAACAATTGTCAGGTAGTTTATGGTGGCTGAGAAGATGGTATAAATATAGATCTTTTCCTTATCTGAGATGAATTATTAATCACCTTTTTAAAAATCTTTGTGAGTGATGGTTGGCTGTCTGATTGGAAATAATGTGTTCTACAATTTTAACTAAATTCTAATATGATATGTAACAGGAATCTTTACAATTAAAGCCTCAGTGGAGAGTGGTAGGAGGTTTACAGTCAATTGCAGTTTTAATGTGATAGAAGAGGATGAATCCGCCAGCATATTCCAATATATTTCCTTAGGTATATCATCCCTGCTGTGATGTTATTCAAATGTTTGCAGTTTATTTTCATTTGAAAAATGACATTCACATACTTAAATTGTTTTCCTTGGCTTATTAGTTAATGAAAATGAAATTCTAGTAATTACTATAGTTTTGCCGCCTGCCACATTATTTAAACTGAAGTGACTGGCTCTGTCAGCAGTGTTGTAAATGTCGTCTTTCTGTGTTTTGTTCAATTTTTGTTTGCTTTATCTATGTCATGTTACCTTCCTGTCTATATGTTACTGCATCAAGTGCCAGGAACAGCATCACTTGGGAAGAAACAGTCACAATCTGAAATGAAGACATTTAAAAAATAATTAAAGCATATACTACCCTACTTTGTCAACAGCTCTAAGGATACAAAGCCAGAAAAATCCCATTCCTCAATATTGGATATGAAAATGTGTATATATATGTATATATCTGGCTCCATAAACTTGCATATACTTTTATTAATTTGTAATTAGGAGGTCCTTAGATCCAACACATTTGTGAGTACAAAGTTCCTTATTTTTGCTAAACAATAGAGATGGTTGTCTCTAAAGCAATATTTACAAATTATCTAACAGAATTAAAATGCCTACAACCTATTTTTAATAAATATCTTTCTAAAGCTAGCAATAGTGGTTGTAATTTTGCTTTTTAGATATAAAAGTTCTAATCATTCACTTAGAAAAAAAACCTCGATGTTTCACTTCTCTTTTTTTTTTTTTACTATTATGAGACTTCTTCATTTTAATCTTGATTTATTTGGAGAGCATATGAAAATTTAAATAAGTAATCCCCAAGTTCTCTATGCCATCTTACATTGCTGAACTGGCAAGAAATTTAAAATTTGAGTGTTCATGCTATTTAAAAAAAATACAATTAATTCTGGCTTTAGTTTTCCCACTCTACTTTGAGGGTAGAAATTTACTAAACCTGTATGTTATTTAACAACAACATAATAATAATTTCACTTTTGACATAATCATCTTGTAGACTGAGTTTAGAATATTATAGAGACAAGTGATGTCTGAGTGATGCCTTTTCCATATGATGCTTAATTCTCCTTTAGTTTTCATAAAGCCATATTTTCTTCACTAGATTCCCCCATTAGAAAAGACCTTACTTTTTACTTGATTTTTATTGGTGTTCCCAAAGAAAATGCAAACATGCAAACAAGTGAACCAGGGCATGTCCCTCTTAGGCAAATTCAAATCTCATATGAAGTAGTATAGAGAGGTTGGACTTGTTTAACAAAGCACAGTTGAGAATGATTACAGAGTGCACCTCAGAGGAGAGAAGAAAAGCTTTTTGTGAACATAGCCCTGCTGCACATTTTAAATACCTTTCAACTTCTGCCAGCTTGCATCTGCTGTCAGAGGGAGTGAAGGAAAGAGCAATGAAAATGTATTTGACTACAAAGCACTGGGAAAACAAGGGTGGAAGAACAGGAGAGAATAGACATTAAGGTAACTTAGACATGGGAAAGGGGGTGGGTTTTGTCATTACAAGACTAGTTTGTGGTTTTCTTTTTTTTTTTTTTTTTTGCACGATTCAAGTATATGAATGAGAAACGAGAGGAGTTCCAGGTCAATTAAAATGCCAACGGATAGTTATTTTGCACCAAATGTAAACAGAGAGAAGAATATGTGGGCTATCTGCATATGTATACGTATACACATGCATGCATGTATACATGTACACATATGCACATATACACACATGTATCTACATGCATATGCGCGTACATGTACACCTATCTCTATAAGAATGTGCGTACATGGGAGAGGATAAAAGGGAAAAAAGGAGAGATTCTGAAGGAAGAAATGTGGAAAAAACAAAACAAAACAAAATGTAGAAATTTGAAATTGAGTGAGTTTGTGAAAACCAGGGGTTGGGCATCACAAGCCTAATCTAAGGTGTGCTTTGGGTTGAGATATTTTCTTTTTTTTTGTTTTTAAATCATATTTTATTATCATTAGTTGTATATAGAAGTTTTCATTCAACAATTCCGTTTATAACTATAATGAGTTTTTACCAGTGCCACCCTTTCTTCATTTTCCTCCAACCCTATAAACCCTCCCTCATTTTTTTCATTTCATAGGGTATGCATCAAATATTATGATTGCATTCTTCCCTTCTCTCCTTTATCTCCACTCCCCCACGCTTTTCAAGTATCATTAAACCAATTACTGAGGAGCAGCATTGATTTCCTATATGACTTTAGAAGAGTTAGCTTTAGGTCTTTCTTTCCCTGTGTCTAGTACTTCCTGTACTTCAATCTTCCTCATTCTTCCGTGAACATTTCCTTTGCATTAGAGCTTTCTCAGTTTCCTAATTAGAAGAAAGTATACTCTTTGTGTGTGTTATACACAAGTGTGTGCACATGTATGGTGTTTATTTCTGGGTTTAAAACATATTGCTTGTGTCCTGTACCACCAAGTTATAACTCCAGTCCTTAAACCCATCTTGATATCACATAAAAGAAATTTCTTTCCTGCAGAAATACTTTTTCTTTTAAATCATCTTTTGGCCCGGATAGGATGGGGAAACCAGGGATAGATTGAACTATTTTCTTTGGGGTCAATTTCTCTGACTTGTAACTCTAAAAGTTTTAATTTATGTAATATTTGAAAGTGTTCAAATGCATTAAAGTGCAAAAAATTTAACACAGGTTAAAAAAGATTTTTTAATAAAACCTTTATTTTTGGTAATAATGAAAATAGGTACTGATTTCTTGAGGGGGAGACAAAATGATAATATGAATAAAGAGACTGATATGTTACTTTTGAAATATCAAGGTATTTATTATCCATCTATAGTTGAGATTTTGGTAAAATTTTATCATACCAAATGGCCTAAAATATTGTCCATTTCCTCTTATCAGCATTTGTTCACTACAGGAATGTTACTTCTCTTACTTTTTTTTCCTCTAAGTCCCTGCAATTCCTTTAAAAATCAGTCAACCAAAAAGCCAGATACTCTTTTCCTATTGCATATTTCCCAAGTATTTTCTTTTTAAAACTTCAAACACATGCAAGGTAACTATCCATGTATCCACCACTGAGGTTTTCCATTAAGAATTTCTTCCAGAGCTGAGGACCAAACTTGGGGCCTTGTACTTGTCCTTCCATTTCAACTATATCTCTAAACCCAACACAACTTTACAAATATTTGTTGAGATTTGTCTTTGAAGCATTGATGAAAAAGTTGTTTCTTTTTTATAAACTGTATTCTGAACAATCTAGTTTTCTTCTGTAGGTGGATTGTTGGTTTTATCTACTTTTTAAAACTTCTGAATGAAGCTGCTATAGATATTCTGTGAGCCATGCTTTTATTTATTTAGATAGCATCTATGAGTAGAATTGCTAGGCATGAGGTTATTTTTATAACAAACTGACAGACATCTTTTATCAAGTATCTGTGCCATTATATACTCCCATCCAAAATAAAAATTCTGACTGTTTTGTCTACTTGGCAACATCTGGCCATGTGAATTTTTTTCATTTAGTCTCCCATGTGTTTTTACTTCTCTTATTTTCTCATCTTTGTGGAGTCACCCATTCTTTCTCTAGGATTCTTTCATATCAGCCTTAGAACATGCTGCAGCATTTTCTTCCTTGAAAATTAAAGCAAGCATCTCCCTTCCATTATCATTATTTTAAAAAGTGGTTGTCAGGGTGATATATAGAGGAGTTACAATTACACTCATGAAGTAGTGAGAACAATTCTCAAAGATTTTTACCCCTTCACATGTTTTTCACCCATTTCTCCTCCTTCTAACTCCCAAGTTGTAAAAGTTCATTTCCAACATATTGTCTTATGAGTATCGCTTTTACAGTGGCTCATCCTTTGGCCACTGTCTCGTCATCTTGTTGTTCCCCTTCATATAAATTCAAATAAATAAACAATAATTCAAATAGACAAATAACTTTGTATACAATACATCAACGTACCAAACATGCTCATAAAAACAATATGCTGCTCCAGCTTACCAATTCGCAGCTTTAAATGTTCTGATTTTTAGATGCTGGGGTTCCTCAGTCTTATTCCTGGGCTCCGGGCTCTTATATGTTTTCATTATTCACCCTCTCCTAGAGAATGCAGTTTATTCCTATGGGTTTCTCTCTATACGCCAGTAATTGTATATCTCTCCCAAATTCATCTTTGTTCTATTTCTACTGACTTAATTCATGTGTCTAGCAGGGTGCTGATATGTTGAAGTCATAATATATGATTGTGAATTTGTACTCTTCCAATATTCTCTTCTTAAGGAATTCTGCTTTCTTTTTCTTTTTTTTCCTGCCTTCTGGATTTGAACTAATGCTTTTCATTTGCTAGATTTTCAATCTACCACTGAGTCACCACCAGACATTTTTTTTTCTTTTTTCCACTACATGGGTTTTTTTGAATACTTTTTTTTTGGTCAGTTGTGGGTTTGAACTTTAGGCCTGGGCACTGTCCCTGAGTACGGTGACATAGAAGGATCCAACTTTAGCTTTCTGCAAGTGCTTAATCAGTTCTGCCAGCACAGAGGCTGTCTTTATTCCATTCTATTTTTCCGAACATAGCTAGCAAGTTAAATAGAAAGCGCACAGAGTGTGAGAAGATCTTCATTAACCATACAATAGACAAAGGCTTCATATCTAAAATATAGCTACAACTAAAACAATTGAATCTCTCCAAAACTAATCTCCAAAGAAACAACCATTCCATTAAAAGATGGGCCAAAGACTTAAAGAGAGAAATAAGAATGGCTTATGAACACATGAAGAAATGCTCGACATCTCTGGCCATAAAAGAAATGCAAATCAAATCAAACCTGAGATTCCATCTCACTCCAGTTAGAATGTCCATGATCAAGAAATCCAACAACAACAGATGCTGGCGGGGATGTGGCCAGGAGGGATCACTACTACACTGATGGTGGGAGTGTAAACTCATTCAACCATTATGGAAAGCAGTAGGGCAGTTCCTCAAAAGACTAAACATAGAGCTTGGCTATGACCCAGTAATTCCACTACTGGGCATTTACCCATTGGTCCAGAAACAAGGACATACTAAATCCACTAGCACAATGATGTTCATTGCAGCACTATTTACCACAGTGGAAGATATGGAACCTACCCAGATGCCCCTCAGTTGATGATTGGATCAACAAGATGTGGTATTTATACACAATGGAATTCTATGCCGCCATCAGAAAGAACAACATCACACCATTTGTAATAAATGGAAAGACTGGGAAAAAATCATATTAAGTGAAGCAGCCAGACCCAAAGAAACATAGGCTCAATGGTTTAACTCATCTGTAATAATTAGTACACATCTAAAACTCTCCTAACAGTGGATTACAATAGCTCAAACCCTACATACATAATGCCATATAGGATGAGGCCAAATTAATGGACCTCCAGGACATGGAAACAAGAGCTTAATTATAAGTAACTGTTATTCTTCATGCATTATATTTTTCTCTCTTCTCTTGTGTTGCCCTTTGGTCAATCGCATATTGTTACAGTATCCCACTTTGTTACCTGGTATATTATATAGATGTTTATTGTTTACTTGAAATAGGAGGGGAAAAATGAGGGCAGAAGGTGGGAGGAGGGAAATGAGGACAAAAGCATAAGAAGGGATATCAATGTGTGAGAAGTAATGCACCCTCTATTGGCGAATATAACTGTCACCCTCTATACATTGAAATAAAAAAATTATTAAAAAAGAAATCACTTAGGCCTTTGAATAATCTCATGTCACAAAAATGGAGAGTCAATACCTAATAAAGTTTGTCATTAAAAAAAAGCCTTTAGTGCCCTATCTGGTTTTGAGCCTTGATCTTCAGATATCAACCTTCTAAGTAGCTAGGATTACAGACCACTGGGCACCTGGCTAAAATACACTTTTTTCAAATTAATTTTAAGTAGTTGTAGAAAAGATTTGCCACTTAACAAAGAAATTCATGAACATAATATATCTTGATCAATGCCACCCTTCCTTCCCCTACCTATCCCTTCCCTCATTCCTCTTAATTTTGTAGAATATACATTGACTATTTTTCAATAATTCTTATAATGGCCTCCTTTCTCAACTGGCTTGCACCTGAGCCAGGACTGGATCTATCTTCAGCTTCTCATTATTGCCAGGATAACAGATGTCTTCCTCCCACAGAGATAGAGTTTCATGGACTTGTCTACCCAATCTTGGAACCATGATCCTTTCGATCTCAGCCATCCATGTGGCTTAAGGTGTGTGTGTGTGTGTGTGTGTGTGTGTGTGTGTGTGTGTGTGTGTGTGTGTGTGTGCCATAGTGCCCAGCTACACTACAGGTTGATAAAAGGTCTTCAGAACTGTGCTTCCTGAGTTGGCCTTGAGCTGGGTTTCTCCTGTACTCAGCCAGCCGAGTCCCCAGACTGACAGGCATGAAAGTTGGCACCACCTTTGTTCCGGCACAGCTATTAATGTTTGCTAGGACTATGTGTTTTTTCCTGTCTCTTCCTAAAAAGAATTAGAAGGGAGTCATTGATCAAGATACATTGAATTCATAAACTGCTCTTTTACTTGGCAACTACTTGGTACAGCTACTTAAAGATAATAAATAAAATGCAAAAGAAAAAGAACAACGAAGGGCTAAAAACTAGAGGTGAGGCTTCAGTAGTAGAACTTTTATGTAGCAAGTATAAGGCTCTGAGTTCAAGTTTCAGTACCAGCAGACCAAAACAAATAATGAAAAGAAACCAAAAAGAAAGAAAGAAAAGTAATAAATACAGTACAGAAACATAAAATTGATCAAAAAGAAATAGTCAATACCTGAAATAAAATCAGATAATTTTCAAAGTGAATAAGAAATTTGTTTTTATGTTCACTCAGTGCTTAGCCAGTTGTTCAGAGGGAAAAATGAGGAGCGTTAAGATATTTACATCACAAATGAAAGAGTGAACAAAATTAATCAGGCAATGAAATTTGGATAATAGGAAGGCACAAAATGCCTCCAATAAATGGAAAGATGAAAGCAACTATGAACAGACAATAGCAAAATAAAATTGATGTAAGAAACAAAACAACTATTGTGATCAAAGGAGCCCAAATATGTTGTTTGAATAGACCAATATAGTTGTCAAATATCCAGAAAGACCCATTGAAATAAAAAGAGTGAAGGCTGAAATAAACAAAATTGAAATTAAAAAAGTAGGCATAAGTGCAGTAGATTTTAAAAACATAATAAAATATTTTGACAAGAGTTCACGTTAATAAGTTAGGAATCTGAAAATGAAGGCAAATTTCTTAAATTTCCACAAAAGTTGACTTTGTAATATGAGTCCAAGAATAAATAAAAAATCTAAATGGACCTATTACTATAAAAGCTACTGAAATGGTTAGTAAAAATGATCACAGAAAGAAATCCAGCTTTTATAGGGTGACTCAGCTGAATGCTAATTAAGCAATGACAAACATAATTCATACCACATATAAGCAAACAATTCTAATGAAAATAAAAGCAAAGCCATTTCCCAACACACACACACACACACACACACACACACACACACACACACACACCATACACACACACATTGGTTATAGCTAGTATAACACTAAGCCAAATCAAATAAGAAGCATATAAGACAGAAAATTTGCAGACCTATATGAATTGTGGTCATAGGCAAAACTTATAAAGTATCAGCAAATTAAATCCATTAGTACAAAATCCATAAATTGCGGAGAATTTCTGCTAGAAAAGAGACATATTTAAAATGAGAATATATATCAATTTAATCTTTCACCTCAACTATTTTAAACTGTAGAAGGGACCTAATTACGAAGTATATTGGGAAAATGCTCAAATACTTGATATCAAAGTGGTATTTGTACACAATGGAATTCTATGCTGCTGTCAGAAAGAATGACATTGCCCCGTTTGTAAGGAAATGGAAAGACTTAGAAAAAAATCATATTAAATGAAGTAAGCCAGACTCAAAGGAACTTAGGCTCAAAGGTTTCCCTCATTTGTCATAATCAGTAGAAACCTTGGGCTCTCATAGCAGAGATTTGCAATAGAGCAAAACCTTGATACAAAAGGCCATATAGTAGGACGCTAAATGAAAGGACCTCTAGAATATGGAAACATAAGCCATATAATGAATGATTGTTGTTCTTAAGGTACTATGTTATCTCTCATCTCTTTTGCTGTCCCTTGGCTATCTCCTATTGTTACAGTATCTCAATTTGCTACCTGATATATCGGATATATTTGTATTTGGTTATTTGAAATTGGATAGGGAAGGGGGAAAACAAGATGAGGGGTGGGGAGGTGGGGGGGAGGGAAATGGGGACCAAGACATGTGAAAGGGTATCAATGTATGGGAATTAATGCACCATCTACCTGGCAAATATCATGTAACCCTTCTGTTAATTACAATAACAAAGTGAAGTACATTTATAGTAAAGAGCAAAGCAGAAAGCATCTATTAGAAAAAAATAGGACTCAGACAAATCTCTAGTTATATCACTTTAAGACATATATAAAAACAAAAATTTAATTCTATGGCAAGACTGATTTTTTTCAGTACATGTGTGATTTAAGTAACATTCAAATTAGGTTACAGGTATCTTTGAGAATTATTATTTCTTTACAGTGAAAACAATCAAAGTCCTTTCTTCTGCATTTTTCATTAAAAGCATTCATTAATAGCTTGTAAAATGCCTTATTCTAATCTAACATCTTCCAATCCCTACCACTTCCTACCTTCATCAGGCTCTGGTAACTTCTGTTCTACTCTCAGATTCTGAGATCTCAATTTTCTTTCCTTCCTTCCTTCCTTCCTTCCTTCCTTCCTTCCTTCCTTCCTTCCTTCCATCTTTCTTTCTTTTTTTCTTTTTGAGATTTCATGTATTTCATATGCTTAACTTTCTGGATCTGTATTATTTGACTTATTACAATAATCTCAGATATATACATATCAAAATGATAGGATTTCATACATTTATTCAGGACTATATTCCATTGTTTGTATCCCTTTCATTGTTTTTTCCTATTATCAGTTGATGAACTCTTTGTGGTGTCCAATATTTGATCATTTCAAAACAGCCATAATAATATCTACGGGCATACCACCCTGAACGCACCCGATCTGGTCAAAACAGCCATAATGGAACTGTGAGAGGTACTGTGTCTCTCACATGCTGGTTTTGCTTCCTTTAGATATACGATCAAAGTGGGATTGCTGGATTTTATGATAAAATTATTTTTATTTCAACATGAAAGCCATTTGGTATTTTCCACAATGTCTGTATTAATTTGCCTTCCCCAACAGTGTGAAGTTGTATTCTTTTGTTTTTATTTAGGCTAGTAATTGTTACCTTTTATCTTTTTTTCATAATAGACATTCTTACTAGAATGAGGTGGATTGCTATTGTGGTTTTTCACTTTCATTTCCTGATGATTCTGAATGCTGATATTTTTTCGCATACTTACTGATCATATTTTTATTTTCTTGTTAAAAGGTATTGATTAATGTCCATTGTGTCTTCCTTCTTTCTTTCCTTCTTTATCTTTGTCTCTTTTTGTTAAAGAATATTGATTTAGGCTCATTTTGTCTTCCTTCCTTCCTTCCTTCCTTCCTTCCTTCCTTCCTTTCTTTCATTCTTTCTCTTTGTCTCTTTCTTTTTGTGATAATTTGGGGAAGGATTTGAATTCAGGGCCTAGACTGTATCCCTGAGCTTTTTTGCTCAGGGTTAACACTGTATCTTTTGAGCCACAGCTCTTCTTGTGGATTTTTGATAGTTTATTGGTGAATCTCACTGACTTTCTTGCCCAGCCTGATTTCAAATCATGATTCTTAGATCGCAACCTCCTGAGTAGCTAGGAATGAATTTCCAACACTCATCCCACTCATATTTTAAGATTGTTGCTTGTTTCTTTTTTATATTTTGATAGGGAGACGTTGGGAATTTCTTACAAATTCTAAATAGTTCCCTGATGGATGTATAGTTTACAAATACTTTATCCTGTTCTGGCAGATGTTCTCTGCAATATTTAATGTTTTCCTTGTTGAGCAGAAGTTTTTAGCTCAACCTACTACTCTTGTTTTTGCTTTTGTTTCCTATGTTATGTGATTTTATCCAAAAATGCCTTGCCTTCTCCAGTATCTTGAAGGATTCTACTTATATATCCTATACTTTCCAAGAATATATTTATATCTTTAATCTTTTGTGAATTACATTTAATCTGGTGAGGGATAGGGGATCTAGTTTCTTTTTCATTTTTATGACAATGTTGTTAGTACTATTTATTGGGGGAAAAGTGTCCTTTTAACAATGTGTGTTCTTAATGTCTTTCCTGAAAATAAGTTTGCTGTAGACGTGTTAGTTTTCTCTCTAGATTTTCTATTCCATCTCAGCAGATACTGTTTTTTTTTGACAGTACCATTCTGGTTTGATTATTACAGCTTTTGTCCTTTTTGCTCAAGATGACCTTAATTATTTAGAGTTTATTTATAGTTCATATATAGATAAGTGATTTTTTCTAATTCTTTGAAGAATTTTATTTTCCTTATTGGAATGCATTTCATTGCCTATGTAGATTGCTTTAGACATTTTAACAATATTGATCCTACTCATTAACCTCAGATCTATGTGTATGTGCTTGTGTGTGTGTGTGTGTGTGTGTGTGTGTCTGTTTGTCTTTGTTGATAAAATAGTGTGCTCGTCAATTTGAATTTTTCTAGGAAATTTTTAAATCTATTATTTAATTTGAGTACTAAAATGAGTTTAAAAAGAACGCAGATAAATCTATATATAACATGCTAAAAGAGCTGGAGTAGACAATTTTATAAATTATTTTAGAAAAAAATTGTCCTGTTATTTCCAAGTATTTTCTCCCCTATTTCTTTCTATTTTCTACTTACTTATTATTGGAAAACAATTAGAATCTGTTGAATATTTACTAGACTTTATTTCTTTGTACTATTTCTTTTCTATTTCATGCCAGTTAATACTGCTGACATACGTCTTAGTTAACAAATTCTCTTTAATGGTGTCTACTTAGATTTCTAAAACATGCAAATAGATTGTTAAAATGCATATTAATCATTGATATAAATTTTATTTGTTTTGAACTTTTATTTCAGTCTTTATTTAAAATTCCACTTAGTTCAGTATGGAGGTTCCTTTAAAAGCCAATATAATTTAAGAGATTAAAGTATTTGTATATAGTTACATTTTGAGAATAAAAACTAGTATACTAGACAATACTTTTAATTTTTTACAACATATTAATCATGTTAGGAAATAATTATATCTTCTGTAAATTCCAGAGTCACTGGGTTTATTTATGTATACTCTTGAGTTTCTAACAAAAGCCATACAACGAATGATTGTTGTCCTTAATATACTATGTTGTCTCTCATCTCCTTTGCTGTCCCTTGGTTATCTCATATTGTTATAGTATCTCACTTTGTTATCTGATATATTGAATTTATTTGTATTTGGTTATTTGAAATTTGATAGGGAAGGGGGGAAAAACCTAGACGGGTGGGGGGTGTGGGGGGGGGAGGGAAATGGGTACCAAGACATGTGAAAGGGTATCAATGTACGTGAATTAATGCACCTTCTATCTGGCAAATATCATGTAACCCTTTTACTAATTACAATAAAAAAAATAAAAAAAATAAAATGTTTAGTAAAGCTTTTTTACTTGACTTTTTAAATTTTTTTTCCAGTCCTGGGCTTGAGCTCAGTGTCTGAGCACTGTCCTTGGACTTTCTCAAGGCTAGAGCTCTACCACTTAAGGCTCAGCACCACTTCTGGCTTTTTTTCTATGTATGTGGTACTGAGGAATCGAACCTGGGTTTTCATGCATGCTAGGCAAGCACTTTAACCACTAGGCCAAACTCCCGGCCCTTTACTTGACTTTTTACTATCATCATTCAAGTTTGAAATCACTCATGTAGTCTGGTAAGATTGACTTACAATATACACAAATAAAAGAAGTTCCCACATTTGGAGGAAAGATGTAACATATCTTCAGTACCAATAGAACAAGATTAATAATTTGGATAAAATGCTGGGCAAAATGAAGACAGTGGGTAAAGGCCTTATAAGATGAGGCCAAATTAATGGACCTCCAGGACATGGAAACAAGAGCTTAATTATTAGTGACTGTTACTCTTTATGTATTATGTTTTTCTCTCTTCTCTTGTGTTGCTCTTTGGTTAATTTCATTTTGTTACAGTATCCCACTTTGTTACCTGGTATATTATACAGATGTTTATTGTTTATTTGAAATAGAAGGGGAACAGTGAAGGGAGGGGATGGGAAGAGGGAAATGGGGACAAAAACATAAGAAGGGATATCAATGTGTGAGAAGTAATGCACCCTCAATCTGGCGAATATAACTGTAACCCCTCTATACAAAAAAATGATAAAAATACAAAATAAGTAAAGAAAATGGCATCATAAGTTAAAAAATACTAAAAATATAGGTAGATGCAAACTCAAAATGTTTTATATATGTCAATTATCTTAGAATTGTGTCTAGAGAAGTATTCTTATCCTCATATCTTCTGCCGTCTGTTAGGTCCAACTTTTATATTTGTACTGCACATTTTTAAAAGTTGGTCTTGTTTCTGGTTAAAATAGTTTTCAGTGAGATATTTTGTTATATACATTATGCAATTATTTTACATAAAGTATAATGACCTGTTTTATTTTCACCAACATTGGATAGCACAGGATTGTAAAGCCAATGCCCCTTTCAATCTATTTATATCACACCATTTAGTATTATTATCCTTCTTCTCCCACTAAATATTTAAGAATGTATATACATTGCCAGTTCTTTAGTATTCCATATATAGTATATATGTACATATATGCTCTTAATCACAAATGTCATAAAATGACAGTAACAGTATTTCCATCATTTCTCTGATAGGCAGTGAAATTATTTGGGTTTAATGTCTCCTTAAATTTTACATTTCCTTATGGGCTGAGTGTTTAGCCTAGTGGTAGAGTGCCTGCCTAGCATGTAGGAAGACCCGGGTTCAATTCCTCGGTACCACATACATAGAAAAAAGCCAGAAATGGTGCTGTAGCTCAAGTGGTAGAGCTCTAGCCTTGAGAAAGCCCAAGGACAGTGCTCAAGCCCTGAGCTCAAGCCCCAGGACTGGCAAAAAAAATAATTGTGAAAAAAAATTTTACATTTCCTTAAAGGACGTAGTAGCAGATTGTAAGGCATTGTAAGGCAAATAGCTAAATTAGAAGGAGTGAAACAGAATGTCCTAAAATCTACTGGAAGTTTTCAAATGTAGACTTCCCATATAAAAGCAAAGTAAACTCAGAGAGCTGGGTGTCCTACGAATTGTTGACAACCTGTTTAAATGAGCTTTAATCCTTCTCTGAAGAAAAGTGGTCTGTATTCAATTTAGATTCCTAGATCACATTTCTAACTGAGCAATGCAAAATTCATGTTTTAAATTATCCTCTTTTTGTATTTATGTCACTTTATATTAAATAATTAACTTTAATCAGGCAGTACAACTCCCTATATTTTATCCTAAGGCAATAGTCAAATAACGAATTTACAATGTGCTTTGCATCATTGACGATAATAAAAACAAAAATATCATGTTTGTTAATGTATATATATCATGTTTGTTAATAATTCTTAATGTTAATATCATGTTTGCCACCCTTTTTCAATACTTTATTAATCACATTTGTGATTAATTTGATTTAGTGTATTATAAAATAATTCTATACACATACCTATTGATTTCCCTTCTGGAATGTGGAACATTTTTTTTTTCTGTCAAGTCCATCCAGTTGGAAATTGGCAACATCACCTGAGGATAATAGAAAACTATCAATGCTGGCAGACAGCTGTGGGCGTTGAGAAGCGTGCCTATTTATCATGCACGAAGTAAATTTGAGGCCTGTATATGGCCACTAAGCTGGACATCTCCACCCCTGCCACTAGGCTATTAGTGTTGTCTGATGATTCAACTTCTAGGACCATGCTAATACTTAGTAATGTGTTTCTATCCTCTATTCACTCTCAGTATGGGAATAAAATTAATATCTTTGTACTTGCTTGACATTAGGAACTATTTGTGTGTGTGTGTGTGTGTGTGTGTGTGTGTGTGTGTGTGTGTGTGTGTGTGTGTGTGTTCTGTTACTGAGGCTTGAATAAAGGACCTACCTGTAATTCTTTTTCATTCCAGGCTGGTGCTTTACAACTTTGAGCCAAGCTCCATTACTGTTTTGGAGATAGGGGGGTTAATTTAAGATTAAAAAAATCCTGCAGACTTAACTGCCTGGATGGTTTTAAACTGGACTCTTTATATTTCAGAGTCCTGAGTGACTGGGTTTACAGGAGTCAGCCACTCACCAGAGGCTGGTGATTCATGTAAGTTGATTTTTTTCTTCTTTGATTTGTATATGTGCCAGTCCTGAGACCTGGGTGCTGTCCCTGATCTTTTTGCTCTACTATTTGAGCTATAACTCCACTTCTGGATTTCTGGAAATTAACTGGAAATAAAAGTCTCATGGTTTTTTATGCCCAGTTTAGCTTCAAAATGCCATCCTCAGTTCTCAGCCTCCAGAGTAGCTAGGATTACAGGCATGACCACTGACACTCGGATTTATTACATTTTTTTTTGTGGGTCATGGAACTTGAACTTGGCCTGGACACTGTCCCTGATCTCTTCAGCTCAACTCTACAGCCGTACTCCTGGGCCTGAGCATTGCCCCTAAGCTCTTCAGCTCATGGCCACAACCCTACCCTTGAGCCAAGCCCCACTTCTCATTTTCTAGAGGTTGATTGGAGATAAGAGTCTCAAGTCCTTTTGTGCCCAGGCTAGCTCTGAACCTTGATCCTCAGAGCTCAGCCTCCTGTGTAGCTAGGATTACAGGTGTGAGCCACTGCACCTGGCTTATTACATAGTTTTATAAAGGAAAAGTATGGATTTTTCATTAAAATATGTCTGTGACTTATCCTTGGTAAATTTTTAAAATTTCATTTGTAGGAAAATTGACTTACTTTTAACCGCGTAACATACAATTCTTTCTTCTTACACATACACATACATTATATAATGTAATATTATATAGCATATATAATTATACAACACTGCTAATGGATAGTTTTCTATTCTCTTTTGTTTCAAAAATCATTAGAGATAAGTATAACGTAGCAACAAGAATATTTTTCCTTAAGTCTACCTTTTTTAGAACTGATTTTCATCTCTTTTTTTCTCATTTTCCTTTGGCTTCAGTGTTCAATGTATTTCTAACATTTGTTTCATCATCAGGAACTGACATTGTTATTTGCTTTAGGAATGCTTTCTATGTATGCTTGAGTGATATAATTTCTGAGTTTGCATACCTGAAAAGTTTATAATCACACTGAATGATAAGTCTGCTGAATATAAAAATACAAGTTTAGAATTTTTTACTTTAGTCCATTATTTTCAGTGAATCAGAGGAAATAGTGAATATAAGCCACATCCTTCTTGCTGTATATTGTTTCTCATTGCTGAAGACTTGTAGATTTTGTTCTTTTATTTTTTTCATAATTTTATTGTAATTAATAGAAGGGTTACATGATATTTGCCAGATAGGAGGTGCATTAATTCACATACACTGATACCCTTTCACATGTCTTGGTCCCCATTTTCCTCCCCCCCCACCCCAGCCCTCATCTTGTTTTCCTCCCTTCCCTATCCAATTTCAAATAACCAAATACAAATATATCCAATATATCAGGTAACAAAGTGGGATGCTGTAACAATATGAGATAACCAAGAGACAGCAAAAGAGATGAGAGATAACATAGTACATTAAGGACAACAATGATTCATTACATGGCTTTTGTTTCTATATCCTAGAGGTCCTTTCATTTAGCGTCATACTATATGGCCTTATATATCAAGGTTTTGCTCTGTTGCAAATCTCTGCTAGGAGAGCCCAAGATTCTGTTCTTTTAATTCTGGATATTCTTACATGTTTAACATGACGTGCTTTTCAAAAGCCACTCTTCTCCCATGGCTCTCCTACCTGGGCTGATTTGAACTGTGATCCTTAGAGCCCAGCCTCTTGAGTAACTACGATGATAGATATGAGTCCAGTGGCAAATGTGATTTACCTCTGCTTTTTGTCAGTGTGGGACTGCTGTCTACAGCAGTTTACTAACTTTATTCCATGTTGCCATGTTATTTTATTTGTTAATTCTTGTATGTGTTTCCTGAGTAAGATTGTGAGTAGTTGTTGTGGTTATACCAAATATACTAGAAGCTGAAATCCACTAATATTTCAGTATGAAAATTCAATGATTCCATTTTCTTTCATTGTTTTATTAGTGTATATGTGTGACTGCGTGCGCACACGCATGCATGTGCATGTGTGTTCTTGGTATCAGGACCTCATATTCTTTCTCTGCCTTTCTCTCATGGTTGGTGTCCTACCACTTTAGCCATGCCTGAGTTTAGTACTTTGCTGGTTAATTGGATATAGAATCTTGAAAAGTTTTCTTCCTGGGCTGGCTTCAAGCTTCCGTTTTCTGATCTCAGCCTCTGGGGTATCCAGGATTATAGGCATAAACATCTAATTTAGTAACAGGAGTTACTTGATTATTTTCTCTCTTGATTTTGGATCCTGACTCTTAGTCCTTCATAGTACCAGGACCAAGGGATTTAGCAGTTAAACACCATTTTAGGGCTGAGAGTTTGGCCTAGTGATAGAGTGCTTGCCTAGCATGCATGAAGACCAGGGTTCGATTCCTCAGTACCATGTACATAGAAAAAAAGCTGAAACTGGTCCTGTAGCTCACATGGTAGAGCACTAGCCTTGAGAAAAGCCCAAGGAGAGTAGTCAGGCCAACAATTCAAGTCCCAGGATTGGCAAAAAGAAAAAAACACACAAAAAAAATTGTTTCAAAAAAGCTCCTTTTTCTTTTATTCTTTTGTTCAAAATACTCATCTTATGTTTCATCATACATTAGTTAGTAGGATTATTTAATTGATGTCTCTTTTACTCCACAAGTATGATTCAAATGGAGTGAAACAGAATTGCTTTGTATACCTTGGTTTATCTACAAAGCCTCTTCTGTACTAAATAAGCTATAACTTTCACTAGAGGAATTAAATATATTTTCTCCAGACTTTTCTTGAGGCATCTAGCATCTTGTCTCACAACTAAATCTGCTAACATAATACATTTGGAACAAATGAAGTAAATTTCATATATTTGTTTGTTTGGTTTAGGGGAACGGGGAGAGGATCTCTTCTGTAGGAATACTAATTTTCCTAGATACAACTCTTTTGTGTGAAGTTAGGCAACAACAGTCATCTGAATTTTACTATGCAAATAATCTTATCTGTTTTATATAGTCCTGAAATGTATCAGTGCCTCACTTTCACCATAACATCTTTACTGATTGTCCAATACATTCAAAGCCTTATTCTTACTTTTTCTTCCTTTTGACAATTCAAAAGTATTTTTTTTTTTTTTGCCAGTCCTGGGCTTTAGCTCATGGCCTGAGCACTGTCCTTGGACTTTCTCAAGGCTAGAGCTCTATAACCTGAAACTCAGCACCACTTGCAGCTTTTTTTTTTCTATGTATGTGGTACCAAGGAATTGAACCCAGGTCTTTGTGCATGCTAGGCAAACACTCTACCACTAGGCCCTCAAAAGTATTTTTAAGGAACAAAAATCCGATGTTTAGGTTACCATTATTTGTATGGCACTTAAAACATTATTTTCTTTTTTTAACTTACATTTTTACTATTGTAAGTAGTTGTACAAAGGGGTTGCCATTCAACAAATGAGTTTAAGTGCAATGTGCCTTGATGGATGTTATCCCTTCCATCGCGGTTCTCTCCTTCCCAACCCCCCATCCTTCCCCTCAGTTATCATAGTTCCAGTGTAAACACAACTTTGTCCTCATAAGGTATCTTTCACAGCTTAGACCATCCAGAGCAAGAAAGTTAGAGTAATAAAGAGTTTTACCCAGGTGTGAAGAATATACCAGTGCTGTGAATCTAAGTTGAAGTTGAGTCTGATGAGGGACAAAAAACTACCAAAGACAAATCTAATCCAGGGAAACACATAACACAAATGAGAAAAGTGAAGGTAATGTCAGTAGAAGATCTACTACTCATTTGCTAGTGAGCCAGAGGATTTCAAATAAACCATTCCATTTGGGCTTTGCGCATCTCCGAGGCACGTGATCCATGCCACTCTGCTTGTCCATGGCTTCTCCATGACACAAATGCTGGGAAAGCGATAGTTTGAGATTCCATGGCCAATGAGTAGGACAGGTGTTTTCACTTCCAAAGGCCGTGTTGTCCTTTGGTAGTCCACTCCATTTTTCTTAGTACAGAAATCATAGTAACAAAGTAATATAAATATAGAATGCAAAGATTCAAGCATTGTATGGCCCATATTTCAATCCTAGAGCTTCTATTTGTGTGACATGGAACAAAGAATTTAGTTTTCTGTGTTTAATTTCCTCCTATATAAAAATAACAGTATAACCAACACTATAATGTTGATGTAAGTCATATTAAATAATATTATTATTAAATAGTAAAGGATAGGCAAATATTAAGATGTATATTATTGTAAACATCATTTTTATAATGAATGAGGAATTCAGAAATTAGATCCTATAAAATAAGTTTTTTTAAAACAATATAAACATACAAGTTAAAACTATAAAGTAGTAATAAGATGGACATTATATTAAAAGAATGTATTTGATTTTTTTATACTAACCTGTGTGGGGTTGTAAATAGACAAATAAAACAATAATAAATAAACAAATTATTAAAAAGCACACAGAAATGAAAACGTTAACACATTTTCTAGTTTAGCTAAAATACCTTTGAAAGTTGAAATCCAATCAAACCTATGAACTGAATTTTAAGTTGTTACATTTATCTTTAAAAGTAGAAATTAAGCTCATTTCTGAGTCATTTAAACCATTACACACATTGTGTGTGTGTGTGTGTGTGTGTGCATATGTGTGTGTATGTGAGAGAGACAGAGAGAGAGAAAAAGAGAGAGAGAGAGAGAAAGAGAGAGAGAGAAAGAGAGATGTAAAGTTTAGAGTTATAATTTTTTGTTAGAAGCAGAAAGGATAGATCTTGAGGTGGTACTCAGTTGCTTTTATCTTGGAGACCTGCTCCTGTGGAATATGGTGTGTGTGTTTTATAATCTCCATAGCACCCGTTCTTAGTGGCCTTTGTGCCTGGGTTGTGTTACTCATAAGAATTTCTTAGCTTCTTGTTTATTTTCCTTTCTTTACCGTGGAGCACAGGAAGGCTGGACATGACTGATTCCCCTTCTGCAAACCAGAAGATAACACCTTTTGTACTACTGCCATTTAGAGCTTTGTTACCTCAACTTAACTGGGTACATTGCAAAAGTTTAACTTTCTTTTCTGCCAGAAACTTAAGGTGCTTTGTCTTGTTCTTCACGGGTGAGTATCTGGTAGTTTTTCTGGAAGTGAAATACATGAAAATGGGGGACCTTACCCACAGGAGTTTCTCACTCTCTAATTCTCTTCTAGAAAAAAATACATATGTATATTTAAGAAAATTATATATGAAATAGTTATGTGCTAGACACAGACATGCATGTGTATATAAAATCACACACAAATACCACACTATTCAGCAGGGAAAGAAGTGATTGGAAAACTTGTGGGTATTTTTTATTTGTTTTCTTGTGTTTTGGTTTTTGTTGTTTTTTGTTTGTTTGTTTGTTTGCTTGTTTGTCAGTCATGGGGCTTAGACTCTGGGCCTGTGCGCTGTCCCTGAGCTCTTCAGCTGAAGGCTAGTGCTCTACTCCTGAAATCAAAGCACCATTTCTGGTTTTCTGGTGGTTAATTGGAGATAAGAGTCTCAGGGATTTTCGTGCTCAGGCTGGTTGAACCATGATCCTCAGATTTCATTCTCCTGAGTAAGTAGAATTACAAGTGTGAGCCAGTGAGGCCCAGTTTTGAAAATATTTTATTTTAAATAAAAGGCTTTAATTACATCCATTTCTTCCAATTAGAGAAAACACTTTTCTAATCTAGTTACTATTTTTATTATTCTATTATTTTTATGATTCTATTATTATTATTGTTGTTGTTGTTGTTTGTATAAATGCAAGAATAAAGCAGGAGACTTGTAGTTACTTTTGGAAAGATTCAAAAATTAAGAGCTAAGTTTTGATTTTTAACTTTGCATCTAAACTTACTAAAACTAAGAAAAACTGATCTGCAAAAATGTTCCAGAGCAATGGAACACCCTAGACATTCATGAAAGTAAACTATGCATCTCCTGGGTGGAGATTAAAGGGAAGAAATGGGAAAAAATGAGAGAGCAGATGACACTATGCAAAAGGAAATGTGCTTATGTACTTACAACATATGTGAAAGTAATCCTACTTGTATACAATTTCTAAAATAACAATAATATAAATTAGAAAAAAACTTTTTTCTCATGGTCTCACTAATTCACCTTTCATCTTGCATTGTCTTAACAAAAAAGGGGGAGAGATAATGACTTTTATATCAAATTCAGTATTAAATGTCACGGTAAAATAGGCATTCATCCCTTACTATTGCAAGCCACATTCCAGATCCATTTGAAATCTAAGTAGAGCTCTAAGCTAAAATTATTTTATACTAATAAAAGATATTTTATACTAAGCTACAATTTATTTTTTACTGTATCCATCTCCTAATAATCTATGGCTGAGCCCTCATTCTAGAGTTACCCTAAAGAGGCCCAAGTACCTAAGAAAGTCAGCAATAGAAGTGTCCGCAAAAATCTTTGTTGCATTGTATCTAGTTTGTAGATTTGCATCAATGTACATTGCCTGATTATTTCAGGTTATAATTTATTTTCAAGAGTTTGATATCATTGGCCTTTCTGAGGACAATTCCATAGTTTCCTTGATGTGTGAAACACACATAATAATTTACTGCTTTTTGTCCTTCCACTGTGCAAATAGTATAAGGATTGTATAAATTATATTTATACCTAGCAATTAGTTAGCTTCAGTTTTCCTGTTTCATAACAAGAGAAATAAAAGGAAACAAACAGTTAAGAGGCATATATGAAGGTCGTAAAAGCATATTAATTAAATTTTATAAAATGATTTTAGAACTCAACACCTTATTACTACACCAGCAAGTTGTCAATGTAAAACAATTTTGTATAGTTAAAGGTGCAGTGGGAAATGAATCCTAAGAAAAAAGTTCTTGAAGAATCCTAAATCATGCAGAAAAAGAAGCAAACAAGAATGTACTTTGAATGACTCTGAGTCCATCACTTACATCTAGAGCAAGTAAGAACCACCTCCCAATTTTCAGCTGCATTAACATAAAATGTCTTCACTGTGATTATGTCATCACTTTGAGGGTAGTTCAAGTTGTCATAATCCATGCTATGCTCCTGGTACAGAATTTTATTCAAGTCTGCAAGTATAATTAGATATGGAACTCTAGGTGTGGAGTTAGTTCATTGAGAACTATCAGTTGCCAAAGGCATGTGGCTGGTATTTCTGGGGCCTGTGAATATTTAATTCTTCATATCACATTGTGAATTTGAAGAATATCCTAATATTTTTCCCCTGTACTACAAGGAAAGCATGAAAATTAATACCTAAACTCAGAGTACCACTTTTATTGGAAGTTCACAAAAAATAATTTGTCCTTATTTCCTTAACTTTAGTTTCATTTTCCTTAGAAGGAAATAATTCACCTTTGTTTGTACAATGAATCTGGCATTGTCTAGTTTAATATTGTCATCTTAAGAAAACTCAAATCAAAGGAGGTGCTATTACTTTCTTAATCTATTGATGCTAAGGAGTTTCCCCCTTTTAATTCACTTAGATTTGAAAATTGGTCTTTAAATTATTGCAAATTCAAATAATGCCCTACTCTTCTATTCTTATTCTCCATGAATCCATAATAATAGACTACAGGAGATATAATAAAATTTCATATAGCATGTGAATTGGGATGTTTATTTTTTTTCCAAATACATCTACTATTCTTGATCTCAAATGGAATAAAGTGTTTGGTATTAAAAAAAAAGTAGAACTGTGATGTTGAATTGAGAGTTTGGAGATAAAACCAATCACGTTCTATTACTATATTCTGACAGATCAGTTACCAGAGGAAAACGAACAGATTAGCAAAGACTTAGATTCAGTGTAGCAAAGCTTAAGCTTTCATTGGTACCTAGGTTTTTGAACTTGCCGTAATGGCTGTTTTTGTTACTTTTTTTCTGAAAAGACATGTTAAATTCCAATATGTTTTAAGGGAAATATGTGTAATTGTTTGAAAAACATGTGGGAACTAGGGGGAAAGTTTATGAAGAAAAAAATAAATAAATCAAACTTAGAAAAATGCTAGGTACCTTTTAGGCCAATAATAATAATAATTATTTTGCTGGGCCTGGGCCTTGAACTCTGGGTCTGCATGCTGTCCATATTCTCTTTTTGCTCAAGGCTAGTACTCTGCCAATTGAGCTATTGCACCACTTTCAGCTTTTTCTATGTATGGCTAATTGGAGATACCAGTCTCACAGACTATTCTGACCCAGTTGCTTCAAACTACAATCCCCAGATCTCAGACTCCTGAGTAGCTAGGATTACAGAAGTGAGCTGTTAGTGCCTGATTCTGGATTTATTTTAACCATAAGAATCTGACACAATTTTAGAGACCAGTCTTGAAACAAATTTAATAAAGAGTAAATAATGAATATTACGTGTTTGAGAATATAGGAACAAAACCTCAAAAGCCAGCTATATTTTGTCTTTTATTACCATCACCAATAAGAAGTGAAGTTGGGATTATTTCATTGTTTGGTGGCTGAGAAATATTTGTAGGGTAAGAGAGAAGCAAGATAGAGAGTATTACAAATGAAGTTTGTTCAGATCTTATAAACAAGAAGTACCATAGAGATAAAATGAAGAGTGAAGTTGCCACATGTAAACATAGATTAAGGGTCCTGGTAGAGACCTCCAGATATGCTTTCAGATTTCCTAGGACCATTCTGAGAGCTTTCACATAGTTGTAGAAGACAGCTTTAAAGAAGTGCATTTTCTTTCCTTTTATATGGAAAGCACTATATTTTGTTTAGTAATATGTGTTTATTTCCATCACCAAAAGGCTCAATTATGAATATACACCATCTTGATGCAAACAATCTGTTTTGACCTCTTGCAACAAACTAGGAGAAAGTCTTTGCTAGCTATTCATCTTACAAGAAATAAATACCCAGATTATATGAAGAGTTCAGAATTTATAAAAAGCTCAGAGAAGAATCAAATTCATAAATGAGCAAGTGAATTGAACAGTTTTCAAGAGGAAAAGTACAAATAGCCAATAAACAGACACAGACGTATTCAACAGCCTTAGCTATAAAGCAGATACAAATCAAAATAATAAAATTCTATCTCATCCCAGTAAGAATGGCTATCATCAACAAACACCAACATATGTTGGTAGGAAGGTAAGAGGAGAGAGGAATCCTTATTATACTCAGTGGTCAGAAAACAAATCAGTCCAGCCATTATAGAAATCAGTATGAAGGCTCCTCCAAAACCTAAAAATAAAGCTACCATATGATCCCACTATACCACTCTTAGGCATATAGCTGAAGGAATGTAGATCAACATACAATAAAGATATCTGCATTACCATGTTCACTGAAGCACTATTCACACTAGCCAAGCTATAAAGTCAGTATAGGGATCTATCAAATAATGAATGGATAAAGAAAATGTCATGTATGTATACTACAGATTATTATTCTGCCACAAAGAAGAATGCAATTATGTTGTTTACAGGAAAATGAATGGAACTGGAGTTTACCATTTAAAATAAAGAGTAACATAACAATCTTGTTAAAAAAAAAGTGAAATTGGCTGTTTAAAGGACATAGCTAGCAAGCTAAATAGAAAGCCTGAAGAGTGGAAGAAGAACTTCACTAACCATGCAACAGACAAAGGCCTCATATCTAAAATATATCAACAGCTAAAACATTGAATCTTCCCAAAACAAATTTTCAAAGAAAGATGGGCCAAAGAGTCTTCACTGAAGAAGAAATAAGAATGGCCTATAGAAACATGAAGAAATGCTCTACATCTCTGGCCATAAAAGAAATGCAAATCAAAACAACTCGAGATTGCACCTCACCCCAGTTAGAACGGCCACGTTCAAGAACTCTAATAATAACAGATGCTGGTGGGGATGTGTCCAGGAGGGATCACTGTTTACTAGTTTGATGCTCAGTGAATAGATGATAGCTAATAGTGTATTCAGAATCATTCAAATGCAATCAGTAGGCACAATGCCTTATGTGACAGCTCTTCATTTAGTTTAATTTACTGTAACTCACATGCATTAACATCCTAGTAAGCTCCCTTGTGTCCTATTTCTGGCAGTGTGTGTTCAATAGACGTGTTCAATATTTTAAAAAACTCTCAAATCCACACCCATATGAGTATCTAATTCTTGTACATCCTTACTTCTATTTGGTACAATTGTCTTTTAAAGTTTGTCTGTTCTAATTTGCCTGATATGGAATCCAATTATGCTAGTAACTTGATTCTTGATTCACTGATAAGCCAACCAGGTATTTTTTCATATATTTTTATTGTAATAGATAGAAGGGTTACATTATATTAACCGGATAGAGAGTGCATTACTTCACATACATTGATACCCTTTCTCATGTCTTCATCCCCATTTCCTTTCCCCCACTCCCACCCCTCATCTTGTTTTTGCCCCTTCCCTATCCGATTTCAAATAACCAAATATGCATATACACAATATATCAAATAACAAGGTGAAATACTGTAACAATATGAGATAACCAAGGGACAGTAAAAGAGATGAGAGATTACATAGTACATGAAGGACAACAATCACTCATTATATGGCTTTTGTTTCAACCAGGTATTTTTGTGTATATTACATTTATCTGCTTTTTGATAACATTATTTTTTGAAAATATCTTTAATTTCTTTAGATAATGTCCTAAAGGATCAAATAACTATATTAATATAGGGCTATCACTACTCTCTAAATTATGGAATTTCTTACTCATTATACATTTATGTTAAGGTTATATATATATAAAGTATTTAACTTTTCTAATTCTGTAGTGTTTTGTTTACTTTTAGTTTTGTGCTGTTTACATAAGTTAGAAATAGATGATTGATTTCAATTATACAGCTCACTTCCATAATGAATACTGTTGCTAAACAATTTTTATTACTTATTTGCCTTCTAAATATTTTACTTAGTGAACTTCTGTTCATGCATTTTTTCTCATTTCTAACAGAGCTGTTCATTTTCTTATCAATGAATTCTAAAAAATGATTTTCACAATTTGATAACTCAATATCAAATAAATCATTGTGAATATTTTCCTGTTAATGAATTATGTTTTCAATGTAACTGTATACAGTAGTTTTTTAATTGATGAAATTTACTTTATCACATATTAAAAATATGTGATATGTTATTGTGAACTGTAGTCACTTTTCTGAGAAAAACTAGAATTTATTTCTTCCATTTTACTGTGCTTTGGTTCCATTAACCTCAAATCCACACTTAACGCAGACTTCCTGGCTTCTAGTCATAACTGGTCTGACTCAGATTGATGTCCATACTTTCATACGTGGGAGAGAACATGAAGTATTTATCTTTCAGGGTCTGGCTTATTTAGACAAACACAATTCTCCAGTTCTGTCAAATTTACTGGCAAGAGACAGGATAGAAATATTTTTTATAGCTGAATAGTATTTCATTATCCAGGTATCCATTAATTCCATATTTTAGTGTAAAACAGTGCAACAGTCATTCAGAAAACCATAGTAAATGGTTATCTCCTTTATACATTCATTTAAGTTATTTCGTATATGTAAGCAGAAATGTGATTCCATAGTCAATGTGCTGTTAAAGTCAAGAATTACATGTGAGCCGTTGCAAAGTAAGTTCAATTCATTTAGTTTTAATGGATATTCTCATGAACATTAGCACATCTATATATGTTTGAGTACTTCTTTGCAAAAGATAAGAGACTTTGGAATCTGTTGATTTTATTTTGTACTGATATCTTAAGTCTTCTGCTAAGCAGTTAATCTACTCCAATACAAAGTAGACTCTAACTCATTTTTGCCTGACAATGACATTGCATTTTGAGATCCTTATACATGTGTGGACCAGAAGTTATAGAATAATGCAGTCTGTTTTTTCCATGTATTTTTATTGTAATTATTAGAAGGGTTACATTGTATTCCCCAGATAGAAGGTGCATTATGTCACAAGCAGTGATACCCTTTCTCATGTCTTGGTCCCCATTTCCTTCCCACCACCCAGACTCCTCATCTTGTTTTCCCCCTTCCCTCTACTACTTCAAATAACCAAATAAGCATGTATACAATATATCAGAAAACAAGTTAAAATGCTATAACAATATGAGATAACCAAGGACAGCAAAAAATATGATAACATAGTACATTAAGGACAACAATCACTCCTTATATGGCTTTTGTTTATATATCCTGGAGGTCCTTACATTTAGTGTCGTACTATATGGCCTTATGTATCTAGGTTTTGTTCTGTTGTAAATCTCTGCTAGTAGAGCCCAAGGTTTCTAATGGTTATGACAACAGTGCAGTAGTGATTCCTCCTGGCCACATCCCTGCCAACATCTGTTGTTATTAGATTTCTTAATCATGGCCATTCTAACTGAAGTGAGGTGGAATCTTAGAGTTATTTTGATTTACATTTCTTTTATGACCAGAGATTTCCAGCATTTCTTCATGTGTCTATAGGTCATTCTTATTTCCCCTTCAGCAAAGACTCTCTTTAAGTCTTTGCCCATCTTTTTATGGGATGATTGTTTCTTTGGAGATTAGTTTTGGAGCGATTCAATCTTTTGAGTTGTTGTATGGTTAGTGAAGATCTTCTCCCACTCTGTAGGCTTTCTAGTTAGTTTGCTAGCTATGTCCTTTGCCATACAGAAGCTCTGCATTTTAATGCAGTCCCACTTATTCAGACTTTTTCTGATTTGTTGTGTTTCTGGGTCCTTAGTAAGTAATTTTCGACCTGTGCCAAGAGACCTATTGTATCTCCTATTCCTTCTTGTAAAGTTTTCAGTTTGTCTTCTTTTACCACCAGGTCTTTGATGGCTTTGGAATTAACCCTGCTGCAGGGTGACAAAGAAGTATCTAACTTTAGTTTTCTGTAGGTGCTTAACCAGTTCTGCCAGCACCACTTGTTGAAGAGGCTGTCTTTCTTCCATTGTATTTTTTTGGCTCCCTCATCAAAGATTATGTGGCCATAGGTCTGTGGGTTAGTAAATGGGTCTTCAGTTCTATTCCATTGGTCTTCAGGCCTGTTCTTGTGCCAGTACCTGCCAGGGCCTACCGGCAGCAAATTGGGGTTCCTGAAATAGGGGGCAGGGACTGGAAAAAATAGAAGAGAGACAAACACATCGGGTCCTGGAGGTCTGCACCCAGGCAAAAACTGCTGCGCCCCGTTTATTCTCAACTCAAAGCTTATATCCCTTCTTGAGACCAGGGCACTGCCAGGTGTTACATACAGATGGTTAATCAGGGAACTGTTGGGGGTTACATTCATATGGTAAATCTCAGATCAATTGAACAGGAGAAGGCCAAAAAACAATAAGACAATCAAGCAATTATCTGATGCAAATCAAAGTACAGTTTGATTCCACTCTTGCTCCCAACAAGTACCATGCTGTTTTGGTTACTGTAGCTCTGTAATACAGTCTAAAGTTTGGTATTGAAATTCCTCCTGTGCTGTTCTTTCTGCTAAGCAGTGTTTTTGCTATAAGGGGTCTTTTATTATTCCATATGAAATTTTGGATTGCTTCTATTTCTTTAAAGAATGACATAGGGATATTGATGGGTATTGTATTGAATTTGTAGCAAGATTGCCATTTTCACAATGTTAATTCTTCCAATCCAGGAGCATGGGAGGTTTTTCCATTTCCTCAATTCTGCTTTAATTTTCTTTTTTAGGGTTTTAAAGTTTTCATCAAAAATGTCCTTTACATTCTTAGTTAAGGTAATTCCCAGGTAGTTTATTTTCTTTGAGGCTATTGCAAAAGGAATTGCTTTCCTAATTGATGCCTTGTTCCTTTCATTGTTGGCATAGAGGAAGGCAGTTGATTTTTGAGGGTTAATTTTATACCCTGCTACCTTGCCAAAGTTTCGAATCAGCACAAGCAGCTTGGGAGTGGAGTCTATAATGTTCTTTAAATACAGAATTATATCATCTGCAAAGAGGGAAAGTTTCACTTCCTCTTTCCTTATTTGGATCCCCTTTATGCTTGCTTCTTGCCTTATTGCTCTGGCTAGGAATTCTAATACTATGTTAATGAGGAATGGAGAGAGTGGTCATCCTTGTCTCATTCCTGATTTTAGAGGGAATGGCTTTAGCTTTTTGCCATTAAGTATAATACTAGCTGTGGGTTTGTCATACTCATCCTTTATTATACTGAGGAATGTTTCATAGATTCCTAGTTTCTCCAGAGCTTTTAGCATAAAGGGGTTTTGGATCGTGTCAAATGCCTTTTCTGCATCTAATGAGACAATCATGTGATTCTTGTCCTTGCTCCTGTTGATGTGTTGAATCATATTAATTGACTTACGTATGTTGAACCAGCTTCGCATCCCTGAGATGAATCCTGTGTGATCAAAGTGTATAATTTGTTTGATGAGATGCTGAAGACTGTTGGCCAGTATTGTGTTGAGAAGTTTTGCATCAATATTCATCAAAGAAATGGGTCTATAGTTCTCTTTCTTTGATGAATCTCTGTCTGGTTTTGGGATGAGGGTTACAGTGGCTTCATAGAATGAGTTTGGCAAAGAGCCTTTGTTTTCAATTTCGTTGAAGAGCTTGAGGAGTATTGATGTGAGCTCTGCTTTGAAGACCTTATAGAATTCAGCTGTGAATCAATCTGACCCTTTGCTTTTCTTGGATGGTAGGCCTCTTATTGCCATATATATTTCAGTGCTTGAAATAGGTCTGTTTAGTTGGATTAGTTCTTCTTGGTTCAGTGTGGTATGTTAATCTTGGCTAGAAATTCATCCATTTCTTCCAGATTCTCAAATTTTTAGGTGTAAAGGTTTGAAAAGTATCCCCTTAGGATGCTGTGGATCTTGGTAGTTTCTGTCGTGATATTACCATTCTCATATGTGATTTTGTTTATTGGGGTTTGCTCCCCCTTTTTTTGGTAAGATTTGTTAAGGGTCTGTCAATTTTTTAAAATTTTTTCAAAGAACCAACTTCTTGTTTTGTTGATTCTTTCTATAGTTTTTTGGACTCCAAATCATTTAATTCTGCTTTGATTTTAATAATTTGCTTCCTTCTACTAGAATTAGGGAGGTTTGTTGTTCTTTTTCTAAGAGCTTAAGGTAGGAGTGTGAGATTAATATATTAATGAAGGTAAGGGATAGCATAAGGATATACGGTAAGTTAAAAAAGTTGAGTACACAATTTAGAAAAGAAAGGTAAAAAATCGGAAGAGTATTAAGCTACCACTTTGTAGCGTTATATATTTTGACTTTCCATCCTTTTAAGACCTGAGAACATGGTTTCTATGTAAGTTTTGGTGAGTTAAGGGCCTTGGGAATCTTCTCTGCTACAAGCCATATAGATGTGAATTCTGATAATAATGCCTTGCTTTCATCAAACAAACTTCCCCTCCTTTTTTTGCCTGAATTTAATCACTACTCAGTGTCGAGCTATGCTGTTTTATGCAGAACTTATTGTTATGTATAAAAAAATGCTGCTAGGCATGGTGGCTCATGCCTATAATGCTAGCTACTCAGGAGGCTGATATCTGAGGCTGAGATCAAAGTCAGCTCAGGGACAAAAGGACCTGAAACTCTTATCTCCTATTAACCTCTAGAAAATGGGAAGTGGGGCTTGGCTCAAGGGTAGGATGTTATCCTTGAGCTGAAGAGTTTAAGCCCCCTGACCCACAAAAAAATTGCTTAATAGAAACTCTGCCATTACTAAAATATCTAATAATTTCACAAGTATAGTCAAAGAATTTCAAATATACTGCTTTTCAGGTAAAATGGCATATTTATGTGATTATATTCAGACTATTGAATTTCATTAATTAATGCTCATCCTTTAGCGTTTTCTTCAATTTCTTTTGGATGGATGGTTCTCTTATTCTGATTGTGCTTTGTTATATTTTCCTTTGTACTTTTAATTATCTTTTATTTTTAAAATTTATACAGTACTTTGATTTTTTATCTAGTACATAGTGTTCTAATTCAACTTCATTCTTTCTCTTTATATACTCCATGAATTTCAACAATTTTCATAATGTATCACTAGTAATTTATTGTCTTATGATTTACCATGGTTCATTCTTTCTACTTTTGTGAGAAACTGTTCATCGAGGACACAATGCTATGTAATCTGCTTATTCATAGGTTTTCCATTTTTAACCCTTACAAGAATTACATAAAAGATGATAGTATAATTCAGGTTTTTTTTAATATATCAATTTTAAATTCAGGGCCTGAGCTCTTTCCATGAGCTTCTTTTGCTAAATGCTAGGACTATACAATTTGAGCCACTGCTCTTCTTCTGGCTTTATTGAATGAAAATAAGAATCTTACAGACTTTTCTCTCTGGGCTGGCTTTGAGTCATAATCCTCAGATCTCAGCCTCCTGAGTAGCTAGATTGCAATCCTGACCTGAGCCACTAGCATCTGGTTACTCTTATTATTAATCATTATATGAGCACTAATAAAAGTGATTTTTCATAAGATCAAGTTACGCAAATTCTTTATTTGCAATTTTTCACTGTGTCAAAAATATTAATTTTTGAACTATCTAGAATCAGGTCAAACCATAATAACTTATTCATAGTTGTACTAACAAATCTTCAGCATAGCTGGGCTGGCTGATACATGCTCTGCATTGAGGAGTCTTAGGAACTTTTGCCTACTTGGCCACTAGCTATGATTCTCTCAACATTAGCCTTTCCAGTAGCTAGGATGACAGGAAAGATCCATTTCATTGAACATATTTTAAGTTTTTATTAGCTACAAAAATGAAAATTTCTCCATACACTGATAAGAATGGAATCATGACTGAAGCTACGAAACCTACTTTGTGTGTGTGTGTGTGTGTGTGTGTGTGTGTGTGTGTGTGTGTGTGTGTGTTTGCCAATCCTTGGGTTTGAACTCAGGTTCTGAGACCTGTCCTTGGGCTTTCTCAAGGCTAGACCTCTACCACTTGAGCCACAGCACCACTTCCACTTTTTCAACGTATGTGGTACCAAGTAATCAAACCCAGGACTTTGTGCATGCTAAGCAAGTGCTCTACTGCTAGGCCAAACTCCAGGCTCAGAAATCTAAGTTCAAAGCCTTTCACTATAATCTCAGGCTAATCACTTAAATTATTAGAACTAAGTCTAAGTAGAAGGATTGACACTTGTCTCTTTTGTAGAGATAGAATGAGAAACATATTCAATAATTTTATATTTGAAAGTATTTTCTAAACTTTTCCATCATTCCATAAAGATCATTTTGATCTATAATATAGTTTACATATTCCATTATTTTATATTTTTTTATTGTTTTCCGAAAAGAAGTACTATCTAAGAGAAATACTATCTCTTATTTCTACATCTTGTATTCAGGTGCAAAAAAGCATTCATGTTTTCAAGATAATTCTATATTGTGAGTTTCCTTGGGAGAAAATTGTTATGTAAAAATGTAATAATCAAAGATAAATGAAGCAAAAATGAAGTGTTGTCCATGCTGATCATATAATTGCTTTATCAATCATCCAATACTTTGTTTTAAATAATCTACTATATATTCACCACTTTAGTTTATTTTTTATTATAGAGGTGATATATGGATGCCGGGGCCAACCGGCAACAAACCAGGGTTCGCAGATTGGGGTTCCTGAAATAGGGGGCAAGGACTAGGAAGAAATAGAAGAGAGACAGACACACAGGGTCCGGGATGTCCGCAGTCCAGGTAAAGACTGCCGGGTTTATTTTTCACTCCCCCTTCTTCCCTCTTCCAGACCCCGGGAACCTCCAGGTGTTACATTCATATGGTAAATCTCAGGTCATTTACATAGAATAGGGCCAGAAAACAATAAGACAATAAAGCCATTGTCTGATGCAAGTCAAGGTACAGTTTGATTCCACTCTGGCTCCCAACATATGGAGAGTGTATATTTCATTCAACTTTGACTTTAGCTTTCCAAGAAATTCAACTTTATGAGTTCTTCCTTGAATTTACCATAATTTAGTTAATACATTTATATACATTGCATACCACCCAACATATTTACTTACATGTTTACAAACTAACTCTCACATACACACATGTGAGAAACATGCAACTTTGGGTCTCTGTGTCTGCTTTACTTCACTTAACAAGTTTTTTTTTTCCAGCTTTTTTAATTTCTTTACTAACTTTATATTTTTCTTATATCTGGATCATGCTAAGCTGCATAGGATAAATTCAAACTCACAAAGCCTCACTCAGCTTCTTGAGTGTTACGATTGTGGGACTGTGCCACCAAACCAACTCACTTACCAAAAAATACCCTGAAGAAATAAAGCCCCCATTTTTTGAAAATGAAAAAAAAAAACAGTTGCATAATACAAACAAAATAAATATTTTACCACTATTAAACCTTTATCTAAATATTATATATTCCATTTAGAAAGCTTCTACTTGACTAAAAGTATTATTAGCAATTAAATTAGTACATAAGTGGCAAGTGAAACCAGGAGATATGAATGGTATGTATCACTTCTGGATGAGTTAAGTGCACTAAAATCTTGAATATCTTAATTTCTAACAGAAGTTGATACTGGGTACTAAAATATTTGCTTGCTCTGATGTCAAATCAAATATTCAGTTTATCATGTTAGCTAACATTACACTGTGGGTAGATTGTTCCCCATTATCTACTTTTTACACTTAGGTTAAGGTAGATTATCCTTCCTTTTCTAGTGTAAAATATTCAGAGTGTAGGATAACATTTTCCTTTTGAATGCTGTACAAATTCCAAATTCTCTTCCTAAACTGATGTTTTAATTAATTCTTTTACTATTTCCTACTTTGGGAATTTTTGTCTGTGTGTTTCAGGGATTTTGCTTTGCCTTTGAATAGATTTCAAAAAGGACTTAATTTTTTTCTAATTCTCAATCTTCCCATCCCTTTTTTCTCCTTGAATCTCTTCCTCTTAGACAGTCCTTTTCATCAGTTCATCTAGTGAGATACCAGTAAACACTAAGAACAATTTTAAATGACATGACACAACAATTTTAAATGACATGACAACCTTAACCATATCAATGGAGGAAACAGAAGAAAAAATATATTACATTAAATAATATAAATAAAAGTTACAATTTGTATTTCATTTCAAAATTTGAAATAACTGGTTTATGTTTTCTGAGAATTCCCATCAGCATTGACAGTTATTCTTGCAAGCAATTTTATTTTGACATTCTTTAGGCTTATGAATCCACAGAGTACAAGTTGATTGGCCTTCAAGTCTGAGATCTTGGGTCAGGCCATTGGTAAAGTTCACTGGCTGAGAAAGAGGTCATTGATTACTATTTATAATTTGTTTTCTGATAATTTTATCATGCACACATACTGAGAGGTCGTGGGTTGCAGTTTATAAATTGAAACAAATGACTAAAAAGATGTAAAACTAATTTTGATGATTTTCAAAGTACATATATAGTTGTTATACTCATTTAAATTAGTGTGACTTTATGCACTAAAGATGTAAAGCAAAGATGGTCAATAGCAAATCACCTGAGTAGGATCACTGAATTTTTAGATATGAGCATAAAAGTGCTATGGTTAAAGAATTACTAAAATTGCATCAAAATAAAAATAGTACTATTTTCACAAATTAAATTCTTAATCTACTACTTCATTTAAAAAAGTTAAGGTCTGACAACAGAACATGTTCTCTCTAATATAGAGAATTTAGATCTAAAAGACACTGATATATAGTAAAGCATACATAATTCTAGATACACACAAACTGCAATCAAAAGAAGATAAGCAGGAGAGAAACACAAAAGCACAATGCCTAAATGCCTTTTTCATATTTTGATAAAGTTATATGCATAATGAAATAAACTCCAAGGCATGAACAAAAAACAAAGTTAAGGTCTGAACTATTATTTTTCTGCAGTTATCATGTAATTTTTTTATGTAAAATGCATTTTAGATTAATATGCAGATTTCTCATAAATAAGGCTATCTCTTAATAATTACTATCTTATATTATTAGTAAGTTCTGTCATATTTTTGAGCCCAAGTGATTTATTGTGCTTGATAAATATTACTTGTATATGGAGTTTTCTATATTTTTCTCAGAAATGTTTCATTAGTAACTAAGAAAATTTTTACTATCTTAGAAAAGCATAATATACTCGTAATTTGACTAGTTGAATTGAAACTCCATTGTAAAACCACTTAAATAATATATATGTACATACATATATAAGAAAAAGACACTATATCAGTATGTCATCATACTTTAAAAGAATATTTACTTTACAAAATAAAATGAGTTGTTTTTGGATTTGTTTTGTGTTTTTGCCAGTCCTGGGCTTGAGCTCAGGACCTGAACACGGTCATTGGGCTTTCTTAAGGATAGAGCTCTACCATTTGAGCCACAGCACTAGTTTTGGCTTTTTCTATGTATGTGGTACTGAGGAATCAAATCTGCATGCTAAGCAAGCACTCTGCCATTAGGCCATGCTCCTGGCCTAAAATGAGTTTTTGTCTGCAGAGTAGATATTAATCAAATTGTAAGTATAGTAAACATTAAAAATCACAAAGTAATTCTAAAAGTGTTTTAATTTGCATGCTTTTCTGTTTGATTTTCATATGATTCTGTTAGTAAGCACTACAAAGTTATTTCAACAGGCAATTTCATAACCTAAGTCTTACTAAGTTGACATGACAAACATGGGCTCGGGATCAGAAGTGTAACTTTGTCTAAAATGAACATTCCGGTATAAAATAAAGCTTTCAAATTTAGGACATAGTAAAGGAGCTTCATTTAGTATTTTGTTTCAGAAAAACCCATAGTAAATAAATATAGTAAATAATGCACAATCTGAGTAACAACATAGATACCTACCTTCTTTTTAATCTTGTCAAAAAGGACATATATTACTGGGGAACACTCTTTTTTTTGCCATTTTCTTTGTTTTCATATGCATGCTCAAGTCAAGTACTGTGGTATGTTGTAGACAGAAATTTAGATAGATAATAGAGTTGGCATATAGTATAGAATACACTGTGAATATAATAAGATGTTTAACATAGAGGACAGTATTTATATCCAACAGTTGCCACTAAATGAGATTTAAACTTTACTATTCTCATTGTAAGAAAGATATATTATAGGTAGTAGTTGAAAATAAATGTTGTAATTTTCTTGACATAATTTCTCTTGCAGGATGGGGTATTTTCAGTTGATTCCATCACTAACTTTTAAGTTTGTCCAAACATCCCACGATCTACACTATGATGTGATAGTACTGTCAGCTTTATGCTCCACTATTCCGCAACTTGTCAGTGTAGAGACCACAATCCCAAATGAATCAACAAAACATACCTCACTAACAAGCCCCAGGTTATAATGTAAAAATGTAGACAAGTATAAGACAATTTCTGATGAAAGAAGGACTATCAATGAGAAATACTTTTGTATTTGGTTATTTGTATTCCTAAATATTCAAGAAGCTGAGATCAGAGAATCATGGTTCAAAGCCAGTCCGGGCACAGAACTGCACAAGACTCTTATCTCCAATTAACACTAGAAAACTAGAAGTGGCTCTGTGATTCAGTATGGTAGAGTGCTAGCCTTGACTGAAGAGCTCAGAGGCAGTGTCCAGGCCAAAAGTACAAGCCCCACGGCCATCATCAACAATAAAAAGTGGTATTGTGTAACTGCCACATTATCGATGTGGATTTTCACATAGTCCCTGCTCACTCACATACATCATGCTCTTTTCTCTCATAGGTCTGGCATGATATGATTAAAAAAAAATGCCAGGAAAACCTAGTTGAGGCTTAGAGAGAAGCTGCTCTAGGACTTGATGGAAAAAAAGAAAACATTGGATAACTGGCTTTTATACATATGCTTCATATAGCTTTGTTACTTTATAGGATTATATATATATATATATATGTAAATATTTGATCGGTCGTGGTGCTTGAACTCTAGGCCTGGGCATTGTCCCAGAGCTCTTCAACTCAATGCTGCCACCCTAACCCTGGGGTCACAGCCCTACTTCTTATTTTCTAGGGATTAATTGGAGATAAGAGTGGTTAATGTACTATGTTATTTCTCATCTCTTCTGTTGTCCCTTGGTTATTCTCATATTGTTACAGTATCTTATCTTGTTACCTGGTATAGTGTATATATGATTGTTTATTTGAAATAGGAAAGGGAAGGAGGAAAAACAAGATGAGGGGAAGGGGTGAAGGGAGGGAAATGGGAACAAAAACATGAGAAGGGGCATCAATGTGTGTGAAGTAATGCATCTTCTATTTGGCAAATATAACTTTAACTCTTTTATTAATTATAATGAAAAATCAACTAAATGAGAACAAAAAAGTTTCATGTTCTTTGGTGCCCGGGCCTCCTCAATACCTAGGATTACAGACGTGAGCCACTGCTCCAGGCTATAAGAGAAATTTTTAGTGTTCAAGATTAGGAGCCAGATGCCAGTGGCTCACATCTGTAATTCCATCTACTCAGGAAGCTGAAATTTCAGACCAGTTCAGAGCCAACCCAAGAGAAAAGTCCTTGAGCTTCTGTCCAGTAAATAAGCGAAAATACTGGGCTAGAAATGTTGCTCAAGCAACAGAGGACCAAGGTGAGTGAACAATAGACCATAAAGCCACAATTAGAATGGTTCTGGAATTCAGTTTTTTAATAGACTTTTATCTGGATATATATAGTCTAATATTGCTTATTTAAAAAACCTTAGCTAGAAATAATATATCTTTGTGAAGATGATTCTTCCACATACTTGCCCCTAGAATTAAATGAAGGATTTCTGTTGCTATTGGGCATGTGAACACATAAAGATAATTCACAAGTTGAGAAAAGTCTCAGCAGGATTATGTGACTGTTCTCAAAACACTTATTTTAGGAATATTAAAAGGTTTCAATTTTCTTACATGAAATGTACCATTTCACTTTTGGGCATATATATATATATCTGTTCATAATTACCTTTATCCTGTTAATGGGGTGGTCTTTTTTGTTGCTTAGAATCATCTCACTTAACTTATTTTATGAATTCTTCCTTTTTGTTTTCTCATCAGATAATCCTCACTTTTCTGTGGCTTGGGCCTACTCTTATTATTGTGGTTACCATTCTAAACTGCCTTATTGTTTATATGCATACCTCTGATAATAAACTGCAATGTCTTTGAGTTCCAGTTCATGGTTCCTGGATTTGCAATATCTGGATATAGAATATGTATCCCCTAAACTTTCATTGAATTTAATTAATTGAATAGTTATACGTTTTTCTATAAAGCTCTCCACACTCTTTCTTCATTTTCCTTATGACCAGTGACAGGTACTTGAAAGATAGACAGGATGAAGGGCACAGGCTTTGAAATGGAGCAGAACAAAGTTAAATGCTGCACCAGGAGATCAGTGCCTAGAATTAGATCCTAGAAGCATAATGCTCATAACCAACCAACTCTTCCAAAGGCTGTGCTGAAGCTGGAAATCTCATTTTCCTTTTCTTTCCCTTCAAGAACCTATATTTACAATTTTAAAGAAATAGTTAATTAATATAATCAATGGTTGCTGGTATAATTATTCACCATTTTATTGCATATGGCAAAATTTAAAAGAAATTTAACAAAATTAGGTTCAGCAAATATGAGTTCACAGACTGAAAAACGGAGACTTGGACTGAATGAAAGTAAAAATATGAAAGGGGGAGTAATAGAAAATATGAGATATATTGTAAGTGCTTGGAAATGTAACAATGAAGCCTTTCCCATATAATTAATGTAAGCTAATTATAATTTTTTAAAAAAAGCAGGACTGGGAGTTTGGCAGAGTGGTAGAGTACTTGCCTAGCATGCATGAAGACCAAGGTCAATTTCTTGGTGCCACATACATGGAAAAACCTAGAACTGGTACTGTGGCTCAAGTGGTAGGGCTTGAGAAAAGCACAAGGATAATGTCCAGGCCCTGAGTTCAAGCCCCAGGATTGGCAAAAAAAAAAAAAGAAAGAAAGAAAGCAACGGGGCTGGGAGTTTCGCCTAGTGGTTAAAGTGCTTGCCTAGCATGCACAAAGACCCAGGTTCGAGTCCTTGGTACCACATATATACAAAAAAGCCAGAAGTGGTGCTGAGGCTCAAGTGGTAGAGCTCTAGCCTTGAGAAAGTCCAAGAACAGCACTCAGGCCCTGAGCTCAAGCCCAGGACTGGCAAAAAAAAAAAAAGCAATTATCAAAGTTCAGCAGTGAATCAAAGAAAATAAAAAATTCTTTTTTCATACATTTTTATTGTAATTAATAGAAAGGTTAAATTATATTTGCCAAATAGAAGGTGCATTAATTCACATACATTGATACCCTTTCTCATGTCTTGGTCCCCATTTCCCTCCCCCCCAATCTCCACCCCTCATCTTGTTTTTCCCCCCTTCCCTATCCAATTTCAAATAACCAAATACAAATATATCCAATATATCAGATAACAAAGTGAGATACAGTAACAATATGAGATAACCAAGGGACAGCAAAAGAGATGAGAGATACCATATTACATTAAGGACAACAATCACTCATTATAGGGCTTTTGTTTCTATATCCTAGAGGTCCTTTCATTTAGCATCATATTATATGGCCTTATGTATCTAGGTTTTGTTCTATTGCAAATCTCTGCTATGAGAGACCAAGGTCTCTACTGATTATGACAAATGAGGGAAACCGTTGAGCCTATGTTCCTTTGAGTCTGGTTTACTTCACTTAATATGATTTTTTTCTAAGTCTTTTCATTTCCTAACAAATGGGGCAATGTCATTCTTACTGACAGCAGCATAGAATTCCATTGTGTACAAATACCACAACTTGTTGATCCATTCATCAACTGAGGGACATCTAGGTTGGTTCCATATCTTTGTATGGTAAATAGTGCTGCAATGAACATCGTTGTGCTAGTGGATTTAGTATGTCCTTATTTCTAGATGACTGGGTAAATGCCAAATAGTGGAATTGCTGGGTCATAGGGGAGCTCTAATGTTTAGTATTTTGAGAACTGCCATACTGCTTTCCTTAGTGGTTGAACGAGTTTGCACTCCCACCAACAGTGTAGTAGTGATCCCTCCTGGCCACATCCCCTCCAACATCTGATGTTATTAGTTTTCTTGTTACTGTCCATTCTAACTGGAGTGAGGTGGAATCTTAGAGTTGTTTTTATTTGCATTTATTTTATGTCCAGAGATGTTGAACATTTCTTCATGTGTCTATAGGCCATTCTTATTTCTTCTTCAGAGAAGACTCTCTTTGAGTCTTTGGCCCATTTTTTAATGGGATGGTTGTTACTTTGGAGATTAGTTTTGGAGTGATTCAATTTTTTGAGTTGTTGATATATTTTAGATATGAGGTCTTTGTCCATTGTTTGGTTGGTGAAGATCTTCTCCCACTCTGTAGGCTTCCTAATTAATTTACTAGCTATGTCCTTTGCCATACAAAAGCTGTGCAGTTTAATGCAGGCCCACTTATCCAGATTTTCTCTGATTTGTTGTGATTCTTGGTCCTTATTAAGAAAGTTTCGACCTGTGCCAAGGAGGCCTAGTGTATCTCTATTCCTTCTTTTAAAGTTTTCAGTGTGTCGGCTTTTACCTTCAGGTCTTTGATCCATTTGGAGTTAATTCTAGTGCAGGGTGACATGATCACTCACCTTTGTAATAGGAGCCACTCAAGAGGCTAAATTTTGGAGATTTTTATGTAAGGCTAGTCCTTTGTGGACAGCAATTCAGGAAACTCTTTGTGGGAATGATGTTGTGTGTTTGTTATCCCTGCCATGGTAATAAGATTAAAACAAGAGTATTACAAGCTCAGGTGTCTACTTCAACAAGAAGCAAAACACTACATCAAATCGGGTTTCCCTCATTTGTCATAATCAGTAGAAACTTTGGGCTCTCCTACCAGAGATTGACAATAAAAAAAGCCTAGATACATAAGGCCATACAGAATGATGCTAAATGAAAGGACCTCCAGGATATAGAAACAAAAGCCATATAACGAGTGATTCTTGTCCTTAATGTACTATGTTATCTCTCATCTCTTTTGCTGTCCATTGGTTATCTCATATTGTTACAGTATTTCACATAGTTATCTGATATATTGTATATATGTGTATTTGGGTATTTGAAGTCGGAGAGGGAAGGGAGGAAAACAAGATGAGGGGCAAGGGTGGGGGGAGGGAATAGGGACCAAGACATGAGGAAGTGTATCAATGTATGTGAAGTAATGAACCTTCTATCTGGTGAATATAATGTAACCCTTCTATTAATTAAAATTAAAAAAATATGAAAAAAACAAATAAAAGAGCTAGAGGCAAAGCCTAGCTGTAGGCAGTAGAATGCTTGCCTATCAAGCATAAGGTCCTGAGTTCAAATCACAGTAGAACTAAAACCAAAATCACCCATATAGAAATGTGTGCAACAAGATAAGGGGTGGGGTTGGGGGGGAGGAAAATGGGGACCAAGACACGAGAAAGGGTACCAATGATTGTGAAGTAATGCACCTTCTATCTAGTGAATATAATATAACCCTTGTATTAATTGCAATAAAATGTATGGAAAAAAGTAATGTATGCATATGTGTGCACATGTGTTCACATGTGTTCACACGCACACATTCTCCATAGTTAATTGACCTTATATAATTGACCTTATGTTACTCATAGCTTTACTAGTGTCAGGACTGACTGGATGGAAAATGCTGAAGTAACTTACATTGTAAGCTTGTATATGCTCTAAATCTTCAGAATATTTTATCTATCTTAACTATCAATGAATTATTGAAGTAAACTTCAGATTGTTTTCAATTATCCCAGCAGTTTAATCATATTTTAATAATAGTTCTATGTATATACTAATGCAATAGCTAAATATAACTTTAAGTGATCTTTTAAAAAATTTAACATCTTGTTTATGTCAGCTTATTTTTAAAATTGCATCTTAAAATTGTGCTCCTTACACCATTTATGCTGATATTAGCTTCTTTTATACTTTGCCTCAAAGGACGTGCTTATTTATTTCATTTTACATCTCTCTCTCTCTGCTTCCTCTCCCTTCCTCTTTTCTTAAGAAGGTGAGACCAGAGGGAATGACCTCTTGACCAAGCAGTGCTGTTTGGGGAACTTGTACCACATTGCCCTTGTGAGGTTTACAGTAAAAGCCAAGCAGAGGTCTGGAGTAGTGGGACTAACAGCTTTAGGATCAAAGGCCTAATTGTCTGCTTCCTTGAAGTTAGGGTTATTGGCAGCTGCCATTATACTATCCATGCTGCTGTCACCTAGCACAACCAACCAGCATGCACTAATTGCAATGGCCTTTTCATCAAGTAAGATCATCCCTCTAAACACAAAGAGCTGTCTCTCCATTAGCACAGACAGTAGCAAGCTAGATCAGCTGGGCTCCTTGAGTATGATTGGACTGTCATATTGTTATGATTTGTTCAAGTTTAGAGCATTTAGCAGATACCCTTTGCACCTCTCTTTGTACCTGAATACTATAACCTGACTGCCCCTATCATTTAAGAGGGTACTATAGCTTTTCAAAGTTCAGCAGCGCACAATTGCACGCAGGCAACTGGTTTCTGACAAGAGATCAATACTGTCCTTCCAAACGCTGGAGTCAAGCTGCTGGGTCTGTCAGAGGGATGTGTGCTGTAATTGGATCATGGATGCTGAGAGTCATCTGAGTTTCCCTTCAGCACTGTCACAGCTGTCAGATGTCATCCCTTTGTACAGCTGTCACTGCGGGAGGGTTGGGGCTCTTTTTCTGTTCTAACCCAATGCAAATGTCCACTTAGCAGATGAATATTGAAGATATTAGACACTTCTTTATGCCTTTATGCAAAATAAAGATCTGTGTCATCTGCGAATTTCATGGAAATAAGTTGCAATTTATTCACTGTGAGAAAAGTGAAGTGAAGCCTGTAAAAATGAGAAATTATTTGGTTCAGGCTATTAAGAAAGGAATATTTTACCAAATAAACAACAATTCACACTTTTTTTTCTTGAGTTGGAAAAACCTCTCTAATGTTGTGCAATATTTAGAAGGGTAGCCTTGTATTTCAATGATCTTTAAAAATATATGCATTAAGTATATTTTTACTTTACCCATATATTTAGAAAAGGACCAAATTTTGAATTAGGTCCTATTAACTCATTAAAATTTATTGAAAAATGTAAATATAATGTCTGATTTAAGGTATCCCTGTGATGAGACTTAAGAAACACTGTCACAATCATGTGAAGGACTTTCAAAAACTTTATAAGACAGGACTGGCAGACTCAATAAAATGAGTATAATATTTTGGTCACAGACTCCTTTTTCTTCTTTTAACAAATGAAGTAGAAATGCAATCCCATAGTTGGTAATATAATTGTGTAGTCATTAAATGTTGTTGTTGATGATTGGATTTCCTCCTTCTTGAATTAAAAATCTACCACTCTAATACATTATGTATTATTCCTAAGCACATTACACAATACATTATGTTGTACCTATGCCTGCAAACTTATATTCAGAAAATGATAAATCAGCTTTTAAAACTGTGTAACCTGACTCAAGTTATATGTAATTGCCACACAGGACAGAAATACAGAGATGTCATCAATGTGTCATTGACAATTACTTTCTTAATTCAGAAACTTTCACAATATATAGATCAATGCAACACCCTTGACAGATAAGTGAATTATAATCTTAATTGTTGATTTATTTTTATTTTTTACACTTTGCTGTTGTCTTGCAGTCTCCCTAAGCTGATGTCAGAATCATTTTTGGATGGCCAACTGGGTAATTTTTGCTCTGGGTGGCTGACTTTCTTTTTCTTGAGGTCCGGACCACACACGGCCTTCTCTGTCAAACAGGCAGCTTGCTCGGGTCCCACTGACAGGGTAGCATGAACCTTATTTTCCAATATCTGACCTTGGCATCCTGTCATCTACCATGGGACTCACTGGGTCAGCCCCTCAAATCTCCAAACTTTTTGCCTCCATCTGGCATTATGAGTTGACCTCACCTCATTTGTGGTAACTTGAGTTTTTTGAAGCCTAAAATTAGTGGCTGCCAAAATCAAAACAGACACTTGGTTCACATAGTGTGGTAAGAGTGTAGAAACCAGAAGAACAAACCAACAATCAATGATTTTACATTTAAAAATGATGTGCTTGAAATGTGTGTGCTTGTGTGTATAATTTACTTTGATTTCATTTAGCATTTTTTTTCTCTCCCCATGATTTTGGTTTACGTAATAATAAGGACCTAGATCCTAGGGCAACTCAAACAGATTACTTCTATAAAATTAATTATTTAGAAATCAAATTCTAGCTGATTCCCACTGATAGAGGAAAATGATACTCAATAGGTACATGGGAAAAAAATTTACAAAAATGTTAAACTTACTTTCTTACCGTTATTCTGTGGTAATGATTGTGAACTTTATAGGCAACTGCAGTGGCTTAAATGTGCATATTTTTAAAAACATGGCTAATTGCGCCGAGGTTCCAAAACAGTCTTTTACACATTCGAATTAATAGGGATGTCACATGACCATGTGGAAGTAGCAGTATACATCAAAGATAGAATAAAGGTTGGTTAAGCATCAAACAATATCCTGTATATAAATGTGTAGCAAAGCTGTCCTGTAGAAAGAGAGCTTACTCTCTATTTCTCTGCTACTAAATAAAATTAAAAATTCACAACTCTGGTTTATGAGTTTTTAAATGAATTTGATATCTCTTTTGGGCAGGGCAAATAAGTGTTTTGTGATGTATTATTTTATATAAAAAAGAGCATCGTTCTGGCTCATTTAATTTTGCGAGTGAATGATCTAAGATTAACTACAGACTAGTCAGTGCAGTTTAAAAGCTGAAAGCAATTTTCAGCCATAGACGGTAATGCCACATTCAGTCCACAACCGAATGACTCTAAATGACTAAGCTGCGAGGTCTTTGTATATGACCACGGGGCCTGATAAAGCCATAGGAACACAGTAAAAGCACAAAAATAGTTCCAATTTATTTGGTGCCATCACCTTAATGAGATTAATACAGACGTGTTCATGTGCCTAATTGGTGATTTTGTTTTAACTGGTAATAAAGGATTAAAACTTCAGGCAACAGGCTGCTTGCTGGAAAGGGAATCTGAGAAGAAAATAAAGTTTTTAATTAGAAAAGAAACCAGTAAAACACACCATGGCAAAGTTAATAATAGTTTTTTCAAAACTGAAATGATTATAGTGTATACAGTATACCATTCTGACTCTTTTGTGAGAAAGGGCGATTTCAGGAGCCACCTACCCTACATATTGCTTTTATTTACCAGTAGACATCTGGGAAGTGAAAACATATGGAAATGGTATCTCTGGTGATAGAGGTCAAGCAGAAAGCATTGGCCCTAGGGCTACTATGGAATTTAAAGTATATTTATTTTAATTTGTCTTTTAAAAGTTACTGCAACTGGATGACCCGAGGTGAGCTGTCCCATTTCAGCCCAGTAAACCAAGCATCTTTAGAGGAAGTTCACTGCTTTCCCTCCCCTCCAAGAGCAGTTGTAACCATTTAAATACACTGTTAAGCATTCTGCCAATACACAAACACTCAGCCTAAGTCATTAAAATTTAATTATAAGGGGGCAGCTGAGCCCAGTTGGAGTTTTGAATTTAAAAAAATCTTTTTTTAAACTAATGAAAACAAAACCACCCAACCAAACCTTATCAGCATCTGTCTAGATACTGCCACAGTGGATGCTACTTAAGTAAAATTGCACATTTCATGAGAGTTCAACATGTTCACAACACTCACAGTAAAACCTATGTTCATTATTACTCAGCTTTCCACCGTGTAAAATGGGCTATTGTTTTATTGCCATTGTTGGCTGTGAGTTGTACGGCATGAGTCTTGTGTGTCTGCCCTGGAATGCCACAGCACTAGTAATAAAATAAAGGAAGTTCATCTTACAACAGCAAGGGAATTAAGAAGTATTTTATAAGATATTTTCCCCCCAGAAACTTAGCAGGATGTGAAGTTATCTTTTTTGATTAAGGGGAAAATCCTACAATGCTGTAAGAATTTGGTCTTTGAACCTTCCTTCCAGGAGCTACCTTAAGAGAACTCTGAATGGGGCAGTGTGCCGTGCAAGATATTACCTTACTAGAGAATGAAGACAGAAATATATTTTACATTTCTTGTCAGATTGAACTTTAAGACATCCTGACTGCTTTCTCTATAATTTAAACATCACAGCCAAAATGGCAACATGCTTTGTTCAGTTCCAGTTGTGTGGAGTTTAGTGCTTCATTGATTCAGAGGAAGGCTGAGGCTGGCACAGGAGCAGGGCGATGGAATCACGCTTTCACTGCAGCATGTCAAGCCATTATATCTGGGACCAGAATGTCACCGTGGTCTCAATGGTTCGTCAGCTGAAGGATATGGTTAACAAATGTAAAACCAAACTTCAGAGGAGCTGGTTTTCTGTGCTAAGTGATCTGTATTCCCTCTGAATTTACTTTCCCCTAACCCCGTGAAATTAACAGTACTTTCTGACATTCGACCCCCTGACCTCACACATAATAAGAATTTAAAAAGCACCATGCATGAGTGTGTCTCTGTAATGCAAAACTGGAAAAAATGACCATGTCACAGTTTTATTATACAAAACCTTCTCAATCTCCATTGCATGCTTCATATAGGAGCACACAGTTTAAAGTTATTATAAAGAAAAACACAATTTTGAGAGTCATAATTCACTGTTCGTGACTTTTATAGACAATAAATTGTAGCAAATACATATTGCTACCAAAAAGCTTTGGACTCCATTAATGAGGATAGTTACCAAGATAAGTGTTAAAAATAGTACACTGGAAGACTCTAGGATGGTTCAAAGGGGCTTGCAGGGAGCTGGTAGCCAAGAGTGCAAGCACGTGCACAATGTTTAGGTCTCAGGGTTTAAGAGGCAAAAGCAGGAAAGTGTTGTGTGGAAATGATTGTGTGTTATCGGGCTCAGGGGATGACAGCATACAAGAGTAAGAACAAGGTGCTATGTGGCTTTTTCTTCACTGAGAAGTAAAGATTGGCAGCTGGAAGTAAGGCTTACAGACAGACCTGCGCACAGGACCTCTTCACCCAGGACCCATAATCACTACTCAAAGGAAAATGCATTTACCAGGGAAAAGCGGCTGTAGCCATCAGAAGTGTGCTTAAAACACCACTTAAATATCACTTTATACGCTATTACTTGCAAACTGTGGCTTCATATTAAATTATACTTGCATAGGCTCTTGCTTAGGTGCTGATAATGCTTTTGAGGTTGCATTGGTGAAGAAGAATTTAGGCTGCTTTGCAAGAAGACGTGACTAGAATATTCTGTGCAGCTGACAGTGACAGGGTGAAAAATTGCAGAACTGTACTTTCTTTCCCCATATAGATTGTAATTTTAATTGTCATTGTGGCCCTTCTGTTTTAATTATGGGACTTCTTTGATATATACCAGGACATCATATTGAATGAAAATATGGTGCTATAATAGTCTCTTTATAATTAATGACCACATGTAGGTCTTGGTGCATAAAAGGGAAGGAATAAATGAACAATTTATTTAACTAGGTTTTGGATTTCTTTCTGTCTTCCCCTGAATATAAAATGATCCCAGGGCTTCTGAGAAGGTTTAATGTAAGAACTGCACAGAATATCTAACAAAATTACTGTAAGGTAGATTACAGAATACACAGTATTTGAATTTTTTAATGTCCACAACTGGTAGCATTTATCTGTTTCCCCTTTATTTCTTTTAATTTTATCTTAAACAAATGCTCTTTTAATTTGTTTAGCAAGCATCCTTTAAATGTATCTTATTACACATATTTTACCTGTGTCATAATTTTTCGACAGAGGATGAGAGCTCAGGAAACACACTTTTGTTGCTGTATTTGCTTATATCAGACTGCAAAATCCAATTCTTTCTAAAGTTTTGCTTTCAAATGAGACGTATGCTGCATTTCTTTTCCCTGGAAGAAGAATATATTTCTTCCAGTGACTACTACTACTAAACAGAGCTGTCTTTCAACAAACCAAAAATAAGTAGCCTATTCATATGCAATTAAAGCCCTTGAAACTGTGAAGAGGAACCGGAAAATACAGCGCAAAGGCTTAACATTGTTCTCAAACTATCATGTAACAGGCTTACCCTAAAGAACACGGTGGCATAAACATGCTGAGCTCATATACATTTCAAGAGAGCCAGACCTCTATGGATTACTGGAAAGCAGACCTATTTGTCCAGGGTCTGTCACTGTAAAACAGCAAAATGCCCCCTGACAAGCTTCTGCTAATTTTATTGTGGCACGGAGTGCTGTGCATACATCCTCTACAGTCTGACTGCAGTTCAATTGCAGAGCACGATGAAAATTGGATCGGCAGAGACAGGGACTACCCTGGGGTCAGCTGTGACCATGCCACTTCCATGTGATGTCTAGTTGGGGTGATGGTGTGTAAATAAACGTAGAGAATTGCAAATCTTGTCATGGCCACGCAGAACAGCTCAAGCATTTAAAGATGGTTGCCCGCAAACCTAACTGGAAGGTGGTTGCTCTGTTTGGTGGCTAAGGAAATACTCAATCCCTTGCTCGAGTCTTCCTGTTCTTGACATATCTAAGCGCACTGACCCAGCACTGTGTTGCTGAAGGGATTCATCACTAAACTGTTCTTCATTATAGTGGAAGCTAAAGAAACAAACTAATCACATTTGAATAGTCTGCTTTTAAAGCCATTGTACTGACACCGAAGACTTTGTCTTATGTTATCCTTCTCTGATTTATTTGTTTATATTTAATGAGACAAAGCATCTGCAATGTCCTACTGTTTATTGAATTTAGCATATTAAAGTTCCATGAGTCTTGTCATTGTTATGAACTTTTCTAATGTTAGAAAATAAAATATTATAGAATTCACATTTCCTGCTTATGAATCTACTTTTAAATACTACTTACAGGTCTCATTAAAATATACTTAGGTTTCTCTACTGACAACCAATAAGGTATATTTTCTTTTTCTTCCTTTCTCTTTTCCTTTAAACTGGTTTTACACTTACCCATATCTGTTTTTCTGTTACTTTTCCCACATGACAATTACCTTTCATTACAAATTTATAAAATCATTTACATTTTAGCAGTTTAAATGTTTCTGCTGACATTTTGTAACTATTACCCTCTTCTAGAATGGCATATGTTCAGGCAGTTAATAAAAAATTAAATGGAATAGCACTAGACAAGGTGAAGCTTTGTATAGGAGTGTTCTCTACATATTTGAAGATACCATCTTTGTGCTGCAAACTGTGAAGTGAGGTTAGAGCTGTGCCAATATGTGTATTTGTCACAACTGTCACCAACACCGTGAACCAGCCAATCACACAGCTCTTAATTAGACAGTTATAGTTTGCTTTTTAGATATTGTCCTCATGTAAAATGCTGTCTGAGATTCCAGAAAGGTGCTGAGAGCGAAGAGGGCAAAGAATGCCAGCAGATTTTTTTAAATGCTTTAATTTTTCTGAAGATTTATTAACTACTTTATTATTTCTTAAATATAGAAATAAAATATGATATAAAATTAGCAGGAAAGAAAGGCATATCAAGGATTATAAAGTTAGGAGTGGAGTGAGATAAACATTATGGTGTGTACATTACAAATTTTTAGAAGTCCCCAAAATGAGCATTCAAATATACAATAAAGATGCTTTAGGAACCCTTTTTATGTTAACAATTGTGACATAAGCATCATTTGAAAATGCCATGTAAATTATTTATTATTGAAGGTAAATTATGTATTTTTTAATCAAAGACTGTTTCTTTCTTTGTCTTTTGAAATCTCTACACAGAGATCTATGTGGCATAATCCCATATTTGTTTTAAGAAAATGCATTTGCTGTTTGTTATTCTCAAAATAAACTATGCTGTTGTATTTTAAAACATACTTTTTAACTTTTTCAATGTATACATAAAGTTTCCTGGTTATTAAAAGAAACAAAAAGGAATTAAGAAAAATTGTATTTTTATTGTTTGGAAAAATGTAGAAAGATTTAACCTTGAACCAATAGCTATATCATTTCATTTTTCATCTTGAAAATAAAAATAGAAATTGAATGCAGTAATAAATAATCAAAGTTACACAAATGACAATTTTATCAGCAATTTTGGTAAAGAAATATGAGGAGTTTTTATGATCTTCCCTACAAGAAAAACAGCATAATTTCAATTATTTTAATAATGCAACACAAGTTTTTATATTTACTTGAATTCCAGATGTTGCAGGTTTTAAGTTAGCTCCTGCTGGGGTAGACATATTTCAAGTTCTTGGTGCCTGAGTGTGGATAAACCTAAATAAAGAATCCTAACAAATAAGAGCTACCCTATATGACCAAGATTCTTCTTAAATAAATCTATCAGAAACTCAAATTATAGAAACATGGCTTGTTTTGTTTTAAACAAAAGTCTTGTGTATTTTATGAGGAAAAATATCTAATTTTGGGTAACTTGCACGATTCATCCCACTTAAAATCTTTATTCAATAGGCATATCAGAGAAGTTTTAACAGTCATAGCAGATTAACCTTGCCTGTGCTTTTGGAGGTAGTCATCTGATGAATTTACATGCAGCTGGATGAAAATGCTATTTGGAGAGAGATTGAGAGTTTATTTGATTAAATCCTTTTCTCCACTACCTTGACCTCTTTCTTGTGAAATAATCAGAACTGTTTAGCAAGAATATTCAGGCATTAATAATAAATTGCTTTTGAGCTGATTTTTTTTCTGCACTGAAACAAACCCAGTGGTATCTCTGCTTTTTTCTTTTTTTAAAACAGTGCTTTTTGTAATGAACACTAAGATTATTCAGACTAAGAACTATATCTTCCAGGAATGTTGCTTTATAATTTGTAGACTATTTTGTTATTTGTCATTCTGATTGTTATGGGTTCATATAATTCATCTCCCCAACACCTCTGTCCATAAATCTCTGTAGAAATGAAGTATGTTAGGTAGGACCAAATGCTTCAAGGCGATGAGATAACAATTACATAGTTACCTTGACCAATTAGAAGCAGTTTGAACTTTTCAGAACCAAGTATCCTAAATAATGGCATTGTTCTGATTCCACTGGCTTTGAATACATATAATGTTCTCAAAAAGATTCTTACCTTCTTCCAACATTTTAACTGTATTAGAGCACATAATTTTTTTCCCAATTATGAGTTCCTATGTCAAAGATTCTTTAGTCTTTTGAGATCATCTCCTCCAGCTTATCATTTTAGGAAAGAAAAAGGGTCTATACAGAATTTGAATTAAGCTGACCTTGTACGGCTTGTTATCTGGTGGGTTCCAAATCTACTGTCCTCTAAGATTCAGGATAGAAAAATAGGAGTGCAAGGAATGACTGTTACTTTTATACTCAGCAAATGAAGGTGAAAAGGCAAGGTATTTTCATGGCTAGTTACTGGCTGGTTGATAAAGGTACCCTTTCTTCTTGTATTTGAAAGGTAAAATGTACCTTGACATATCAGTAGGTGAGTCTCAGATTGTAGTTAAGTGAGAATGTTGTTATTGCTTGTTAAGTAAATAAATTTCAAGTGTAACGTTGAAATGAAAGTAATGGGAGCAGGAAGAAGTCTTCAATTCCTGGGCTACTTAATGTCCTTGATGTTTGAATCTTTTACTTGTTAGCAAATGGGCTGTATAGCTACAGCACTACAATGCCACTATGGTAAAGCTACAGTACCTTGACTTCATATAAAGTTAAGCTTTGTTATAATTTGTTTCTTAATAAAATACACTTCACTGTAATATGTAAAATGCTCAGCTTTCATGAACAAATCTATAGAAAAGTGGCACAGTATCTCATTAGCATTTAGCAATTATATTATATTATAATATATTAAGCTGCAGAAAAGCTAATCTAACATTATAACACTTCTATTAATTACAATAAAAAATATATGAAAAAAAACAAAAGCCAAAAAAATAATAATAATTTCCAGTGCCTTACAAGTTGGGTACAAGTCAGGTTACAATAACATATTGCACTATTTCTCTGTTGAGTAAAAGAGAATTTGTTCAGTATTTTTTTTCTTAAAAATATTCAAGGAAGGTTTAATTTTTTAAATAATGAGAATGTATTCATATTGGGACAGTAAAACCATTTGGATTAGGTGAAATTTTTCTTCCTTGGTCATGATTAGTTGTATTTGTGTGAGTCTAATTATATAAGTAATATGTCAAGTCTAGGGGAGATAAGAACAATCATGTGAGCACTCTATTTGCTATTTTAAAAATATTTTAAAGCTATGGCTAATAGAGAACAAAAATACTGACTCAAAATTAAAAGAAAATAGACAATAGAGATTTATAGTGACATGTAAATCTATTTACTCTCAAGTGTATGTATTTATTTATTTTGTTTTTAGACAGGATTTAGCCTAAGCTGACTTTGAACTCTAGATCTTCCTGCTTCAGCTTATGGGAGGCTGGAATTTCAATGTGCCTGACACATAATACTGCAACTTTGAAGCTGAATTTAACCATATTGATTTATGGATATGCCCATCAATTATACTTGTGGTTTAGAAATATTGATGACATTTCTGGAAATTTCTGAAAATTATAAAAGGTATTTAACAAAATTGGAATATAATATTCTCACAATTCCATAGTGTATATTCAGAGGGATGCTTTTACATACCAGTTGTTATTTAAGGATAAAGGCAGTGGCATAAAAGAAATAAAACTAAAGCATAAACAGAAGTCACATTTAACAGAGGATCAGAATCTACTTCACAGTGAAAGTTTTATTGGGAAGAAGCTGAAAATCAATTCAATTAAATGCAGGGAGTATTTATTATTATCAGTTACAATGTGACCCTGTGATAGGAGCTGATAATCTGTTTGTGTAAGGAAACACTGGAAAAGTACAGCTATTCTACCCGAGATATTAGAAAACGTCATGAAGTTAGATTTAACCAAGTTCTTAATTAAAATAGGTAATTAGGATAGGGGAGGTTTTCTAGGGTGAATGAAATGCACAAGAAGAATATTAAGATGTTCATAGGTGAGTATTGATCTGGCAGGAAGAAGAGACTTTTCAGTGAAACATGGTGACAGATGAGGACACAGGCATGAAAAGAGCCATGAGAAGAGCCATTAGGGGGACTGCCCCGTTGGGTAACAGCACCTGTCAATTCTGTCAATTCTTTCTTCTTCCTTTAAATTTTCACTAATTTTCCTTTCTTCCTCCTGTTTCTATTTTCATTATTTTTGCAAGACAATCACACAGATTTAGAAGCCATCAGTTAGCATGGGTAGGACAGAAATGGAGAAATTTCACTTCAAATTGAAAGAAAGGTAGCTAACTCCTAGAGACAGGGGGCCATAACTATCTTCTGAAAGATTCCATCTGTGGTGTGGTTGCCCTTTAGAATTTCTAGTATGTAGCCCACTGGATTTCTACTTTATAAAACTGCAATATAAAGAAGAGCCATAAGTGACAAATCAGGATAGTAATTCTGTTAGGAAAATCAACAACCTTCCGTTTTGAATTATGTAAACTAATTGCAAGTGAAATTCCCAGATTGTTTCTCAGTCTCCTCTCTGTTCTACCCCTTCTCTAAAGCATGGACTGTTATTAAGTAGAAAATATGAGGTTCCTTTCCAAAACATCATCTTTTTTTCTTGTTGTTGTTGGTGGTGGCTTTCTTGCTTTCTCACTTGTTTCTTTGTTTGGTTTCTGGTGTTAGAAAGCAACGTTTCTCTGTATTGTCATGGCAGGCTTGCCTTTCTGAACACCCTGCTTCATTTCCCAGATTCTAGGATTATAGTCATGAGATACAATACCTTACTCAAAGAATAAGCTTAGTTCATTGACTTTATTTAAGAAGTTATACCAACGGGGCCAGGAGTTTGGCCTAGTGGTAGAGTGCTTGCCTAGCATACACGAAGACCCAGGTTCAATTCCTTGGTACCACATACATAGAAAAAAGCCAGAAATGGTGCTGAGGCTCAAGTGGTAGAGCTCTAGCCTTGAGAAAGTCCAAGGACAGTGCTCAGACCCTGAGCTCAAACCCAGGACTGGCAAAAAAAAAAAAAAAAAAAAAAGAATGTTATACCAAGTAATAGAGAGACTGAATTCTTTCTATGTCAGTAAAAATGATAGTTTTATTGAAGTTTAAGGTCTTAAGAAAAGTCTTATGTAGTTATTTTGTTTGTTTGCTTTTTCATTTTTTTCCAAATATGCCTTTTTTACACTCTAAAACAAATAAAGACGTGTCAAAACTTTTAAATATTTTAAGGATAGCCCATGTTTATACCACAGGAAACTATTTTTAATCAGAAAAAATAATGCCTTTTTATTATTCCAAATATGTTTGAGGAATAATTTAGACATGGAAATTAGAAAAGCAATGGCAATAACAAATTATATTAGGAGATAAAATAATTTAGCTACTATTATTTTATATGACTTAATTCTCTGTAAAAAGGGGAGGCTATTTATCTTTTAAATAAGCCTGTTAATGGTAAAATAATGAGTGGCGGCATCTGTAGATACAAGGATAAAAGAAAAATATAAAGTAAGGCAAGATATATCCATTATTGAATATGTCAATTAGTTTCACATTTCTAGAAAATAAGCACTAACTTTTGAGTCAACAATTTTTTTCTTTTTGCCGGTTGTGGGGCTTGAAATCAGGGCCTGAGCACTCTCCTTGGTCTTTTCTCAAGGCTAGAGCTCTACCACTTGAGCCACAGCACCACTTCCAGCTTTTACCTATGTATGTGGTATGGAGGAATCAAACCCGGTTTTTCATGCATGCTAGAGAAGCACTTTACCACTAGGCCAAACTCCTGGCCCTGAGTCAACTTTTAATTTAAAAATGAATTCTAGGGCCTGGGAATCGGGCCTAGTGGAAGAATAGAAACTGGAAACTGGCTCATGCCTGTAATCCTAGCTATTCAGGAGGCTGAGCTCTGAGAAAACTGGTTCAAAACCAATCCAGGCACTAAAGAATGTGAGACTCTTATCTCCAATTAATCACTAGAAAATCAGAAGTAGGGCTGTGGCTCAAGGGGTATGGTGATAACCTTGAGCTGAAAAGCTAGGAGACAACCCCAGGCCCAGAGTTCAAGCCCCATGATCCACAATAAATAAGTAAATGATGATTAAAGTTGGAGAAATTCCTGAGTAAGAAAAATGTAGTTAAAATGTACCTTATTCATGAGCTAAACAAAAGCTGTTTAATATATCTGATGTTTACTAGTGTTTAAATATTTTATGCAAACACACATAAACACACATACAATAAATAGTATTTTGCTTTATTTAGGAATTTGACTCCCATGATATCTTAGATATTTGATTAGTTTTCTAAAATTAAAACAGTATGTTAAAAGGTCCCTTCATTATCTCCATGAATCATCTTTATAATTCCATATAATGAAGTTTTTATATCACCTCATCAACCCCTCCAGCTAAACATAGAATTCAAATCTAGTTCCATATACTTAGCTTTGTAATAATAGTTGAAAACACATAGGTAAACTCCAATAGGGAGAAGTTTGAGAGTTAGAATTAATCATGTTTGTCTCAAGAAAGGGTTTAAGAGAGTATTTAAACTTATAAGCAAATAGGCTCATTACCTACAAATTCATGCCTTCTTTCAAATACAGAGCCTGCACTATGTAGAAAAAAAATGTATAATCTGGTTTCTACTTTTTCCCATAGCATATCCTCTGACAGGACAAATCAGCTCTGGAACAAGATATATGTTCTTAGCCTGTAGCTCTTTCTGATGTCAGTTAAATTTCAATATCTCTGCACAATAATTTGACTTTTATCCCTTGACTACCTCAACAAGTCTAAAGTTTTCTTAAGTTTCTTTGCTTTCCTAAGGATGTTAATCTCACTCCCCAATGGACAGAGTTCAAATATAAAGATTGTGGTCGAAGGGATCTGCCAAAAAAGAAGAAATTAAAGAGAATAAGGAATTAAAGAAAACTCAGAATGCTTGTAAAGGTGGTGGCATTCAAACACAATAAGGAAATTAGAAGTGAGTTTGTTTGAAGTAAGTGATAAACAACAAAACGGAGATTTCATTTTACTTTAAAATATATGGCTCACTGGTGGCTCCTCTTCTTGGGAATAGTTTGGCACAATGATTCGGAAAACTACATGCTTTGAAAGAGTTCAAATGAGCAGATGCTGAGAAGTGCATCATAGTTGCTATACGACTACTGTAAACGTTTTATGAGAAATAGTAAGGTTGTACGCTGAGAAGGAAAATGGAAGGTATTTACAGGAAAGGGAAATAATGTTTCAATATGAAGGCTCTAATGAAGTGAAGAATTAAATGAAAATGAACAAAACATCACATTTTTGATTAAAGACAGATGGAGGGGAGGAGGAAAGTTTGGTTGCCAAAGTAGAATGGAATACTGGCAGCAGACCAATATGACTATGGTAACTTTCACTAAATGGGTTGAGGGTGTAACTCTTCAATTGATGGTAGGGGAAATTGTTTTACAGAATTACAAATCAAACTCCAAAACTAATCTCCAAATTAACAACCATCTCATTAAAAGATGGGCCAAAGACTTAAAGAGAGTCTTCTCTGAAGAAGAAATAAGAATGGCCTATGGACACATGAAGAAATGCTCGACATATCTGGCCATAAAAGAAATGCAAATCAAAACAACTCTAAGATTCCACCTCACTCTAGTTAGAATGTCCAGGATCAAGAAATCTAATAACAACAGATGCTGGAGGGGATGTGACCAGGAGGGATCACTACTACACTGTTGGTGGGAGTGCAAACTCGTTCAACCACTATGGAAAGCAGTATGGCAGTTCCTCAAAAGACTAAACATAGAGTTCCCCTATGACCCAGCAATTCCACTACTTGGCATTTACCCAGTTGTCCAGAAATAATGACATACTAACGCCACTAGCACGATGATGTTCTTCACAGCACTATTTACCATAGAAAAGATATGGAACCAACCCAGATGCCCCTCAGTTGATGAGTTGATCAACAAGATGTGGTATTTATACACAATGGAATTTTACATTGCAGTCAGAAAGAAGGACATTGTCGCATTGGTAAGAAAATGGAAAGACTTAGAAAAAAACATATTAAGTGAAATAAGCCAGACTAAAGGAACATAGGCTCAATGGTTTCCCTCATTTGTCATAATCAGTAGAAAACCTGGGCTCTTCTAGCAGAGATTTACAATAGAACAAAACCTAGATACGTAGGGCCATATAGTATGAGGCTAAATGAAAGGACCTCCAGGATATAGAAACAAAAGCCATATGAGTAATTGTTGTCCTTAAGGTACTATGTTATCATCTTTTTTGCTGTCCCTTGCCTATCTCATATCGTTACAGTATTTCACCTGGTTATCTGATATATTGTATATACGCATATTTGGTTATTTGAAATCAGATAGGGAAGAGAAGAAAACAAGAGGGGAAGGGGTGGGGTTGGGAAATGGGTCCAAGACATGAGAAAGGATATCAATGTATGTGAAGTAATGCACCCTCTATCTGGTGAATATAATGTAACCTTTATATTCATTACAGTCAAAGTATATGAAAAAAAACCCTGCAAGTTACAAAAAAGCAAGTCACAGAAACATTTAAAAAGAAACCTGAAAATATTTGAATATTTTGAGTATAATTTAGAAGTTTTAGTGTTGTAATTAATAGCTTATATATAAATTTCTTCCTGAAATAAGATTAAAATATTTTGGAACAAATACAGTAACAACAGTTGATAAACCAAGTAGGGAAAAAAATGAAAGGAAAAAGAAATAACTTTAAAACAGCAAGAACCAGCCCACCTCAACCTGAGGAAGCGCATCTGTGCCTACAGGTTGGGCTGTGGGCTCAACAGGCCCAAGGCCAAAGCCCACACCCTGGCTAAAACCAAGGTTAAGGCTCAAGCCAAGGCCCAGGCTCCAGCTGCCACTCTAGCTCAGGTCTAGGCTTCAACTTCTAAGAGTGCCCAGGCCCTATCCCCTTAGGATGCCCAGGCCCCAGCCTCTAAGGGTACCTATACCCCAGTTCCTAAGGGTGCCCAGGACCCTGTGAAGCCCCATAATGAAGAGCTCTGTCTACCAGTGTTAGGACAAGGGAACTACTGTGACTCCCTTGCCACCATCTGCAAGGGGGAAGGGGGGAGCAATGGCCTTTGTCATTTCTACCAATAAACGTGAAGCAGGAAACAAAACAAAACAAAATCAAAGCAAAAGCAACAAAAACAAAACCTTGTTTCCCTGTCTTGGAGTTCATTTCACATAGCATCATATTATATGGTCGTATGTAAATAGTTATTGAGACATTGTGATCCTCTGCTAGGACTATCCTAGACATATAATAATTATTACAAGTGAGGGAAGCCATGGAGTCTATATTTATTTGGATCTGGCTTACTTCACTTAATATGATTTTTCCAAGTCTTTTCATTCCCTTATGAATGTAATGAGGTCATTTTTTCTGATGGAAGCACAGAATTTCATTATATATATGCATAAATAAATATATATATATATTTATATAATACAAAACACATTTTCTTGATCACTCATGTCCTGGGTTGGTTCCATATCTTGGCTATGGTAAACAATGCTGCAATGAACGTGGTTGTTCTGGTAGCTTGAGTATGGACTTATTTGTGGTCATTTGGGCAAGTGCTCAAGAATAGGATTTCTGGGTCACAGAGGAGTTCTATATTTAGTCTTTTGAGGAACCTCCACACTGCTTTCCAGAGTGGTTGAACAAGTATGCATTCGCAACAATGGAGTATCAGTGTTCCCTTATGGTCACATCCCTGAAACCATCTGTTGTTATTAGATTTCTTGGTAATGGTCATTCTAACTGAGGTAGGGAAACTCAATATTGTTTTGGTTTGCATTTGATTTTAGTACCCTATGTCTTGTATATACATTTATATGAATTGGGTAAAAGAAGGGGAAGAAAAAATGGTGAGACAAAGGATGAAGTGTGAACCAATGAAGCAGTGACGACAAGCACAAGGACAATAAGTGACAATGAAGCACAAGACAATATGTTGGAAATAAACTTTACAACTGGGGGAGGGAGTAGGAGAGGATAACAATTTTCAAAAAGAAATGTCCTCATTGTCTTACATATGTAACTTTAATCTCTTTGCATATCACTTTTAGAATAAAGATAGAATTAAATTTAAAAAATAAAAAAATAAAGCCACATGCTGGAGGCTCACATCTGTAATTCCAGCTACTCAGGAGGCTGAGATCTGAGCATTGTGGTTCAAAACCACCCCAGGCAATGATGTCTGTGAGACTCTTATCTCCAATTAACCATCAGAAAACCGGAAATAGTGCTGTAGTTCAAGTTGTAGAGTGATAGTCTTGAGCTGAAGAGTTCAGGAACAGTGCTGAGACCCAGAATTCAAGCCACATGACTGACAAAAAATGAAAAAAAATTGGGACACAACTAATCAATATTTGATTTCTTTTTGTTTGCTAGTCCTGGGGCTTGAACTCAGGTCCTGGTCACTGTGCTTGGGCCTTCTCAAAGCTAGAGCCCTACACTTGAGCCACAGCACCACTTCTGTCTTTTTGACTGTGTATGTGGTACCAGGGAATGGAACCTGGTCTTTGTGGATGCTAGGAAAGCACTCTATCACTAGGCCAACCTCTTGCTCCCAATTCATCATTTCTTTTATCATTATTTTTCCAGACAAGAAAAAAAATCATTAGAGAGGTTTAAAAAAACAAAAAAACACAAACAATTGATATTCTCACTTTTGCTGGCTTTTTCCTGTGTGCCTTCATTGATTACATAGAAAATACTCTTCATCAAGTTATATTTTTCACAGGATTTCTAGAAAAAAAGTCCATTTATTTAAATAATATATTATTCTTCAAATATTGTTTCTTTGGTGATCATCAAAGAAAAATTTACCAGCTACTTACATTTTTGATAGAATGTAGAAACATTCAAAAAGATTATAGGGCTGGGTTTCTTTAAGATTTAATAAAATTCAAAATGAATGATTATCCAAGAATAAACATTAGATTACATATAACAAACAAAATAAGTATGTATGTTATTCAGCATTAAATCATTATAATGGGTTTAGAAATATTAATAAGCAAAAACTAGTTATGTGCTAGGTGAGTCAATAAAATAATTTATACTCAGCATCCAATCCATTTTTGACATTAAAGTTAGTCTAAATATTAACAAAAATTGGAACAGAGAATTGCATTAGGTTCTGACAATATTATAGACCACAAAAGGAAATTTACAATCACTTGTCATATCCTGGGCCAATTCAGAATCTAGATACCCTCTGTCTTGTCAGGAGTTTTACCTTAGGCCATATATACCCTTCACACCTGCCACAGTTGCACTGGGAGTTTCCAGAATAGATTTATTAATCTTTCTAAAATTTCTGTACTAGTATCAGTCATGCTGCTTATCTAAAATGTTCTGAACACCTTGCAAAATTTAACCATCTGTAGAGAGAAGTTCTTTCCTTTTTTCCCTTCTTTTAGAGAGGCTAAGGAGCAGAATGGAGAATGCTTTCTTTTATTATTTCCCCTTCATGTAAATACACATCCACAAACCTAGAAACTTTGTCCTGATTCTGGAAAAATAATATTAGGGAGTAATTACTTTTAATTTCAGAAATTCAAACTTAATCTGATTTTTTCTCCTTTCTCCCAGTACTGAAAATATAATGCAAAAAATTATCCATTGTTAATTCTAAATCTTTAGTAACTATTTAAATCATTCTATTTGTATTCTTCTGCATTTTCATTTCCTAAAATTTCTTCTCCATTCTGTTTTTAAATCAATGGTTCTCTTAGACATATCTTGATTAAAATAAGATTTCAAGATTGTGTAAACATAACTTCTTAAGATTTCATTTTCTTCTAGGATGTTACTGAAAATATTTCAAACTTTTTAGCTGACAATTGACACTGCTTACAGTGACTAATTAAAGGATATGCTATGTACATTTAATTCTCAGAATGACTGAAAATGGTATTGCTATTTCATTTTTACAGATGGAAAATTGTGGCATGGACACAATAACTGACTTTCTTCAGGTCTAGTGGTAGTTTATGGTAAAGACAAAAATCTGAGATCATACAGATCTTGATTTCCAAATCATGGACACAACTGGCATCTCATAAAACAGTAAATTGTGACATATGTTGATACATATAGTGGTTATAGAGTACAAGGTTTGATAAGTTTCTAAAGGAGATATTTACTTTGTTGTCAGATAAAATGAAATTTTGTTTTTGTTGTTTTTTGTGTGCCAGTTCTGGAGCTTAAATTCAGGACCTGGATGTTGTTCCTAAGCTTCTTTTTGTTTAAATTTGGTGCTGTACCACTTGAGCCACAGCCCCATGTTTGACATTTTTAGTAGTTTATTGAAATTATGGTCTCATAGATTTTCCTACCAGGTCTGGATTTGAACAGAGATCCTCAGATGTCAGCGTCCTGAGTTACAGGATTGCAGGTGTGATCCACCAGTGTCCAGCTTGATCTCTAATTTTTATTTGATTTGTCATATTAATAATGTAAAATGTTTGTGCTCATTTTTCTAATTTCATTTCTTCATTATAAGAAAAATTAGGTGGCACATAAAAAGTGATGCTTTCAGAATCAGACTCCCAGAAAATTCCCTTCCTTTTTTTCTAAAGTGAGAAGAAAATGATTGATTGATTGATTTTATTTCATTTTTTGTCCATCTTGGGCCTTGAACTCTGGGCATGGGCACTGTCCCTGAGCTCTGCAGCTCAAGGCTACCACCTTACTCATCAAGCCACATCCCCATTTCTGGTTTTTCTAGTGATTAATTGGAGATAAGAGTCTCACAGTATTTAGTGCATGGGCTGGCTTTGAACCACAATTCTCAGATCTCAGTCTCCTGAATAGCTAGGATTTCAGTCTTGAGCCACCATTCCTGACTCAATTTTTTTTATTATTTTTTTAACCATTCCACTCAGGTGAAAATAGAAGGAATAAAAAACGTATACCCTTTGTTCTAAGTTGAAAAATAACTAGAAAGTTTGTTAAGTGATTTGTGATATTAATGAGGTTATTTTTTCCTGTATATGAATTAATTAACTTTTGCCATAATAGCAGTATTCCACCACTATTTCACATGCTAGGCTATTTTTTTTGTGGAATGGATGTTTCATTCTTCAAATTTTCCTAGGGCCCAAAATGCAGGGGCTTCAAATCTTCTCCTCCAATTATAAATAACTAATGGCCCAGTCATACTTCATTTAAGAAGACACTTCTGTAGAAAATCTAAAGGGCTGGATCAATCTTTTCAGATTTTTTTTAATACAAAAAGAAGCTTATTTAAAATTGGATATTCTGTCTACTGAGAAATCTGTCTTTTGAATATTTAATTCTAATCTGAGCTATATTTTATTAACTAATTTGCCTATTTACAACATATCTGAAAGAGATCTATGGGATTTTTAAACTGTTGAACTTTTAATGACAAAAATGCTTATTTTGAATGTTAATCAACTTAGAAACAATATCCATTGTTTATCTGTACTTCTTTGGTCAATATGAAGTTCTAAGGTTTATGTCTGGGGATCATGGTTCAGAACTAGTCTGGGCAGAAAAGTCCCTGTGAGACTCCAATCTCCAATCAACCCTCAAAAATCGAAAGTGGAGCTGTGGCTCAAGTGGTACAGAACTAGAGTTGAGCACAAAGAGATATATGGTTAATGCTCAAACCTCACAACCACCAACAACAGCAATAATAATAAATACCATTTATCATAAACTTCACTATATCAAAGCTATTTACACTTAGTTAATATAAGACATGGGTTAAAAACTAAATTTCTTACCAATAAAGTAGGAAAACAAAAAAAAACAATAGTTATAAGTACATGTTTTTTTCTTTTTTTGATATTTTTATTGTAATTAATAAAAGGGTTACATGATATTTGCCAGATAGAAGGTGCATTGATTCACATACATTGATACCCTTTCATAAGTCTTGGTCCCCATTAGCCTTTCCCCCACCCCTGATCTTGTTTTCCCCCCCTTCCCTATCCAATTTCAAATAACCAAATACAAAGTACATGGTTTTCATTGAATACTTTCTCAAGTATTTGAGAAAATTGAACATTTTCATAAACCACATGCTGTTTCAAACAAATGTTTGCAGACTGGTCAGAAGCTACTTAAGTATCATTGTACACTTTGAAAGCATTTAAATTATAGTTAATTCATATTAACTATATATTAATAATGTAAGAGATTTTCAGCAGAAGACATTAGTGACCAAGTCAGATACTGAACTTCCTTGCCTAATATTCTTGATTCTTTTTGTTTTACATATTCAAGTTCCAATCAAGTCTCTACAGAAATAATTCACATAACATTTACAAGTAGCATGAGAAAACTTGAATATATACCAATTAAGATAGATCTCAAGGTTTTTCTTATCCAACCACCTTTGATAATTAGGATTAGTATTATTAAAACAAAGATCTGAAGTAATGAACGACAGAGTCAGTTATTTGCTAAAGCCATGTTTGGATTTTCTTTATATTAAACAAATTCCAGAAACAATTTCTCTAGAATCTAAATTTCACTCCCATTTTGACTATCTCAAAATGAGTTGTTTTTAGCCCACATTTCCCCCCACATATTTTATTTTACATTTTATCCATCCAGTTTTACTGTCTAGGTGATAATCATTTCTGTGATATATGTGAAGCATGTTCACTTGAAGGACCATGTATCTTTAAATATCTTCTTTTTATTCATCCTAGTTCTAACACATGTAATTTCCCCTTTAATTTGACATCATTTAACGGCACATTACACGTCAATGATGTGATCTGTGAATATTTACAATGTTCATGTCATTTTTATTTTCTAATTCAATTTAAGTAGCTCTGCTTTTTATGACATCATGAATTCTTCAGTCTTTTTGGTCTTTTTGGGACTAATTATTCCATTAGTTCCTTTGAACTAGTTCTGTGCTGTCAGTCATTTCTTCCCTTTTGATCCTAAGACCTTTGCTGCCCTCCTTTGTGTGTACAATCGGTCCTAGGCCATGCCACGAACTAAGAAGTAAGTGCAGCCCTCATCCCTGCAGGCATCTTCTCACATCATTTGTGTCTCAAAATCAGTATACTGGGCCATCATTACATCACAAAACTGAATCTCTTGAGTTTTAACCTATGGAAAATATGCTTAGTTGCATTAAAAATATTTCTCCTGCAAGAACAAATGTTTTACATAAAATGTTTCTACTTACCAACACTATAAAAAGGATTTTCACTGGTCAAAATATTATATGACACACAGCTGATTGTTGAAAGCTGATTTTAGACAGGATTATAAAATTCCACAGGCTCTACTTTTGATAAAATCCAATCTTTTTTCTGGAATATTTTATATCCATTTGTCTGCTAATTTATGTGAAAGTTTATGAGCATGATTAACTTTGAGTAGCATAAAGACAAAAGAGAATTTGGAGTGATTGCAGCATGAATTTGTCATACAACTTCTCCACTTAATGGGAACTTATTTCCTCTATCTCAACACTACTGAGCTTGCCTTAGGTACCAAGAGGGTCCCTGTACTCAAGTTAGGGTCAAAATGAAGCACATGACAGCACATTGGAACATTTTACAAAACTCATCTTGAATCATCTTGAAGTTGTAGCCAACTACATGACTGAACATTGTGAATTCACCCAACTGAGGGCTAGAAATAAATAGGGAACAAATGAGTCTGTATAAAGCATGTACAGTTTTTTTTTAACATTTCCCTCTAAACAAAAGGTATGTAATTATGTATATTGTGCACACATTGTGATAGAACTGGTTTAAAGTCTGTAGGAAAATGTAGATATTATGCCATTTTATATAAAGTAATAGATTTTGTGATACATCAGAGTTCCTGAAAGCAACCTACCACAGATAGTGAAAGATTACTACAGTTGTCAAAGACATAATGTTTTGTAATTATGAAACTGACACATGTGAGCTTGAATATCAGCTCCAACATTTCACTGTCTAGATGACTATCCCTTAACCCAATTAATTCCTCTAAGCCTCAATTTCCTCATTTGTACAATTAGGGAAAATACTGAAGAGATATTTCTGACCTTCCCACCTTAACTTGCCTATTGTTAAAAGTGTTCATTTATTTTCCTTGCAATACTGTGGATTGAACTCATTGCTTTGATCTTTTAGGGGCAGTGTTTTACCACTTAAACCAGGGCTTCAGGAGTATAAACTAGCTGGTTTAAAATCTGGTCTGAATAAGAAAAGGGACTAGTCCAACAGGGAACAGGAAGCTCTTTTTTATTTTTGGATTTTTGTAATTCTGTGGCCTGTGTGGCTTTTCTGTTTCCATTCTGGAGGACATTGGTACTCACAGGAGCAGATTCAAATGTGAGGAGCTCTTTCACTATCATATCATGCTTTATTGACTTCTACTTCAGTTTTCAAAGACAACCTATTTCTGAGGTGGAAGTTCCACCTAATTCTAACTTTATGCTCATATGTACCTATTTAGTTTGCTGAAAGAGTACTTAATTCTTTTGGGGGGAGGGGCAGTCCTGAGCTTGAGCTCAGGGCCTGAGCAATGTCCTTGGACATTCTATTTTTTTGGCTCCCTCGTCAAAGATTAGGTGGCCATAGGTCTGTGGTTTAATATCTGGGTTCTCAGTTCTATTCCATTGGTTTTCAGTCCTGTTCTTGTGCCAGAACCAAGTTGTTTTGATAATTATAGCTCTGTAATAGAGTCTAAAGTTTGGTATTGAAATTCCTCCTGTGCTGTTCTTTCTGCTAAGAAGTGTTTTTGCTATATGGGGTCTTTTATTATTCCATATGAAATTTTGGATTACCTCTTCTACTTCTTTAAAGAATGACATTGAGATATTGATGGGTATTGCGTTGAATTTGAAGATAGCCCTTGGCAAGATTGTCATTTTCACAATATTGATTCTTCGAATCCAGGAGCATGGGAGGTTTTTCCATTTCTTCAGTTCTGCTTTAATTTCCTTTTTCAGGGTTTTAAAGTTTTCATCAAAAAGGTCCTTTACATTCTTAGTTAAGCTAATTCCTAGTACTTTATTTTCTTTGAGGCTATTGCAAAAGGAGTTGCTTTCCTGATTTTTGCCTCATTCCTCTCACTGTTTGCCTAGAGGAAGGCAGTTGATTTTTGAGGATTAATTTTATACCCTGCTACCTTTCCAAAGTTTTGAATCAGCTCAAGGAGTTTGGGAGTGGAGTCTATAAGGTTCTTTAAATACAGAATCATATCATCTGCAAAGAGGGAAAGTTTCACTTCCTCTTTCCCTATATGGATACCATTTATGCTTGCTTCTTGCCTTATTGCACTGGCTAGGAATTCTAATACTATGTTAAAGTGGAGTGGAGAGAGTAGGCATCCTTGTCTCGTTCCTGATTTTAGAGGGAATGGCTTTAGCTTTTCGCCATTAAGTATAATACTAGCTGTGGGTTTGTCATACACAACCTTTATTATACTGAAGAATGTTCCATGGATTCCTAGTTTCTCCAGAGCTTTTAACATAAATGGGTTTTGGATTGTGTCAAATGCCTTTTCTGCATCTATTGAGACAATCATGTAATTTTTGTCCTTGCTCCTGTTGATGTGTTGAATTATATTAATTGATTTGTGTATGTTGAACCAGCTTTGCCTCCCTGTGATGAATCCAGTTTGATCATAGTGTATAATTTTTTTGATGAGTTGTTGTAGACGGTTGGCCAGTATTTTGTTGAGAAGTTTTGCATCAATGTTCATCAAAGAAACAGGTCTATAGTTCTCTTTCTTTGATGAATCTTTGTCTGGTTTGGGGATGAGGGTTATACTGACTTCATAGAATGAGTTTGGTAAAGAACCTTCATTTTCAATTTCGTTGAAGAGCTTGAGGAGTATTGATGTGAGCTCTGCTTTGAAGACCTTATAGAATCACCTGTGAATCCATCTGGCCCTGGGCTTTTCTTAGGTGGAAGGTCTCTTCGTGCCATTTTGATTTCAGTGCTTGAAATAGGCCTGTTTATTTGGGTTAGTTCTTCTTGGTTCAGTGTGGGTATGTTAATATTGGCTAGGAATTCATTCATTTCTTCTAGATTCTCAAATTTGTTGGCGTAAGGTTTGAGAAGTATTCTCTCATGATACTCTGGATCTTGTAATTTCTGTCAAGATATTACCATTTTCGTCTGTGATTTTGTTTATTGCCATATGTTCCCTTCTTTTCTCGGTAAGATTTGCTAAGGGTTTGTCAATTTTGTTAATTCTTTCAAAGAACCAACTCCTTGTTTTGTTGATTCTTTCTATAGTTTTTTAGGATTCCAGTTCACTTAATTCTGCTTTGATTTTAATAATTTGGTTCCTTCTAGTGGGATTAGGGTTTGTTTGTACCTCTTTTTCCAGGAGCTTAAGGTGACACATTAAATTGTTGGTTTGCCATTTTTCCAATTTGTTATTGTAGGCACTCAAAGCTATAAATTTTCCTCTGAGTACTGCCTTTGCCATGTCGCAAAGGAGCTTGTATTTTGTGTTCTCCTTTTCGTTAAATTTCATAAACTGTTGGATTTCTGTTCTGATCTCTTTGATGACCCATTGGTGATTCAACAATGTGTTGTTCAATCTCCATGAGTTACAGGGTTTTCGTTGGTAGAGATGTGTGTTCAGTTCCAATTTGATGCCCTTGTGGTCTGAGAAAGTGCAGGGAATTATTTCAGTGTTTCTGAATCTGTGCAGGTTTGTGTTATGGCCTAAAATGTGGTCTATTTTGGAAAATGTTCCATGTGCTGCTGAGAAAAACGTATATTGTGTTGTTGCTGGGTGAAATAATCTGCAGGTGTCTGTTAGATCTAGTTGGTCGATATAGTTGTTCAAGTCTAAGGTTTCTCTGTTGAGTTTTTGCCTTGTTGATCTGTTCATAGGTGAGAGTAGTGTGTTAAAGTCATCAACAATCACTGTGTTTTGATCTGTGTATGGTTTGAGTGAAGTAAAGTTTGCTTGATGAAGTTCGGAGCTCCGGGATTTGGTGTGTAGATATTTAGGATGGTTATGTCCTCCTGGAAGAAAAATCCTTTTAGTAGTATGTAGTAACCTTCTTTGTCTTTTCTCTTTGAAGTCTATTTTATCTGATAGAGGATGGCAACTCCAGCCTGTTTATGAGGGCCGTTAGCTTGATAGAGTTTATTCCAACCTCTCACTTTCAAAAAATGTTTGTTTTTTGGGGTAAGATGTGTCTCTTGAAGAGAGCAGAAAGATGGATCCTGTTTTTTGATCCAACTAGATAATCTATGCCATTTAATTGGAGAGTTAAGTCCATTGATATTGAGAGTCAGGATTGAGAAATATTTATTAGTTCTTGCCATTTTTACAAGCTTTCATTAGGGCCTGTGTCTTGATAGTTTTTGTGGTACTTGGATGTTATGAGTTTTAGGTGCCATGTCTTTCTCTGTATTATATTTGTGTTGGTTTTCTATGTGTAGAACATCTTTGAGAATTTTCTGTAATGTTGGTTTTGTTGCTACATAATGTTGTAGTTTTTCCCTGGAAGTAATGTTTTTATTGTTCCCTCAGTTATGAAAGAGAGCTTCTCTGGGTACAGTATTCTTGGTTGGTAGTTATTTGACTTCAGGGCATGACATATATGCTTCCAATCTCTTCCTGCTTGCATGGTCTCTGCTGAGAAATCTAGGGTTATTCTGATCAGTTTGCCTTTATAGTTGATTGTTCTCTTCTCCCTGGCTGTTTTTATGATCCTTTCTTTGGTCTCTATTGATCCTGTTCGGATTATAATGTGGCGGTGGAATGTCCTTTTCTGGTCAGGTCTGTTTGGGGTTCTAAAAGCTTCTTATATCTGGATGGGCCTGCCCTCTGGATATTTGGGAAATTCTCTGAGATGATTCTCTGAAGTATATTTCCAATACCATTGACCTCTTTCTCCAGACCCTCCTCAATACCAGTTAGCCTTAAATTAGGCTTCCTAATTGTATATTGGACCTCCTGTAGCATTTTCTCATATTTCCTAGATTTGAATTCACTGATTTTCTGTTCTTTCTCTATAACAACTAAATTATCTTCAACTCCGGAAATTCTCTCTTCTGCATTGTCTAACCTGCTATTAAAGCTTTCTACTTTATTCTTCATCTCCCTTGCTTCTAATTGCTCATTTTTGATGCCTTGCATCTCTTCTTTTAGATCATGTATGGATTTCTTTAGCTCCTTGATTTCCATTTGAGTGGTTAGTTCAGCAGCTTTATTCTCTTTGGACATTTGTTGGAGTTCGGTCACCTTTTTGTTTCTTTGAAAAACCTTTATTATGGCCTCCTTTATGGCTTCCCCCTTTTCACATATCACCTTGTTTATGGTTTCTTATTGTTTAGCTGTGGCTTCTTCCCTTATCTCTTTCTTTATGTTTTCAGACTTTTCATTTATGATGTCACCAATTGCATTTATATAGCACTTGGAAGGCTCTCCTCTCGATTTGCCACTGACTGCTCTATTGCCAGTTTATGTTAGGTGAGAGATGCTATTCCTTGATTTGACATTTTTCTTGAGTTTCTTGTTCTGTCCATTTGAAAATGGGAGCAAGATTAATACTAAACAAGATTATAATTTTTCAGATATAAGCAACCTAGACCTTTTTATTTGGGTGACAGTAGATGTTCGCTCTTTTAGATTGGTAATATCACTCTCTCTTTTTTTGTGTGCACTTACATACAAATCTAATACAATCACAGATGACCAATTTATAACCAACACAATAAGCCCCTCCATCCAATCTCTACTGTATTTAAGTCCCTCTGGACCTAGAGTATAATTGAACACCTAGATGCACAGAATTGCTCAATGACCATCAAATGTACATCCATGCATTATAAGAGTTGAAGGATGAACAGAGGACTAGAGATAGAAAAATTATATGAAAGACAACAAGGGAGGCAGGAGTGTAAGATTATTATAGTAATGAAGAAAAAGTGTCATGTAAGGATAACTGACCTAAGGTAATAGACAGGTAGAATATTTGAGTAGAAAGTTTAGATGAACTTAGATAACACTTATGAAAATAAGAAGAGTAATAAGAAGATTATATAGAGAATAGAGGGAGGTAGATATAGGCGATTTCAATGATACAAATTTTAAAAAGAAAAAAAGAAACAAAACAACAAAATAAAACAGAACACACACACACACACACACAAAACAGAAACAAAAACAAAACAAAACAAAACAAAAGGTGTGGGGAGATTCCTCACTATTCTGAGTTCTTACCCAAGAGATACTAGGGTTGAGGATCAGGAGTTTAAAAAGCAGGTGACTGTATCAATATGGATATCGTTTTTATTTAGACTGTACCCAGAGCTGTTACTGTGTTTCTAGGATCGACCACAGTGACAGAAGGATTGTGGAAAAAGAGAGGAGAAAAAAAAAAGGAATGAATCATAAGATTAGAAAAAAAGGTGTAAGTTAAATGGCAAGGAGAAAAATAAGAACATCTAAAAATGCAAATGAAATGGGGTAGAAGAAAAAAAGGGTATTCTTCAGTTTTCTTTTGTGGGGAGGGGGCAGGATTGGCAACTTGTGTCTCCACTAAATTCGGGATCTAAACACGTCACAAAGTCTTTTTCTCTTGTGATTTGGCTTTGTGGTTTTTCGGATCAGATTGCTTGATTGGTAAAACAAAGCTGAAAGATCCACGGGCGGCTTTGTTTACCAGGTCTGTGGAGGATGCAGAGGATGAACTTCAGCAGCACTGGGGCAGGATTTCCGGCTAAGGGATCTCTGGGAAGTCCTTTGCCAGTTAGAAAGATGGCACTGTCTGCAACAGCTCTCAGGCTCCAATTCCTTTGGCCGGGTCTTTGCCAGCAGTCAAGATGGTCCTGCTCTCAGCTGGAAGGAGAGGGGCTCCCTCCCAAAGCCATTCTGTGAGCAGAAGTGGAAACTTCTCCTCGGAGGTACTCACAAATTGCTGGATTGTCCGGTTCCGTGAAGCTGGCAGGTCCCTGCATGGCTGGGTGTCGGCTCTGGGCTCACGCAGGCTTTGTGTGGCTCTGTCTGCAGCCGGCGGGTCTGCGCTGCTGAGAAGTGCTGTCTCTGCTCTTATTCCGAAGAGCCTTTGTCTCCCGGCAGCTCCCTGGCTGGCGGGGCTCCAAGCTGTCTTCTCGCGCCGGTATTATGCCTTTTTTTCCTCTCTGCCTGAGATCTCTGTGGTGCTAAAGCTTACTTAGGATCAATTTCTGGTAAAGAACTGTCTCCTGCACTGCCAGAACATGAATCTTGGCAGGAGCTCAGTAGTTTCACACTTAACTGCCGCCATCTTCCGCCGATCTCCTTTGATGGCTTTTCTACAAGAGATTTCTATAGAGACTTTATTCAATTATTTTAATGCACAAAACAACCAACACCTCCACCACAGCAAACATAAGATGATTCATTTATAGGTTTTTGACCTTAAAAACAAGATCATTAATTTCATTAACTAACTGGCATAATTAATGGTTTTGGCCAGTGACCCATAAAACTACCAGTCACTGACCTTGTATTGTCCTACATTTCTCTTAAGGAAAATAGAAAGCACTTAATTTTTAAATAATCAAACCACTTTGCAGGAGGCATGGCTCAACAGTAGAGAATTTGCTTATAAACGGAATAGCCCCAAGTTCAGCCCCCAGAACTGGGGACTTCCCTCACAAGGACAAAAAGGAAGCAAGAAAATATCTGAATGTTTCTTGAATAGAAGTGGTGATATTATGTTAACACTGCTCAGAGTAAATCTTAGAACTGATGAGAATAAATATAGTGCTTACAAAGTGGGACCCGGAGCCAAAATATCTATTGGAACTCTTAACGTATAACTTGCTATATGATGTGGACTCATTCTTATGCCTATTTTTATTAAATGTTTCCTATTCTTATTTGAGGATTTAGGTAAAAATGATGGCCAAATTTATAATGGAAATAATACAATTTCAGTCAACTGCAGGTATATCACTCTGGCCCAAGAATGGCCACTTTATCATTCATTCATTAAATTTTGGTGTTGGTCCTGTGACTCGTACAAGCTATCTGGAAGTTGTCCACCTTTTTTGATATCATATTGAAAACAAAAGTATCACTGATTTTCCTGCATGGGCTGGCTTTGATTAGATTTGATTTTCAAATCTAATCCTCCTCAGTAGATAAGATTACATATGTGAGACACCTGTGCCAGGCATTTTGAGTAGGATTAAGTAAGCTCGTTGAGTACTATTAACTTCATGTCTCAACATTTAGCCATGGAAAGCACCTACATTAATACATATGAAGTCTCAATCTGTATTAATACATTTACATCGACCTGATATAAGGTGATGTAAACCAAGACTTAAACACAGTTACAGCCAAGCAAAACCCATGTTAATGCTTAAAAATAGTTACCCAATGGACAGATTTTTGTTAGAATCATTAGAAACAAGTTATTTATAGATCAGAGTAGAGCAATATATTGACTAAAAAATCCTGGAATTATATTAAACAACAACAACAACACTGAGTTGGGGAACTGGGGAACATAGTGTCTTGAAGTTCAAGGCTTCTTACTGGCTACCAGTTCTTTTCCTTAGATCTGAAATCTTCGGTAGTTTGGTGGATTGTGTCTCAATTTTCTAGATGCATTTAGTAAAATGTGTATTTTCGAGGCCAGTGCATGTTACTTAATGGTTGACTTGATGCTTGTGAAAGAAAACTTTAGGTGGCTGTTGGAAATCAGCCTCCTTGGTGATGTCTCCTATTTTTAGTGCCCTCTTTTGTAGTCTGCAATTTAATCAGTGTTTTAACTGTGAGTCAAAAGTATATATTTTATGAATTCTCTTTAAAGGTTTATGATTTTTTCTTTTACTATTAATATACAAAATGACCATTTTTATGTCTCTAATGATTGTGTCTCCATAGCCCAATACAATGACTAATTGAGAACTACATGATCTGAAATGAGCTCTAATAAATATAATTATTTCCATCCCTCAATTGTGGGCAATTCCATCTTCACTGTTGATAGACTCAGTGAAACATGGTGGATTTGAATACCTATAGTCATAGATATGATCCTAAAAAGAGGCAACTGACATCGTGAATAGTAATCATATCATTTTGCTATTTATCTGCTGAAAATCTGAATTCTAAAAGCCACATGTGATTTTTCTTCAAGTACCCATTATTAATGGAGGGAAAGAAATTTATATAAATTACTTGGGCTGATAGGTCATTGAAAGAGAATTTGCCAGAAGTTGAAACATAACTCTGAAGTTCATTTTTAAAAATTCATTATTGTTTCCAAAGCAATTTACTGAAAATCCTATTACTAGATGAATTCTAACTGTTAACTGTTATTTATTCTTAACTGTACCAAAATGTATAATACAATAGAGATTCCTGGTATGACAAATACAATAATACGATGGAAATAGTGGCTGAAAGGATTAATGGTGACAAGGTTTGGGCTGTGTTAGAGACCTATGCTGGGGTTCCAGGTTTAGTATTCCTCTACTTAGTTTTTTCAACCCTATGATTTGTAGCATTTGGAACATGTAACTACTGCTGCAGCTAACTGAAAATTTCAAATACATTGTTATGACTATATATTTGTAATGCTAAACCAAGACTAAAAGTGAGCAGAATGAAGAGAATAAATTGAACTTTTGCTACCAGTTAACATCTATTCAACAAGTGTGGCCCAGATTCTAATTTGGAATACTTTTTGTCTACTCAGTGATTTGATGTGTGAAGAGTCTATGATGAGAAATGTTCCTCTGGGTGTAGATGCTATCACTTTGGTACCTAAATGGTTAAATTTACTGCACATCATCCTGGCAGTACATGAAAGCCTATCATCTGATTATGAAGGTTGAAGATGTTCATGAACATATAAAAATTTTGAAATGGAAAAGAAAACTAACTCATGAGTTATCCTGGAGAAGATAATGTAAAGGGCCATACAACAACTTAAGGTTTACCTCTGATATATAGTGATTATTGATTCTAACTTGCTTTCTATTGAGCACAAATGTCCATTCTGAATTAAAAAAATCAATTAAAGACAAATATTCATATTGGTTAAAATTTTCATCCTTTTATCTCCTATATCATTTCTAATTGATTTGTATGTTATCCTCATATTTCAGTATTTTTTTGCTTAATTATTGAAAATTTTCATAGGAAAATTACTGTTCTCAAGATTTCTAAATTAATGGTTAATTTGTGATTAGAGACAGAATGAACCAAAGCATATTTCTGAGAAGAGGAAGGAATTTTCCCCCAAGAGATGCAATTGATGGGTCTTTTGTGTGTTTTTTTCTTAAAATCAATGACTTTTGTTTATGAAGTGTTACACTGAATAGGAATGGAGATTGTTAAGAGATGTGACTACCAAATTCATCTTCAGAAAATGAATCTGACATGCTCACTAGTACATTTACCTAATTTTGTGTCCATCATTGGTTTGTTTCTCCAAGTATTCGCAAATGAGTACAGGCTTGGCACACACTTTTACTATGGTTGGTCTAAAAGTGAGGTAATCACATGAAATAATTGAGTTCCATTCTTTAAAAAATTTATTTTAAAGGTGATATTTAGAGGGATTACAGTTACATAAATCAGGTAATGAATGTCATTATTTCATTTGCTTTCTCTTAGTTTTTGCCTTCTGTTCCTCTCTACCCAGCCCCCTGCCACACATATTTGTATAGGTCATTTTGAGTTCCATTCTTAACAGTGTTTGACCATATAGGAAGAAACAATGTGAAAATCTCAGTGGAAAGGTGATTAAATAAAACTGGAATGTAAGCCCACATTTAGAATTAGAATTCGTAAAAATTCATTATGATGTAGGTTTTGTACTATTAAAAACTCTACCAAGGTAGAGTAGAAGAGGCCACATTATTACAATAATAAGCATTTCTCAAGTACAAAACATTTTGAGTAAAAACTTATTCTTACAATGTAAATTTATTAGTGCTTATATACCACCCTTAAGGGGTTCATGCCATAAAAGTATTTTGAACCTGGACATAGTTCAGTGGTAGAATAGTTTCCTAGTTCCCTGGCATCAATCTCTAACACTACAAAAAATCCAAACAAACCAACCAATCAAACACAACTCCTAAATTAAACAAACTAATCTTTATATTAGTAAGCAAACTTACACAACTTTTAAGCATGATTTAGTTATTCAAGAAGTTATTGACAGAGAACTAATTATTCTAGACACAGTCCTTGCCTAGGGATTAAATGGTAGGTATGAAAAATGAGTGTTGTAGATCATACAAATCACACTACACCTTGAAGCAAAAGACATCAATGGAACTGAAAAAGAGCTGGGAAAGTAAATATTACTTTATCTCCTCTCAGTTATTGTTGAAGATGCGAGCACTAATATTTAGCCATTTTGAGTTATAATTGCACAATCAAGTACTGAACATGGTTCAGATTTGTCTGCTTCCAACACAGAAGATGATATCTATTCATTGCATGGATAGTTGAGAACATAAAATACACTGAAGGTGAAATAAAGAAATATTCACACAGACTCGTCTCCATGGCACCAAAGGGTTATAATCTTGCTTAAAAATGTCCCCTTTGATTCTTTGTCTGCTCCAGGACTCTGGAGTAGAAGACAAAGTTTTACTTCTTTTCCTACACAATTCTGAATTTCTACAATTTGAAATAAAATAAATCAAACATTAGTGAAATTTATAGAGGTCAAACTATTTCTCATTAGTAGTTATATATCTTCAGGGTATAATTATTATCTATTATTTGTCTACCTACCTCTCAATATACATGAATGAAATGTAGGTTTCCCTAAATTGATTTTGAATTAGTAAAACAGGTAAATTGGTAAAAAAGGGAGCTATTCCTCTTTTCATTGTATAAGTATATTCACATGTTTAAAGTGCTAATAAACACATAAACACGTGTCTTCATTGCTTACATATATACCTAGTCCCAATTTTGGGCCAATTTTGTCTTATACAAGTTGTGTGAGCTTTCTTGAAAGTTTTTCTGTGCCTAACCAAATACAAATGACCTAGAACCTCATATGGGAGAGAGTTCAGTCTCCAGTTCGGTGGAATCATTGCATATGAATAAAAACTTAAAGGGACTCAACAGCCCTCCATTCAAAATTAGTGTTCTAAACAGAGAGTAATTAGTTTTAGAAGAAAACTCAGTTAAAGTTGTTATGTGACTACACTATTTGAATTAAGAGCTGAGATTTCCCAAGTGATAAGAGATAATTTGCCAGTTAGCCTGTAATTAGGTTAGGGGAGAGAGAAAATAAAAGAAACTCAACAAGATATCAGTAGTAACAAGAAAGGCATTCCTTATAAGGTTCACCCAGTGTGCATTTACTACTTCATCCTTATAAAAGGCTCACATTAACTAATGCTATATATTCACAGTACTTTACATTAGTGCCCTCCAAAAGATTCCTGTTGTCCCCTACCATCTCTATTATTTCTTCTTTACTGGCTTTTCCTGGTTTTCTGCTGAGCTGTGTTGTCATAAGCCATCTGGGTCAGATGTGGTGGGATAGGGCAGAGAAACAGAAATTATAATCTTCAATATTGAAGTAATTACATATTTCCGGAGAAATATGATGCAATCTTTAAATGCATATGCAAATTAGGTGCAAATTATACGCTAATGCTTGTGTGGCCCACTTAACTATTACATATAACTGAATGCAGCCCTTGGGAAAATCTTATTGGAGATCATTGGTCTAATGAAAATTGCTGCTGCATGCTAATTACAGTGACATGTGTGCTGTTGTATTGCCCCTTAGTGGTGAGGGGGGGATGACAGAGGTTAGTTGAAGAGAGATGACTGATTGACACGAATTATGTCTGAGATCATGGAAATAAATAAAAAATATCTCTATTCTCTGAAATCTAATTTTATGACTGTACATCTAAATTAATATACAATCTGAATGACTACCAATGTATTATGAAATCTTGGAGACAAAGAACATGAATTTCTACTTGAATGAGTCAGTTTCATCTTTCTTTCCTATCGTAGTTGAAAAGATTTTTTCCATATTTTATTAGTTAACAACTCAATAGAAAGGTGCAGTTTATAAAATTGTGCTCTACACAGAGAAGGAATACTATGCATGTCTTTCAAGGATAAACCAAGTTCCAAAAACTGTGGTCTAATAATTTCTCAGGCAAATCTAAGTGACACTGTCTTTGACTTTTTTTTTTTTGCCAGTCCTGGGCTTGAGCTCAGGGCCTGAGCACTGTCGTTGGACTTTCTCAAGGATAGAACTCTACCACTTGAGCCTCAGCACCATTTGCAGCTTTTTTTCTATATATATGTGGTACCAAGGAATCAAACCCGGGGCTTCATGCATGCTAGGCAAGCACTTTACCCACTAGGCCAAACTCCTGGCCCTGTCTTTGACTTTTTAACATTGAGTTAATCTCTTAATACCTTTGAGTTTTTACTTGACTAAAATGTATAAAAGTATACACCTTCTTGAAATATTGAAATATTATTTTATTTCAAATAAGTGACTTTTCTTTTTATTTTTCGGTCACACTGGAGTTTGAACGCAGAGCCTCATGCTTACTGGACAGGCATCATCCTGCTGAACCAAGACTCCAGCCCTTTGTTGAACTGGTTATTTTTAAGACAGGGTCTTTTTCCCTGTTAAGGTTCCTATCAGTGAACATATTTTGCCTGTTTTAGGCTTCCTGTTGTAGCTAACAGTCAGACACATTATTCCAAGATCTAGCCTCTTCCACTGAGATGGAAACTTGCCAAGGTTCTGCTATGGCTGTTATTCTTCCTGGTAAACTAGTTATTGTTTGAGAAGGAGCCATGACAAAATTTATTGCCCAATCTAACCTTGAACCACTGTTTTTCCATTCTCAGCTTCCAAAGTAGCTAGGATTGTAGGTCTTAGCCATTGGTGTCTGGCTGAAAAAAAAGTGACTTTTAAAAGCATTTACTATTTATATCCAATATAATCTATGTTCTAATAAGTGATATTGGCTTTTTCAAATAACAGGCATAATCAATATGAGAACATTTTATTTAAGCAATACACTTATGAGAAAAATAAGAAGAATTTAGCCTTGATTACGATTTAGAATATTAAACCAAACTATAATTTGTGATTGTATTTAGGAATCCTTATACCACCTGAGACTTAAGTCTAAGAGTTGAAAAGATTGAATTGTGGGGAAAGAGTGAATTACTTTAATTATTCATTAACCTAATTAGCTTAATTAATTTAAACAGTTCCCCTGCTTGAAAGAAGTATTTTCCTGAACTTGTTCAGAAATCATATCTACCTTCATTAAAGACGAAATAGACATACAAAACTCAGAAATCGAAGCACTGGACAATCCTAATGGTCAGGAAATCACTTGTGGAAAGAGTCCCTGATTTCTAGGACTTACTAATTCATACCAAGCATTTTCTGTCTTTTAAAAGATATTCGTGCTAACTTTAAGCATTTTAAATTCAAACATTCAAGAGCTTCTTGAAATTTTGTAAAACCAAGGTCAGAAAGAGGGTTTGGTGGGAAATTTTTCATAGCATTTGTAACTGACAAAAGTGCAATTTATTATTTATATATTCTTTTATTTATTCTTTTTATTTGTTAACCCTGGGATTAATGTCAGTGCTTGGCCACTATCCCTTGGCCTCTGTTTGTTCAAGGCTAGAGCTCTGCCATTTTACCCACAACACCACTTATAACATTTTGTGTTTTATGTGGCACTGAGGAATTGAACCCAAGGCTTCATGCATGCTAGGCAAGCACTCTACCACTAAGCCACATTTCCAGCCCAGTGAAACTTATTTTTAAGAAAGAAGTATTTTAAATCTTGTATTTTATAACAAAACATTTAAATAACTTTTTGACTACATCCTCTGGTATAAAATTAGGTGACTATTCTTTTGAGCATTGATCATTTACAAATGAAATAATGGGATATTGGTGATACTTTGTTGACTGTACATATTTAAAAAAACAAGATATTAAAATAAGTAGGTACTGGCCCTTGATTCATAGAAAGCACTGTTTTTTTTTAGAACTACTGTGTATTTATTATAGTATTTCATGCTTATCCTATACTCAGAATTGAGCAGCATTGAGCAACTTTATTATTGTACAAGCAATATTAAGTGTTAGGGTCGGTGATCAAAGGAACGAGTCTGACACAAAAGCGGAATTTAGAAGTTAAGTTAAACAGAGTTTTATTCTGCGCCTAGCATCGAGAATCATACTGACCGGTCAGGGCCACCTCTAAGGCGTGAGTGAGAGAGCGACCCCGCCTGATCTTACAGGCTACTTTTATAGGCCCCCAGCCATGTGGTTGGGCTGGCCATATACCAGTGGCCAATGGAATTCAGCATGGTTGATTGATGGCTGGGGCAACCACTGACACCTTTGCTGTTTGAACTGACCTATCATCTCGGTAGGCTTCTGGCGCACTGCTCTGATGACAAAGGAAGGGGAGGGAATTCCCTGGCAGGCCAAGGGGGAGTGTGGGATGGGGAGGAATTCTGCTAACTCCACCTGGTTTAACTGCTCTTGTAATCTAAGCTGTTATCAGGGATTCTGCGGTTCCTGCCTTAGGTCAAGTCCTCCTTTGTCATAAAGATGGGAAATGCCTAGAGTGGATGGATTCTGGGAAGTCAAGAAAGGGGTCCCTTCATTAAGATCAGTACATACTACATGTTTTGCTACTATGAGGATAATGAAAGAAAATATGAGTACTTTAACATTACTCTTCTTTAATTTGTTCTATTTGACATCTAGAAAATTAAAGATAGGATTATTTGAGAAGGAAGATGGCACCGAGAAAATAAGGACGCTGCCTAGCACTCTCTCACAAGAAGAGAGAACCAGGGAGTCCCACGAGCCAACTACCTTAAGAAATCCACAACAACAAACTCAAAAAGCAACGGAGAAGGACTCAAACCAGAAAAGAAATCCAGATAAAGCTTACATCCAACTTTCTCAAAGAATTCGGAGCGCGAGGACCCCTCCCCCACCTCTCTCCGTGGGCTCCAAGCCAGAGAGCAGCGGCTATTGCTGGCTCCACGCCAGAAAAGCAGTGGCAGTGGAGGGCGCCAGGCCGGGAGCCCAACTGCTGCAGAAACCAGCACAGAACCGGGCCAGCGAACGGCGGAAGCAGCGGAACCCAGACGCGGAACCAGAACAGCAAGCAGTGGAACCCAGACGCAGAACACAGGCGGCGGCGGAAACCTGAGTGGAGTGAAAGACTCCCCACCACTGTGGAGCACCCGCAGACTGACACAGAGGCATGAGTAATACAGCGCGTCCCCAAACACATCGGGAAAGCAGAGCGGTGCCAAGCAATAGAACTTAACTCAGACCACACCACCCCGCCCGAGAAAGACTGGCGGGATCAGGGGGGCAAGGAATTTAGAATCCTGTCCCTTCCCTCAACAGTCCCCTCCCTCAGGCAATTGACTGGAGATTGACAGGCGGCTTCCTAAGACCTAGCACCCCACCCAGGGAGGCGGGGCTTCCCAACTCCCACCCGCCCAACAGGCTCAACCCCCAGCCCTCTGACTGGAGACTGACAAGCGGGCGGACCCTAAGACTCAGCACCCCACCAGGGGAGGCGGAGCTGTCCCAGCTCCCACCCGCCCACCAGGCTCCTCTCCTAGGCCACTGGATCTGGAGAGTGGAGGGCGCTGGGACCCTGCCTTGCAACAGCGGGTAGGGGGTGTGGGAAAATAGGAGCCAGCATCTGCCCCCCCTCAATTCTTGAGTGGGGCATCCTCCAGCTGGGAATCCTGAGCAAGACAGCACCGAGGGGGCCCCCACAGTCACAGACTCTGACAAAGCAGTGGAAACACAGCAGGGATCGGAAGGGCCGACCAGCAGCCAAGCTCCCCTTCTGAGAATCAAAAAGGCGCAGGGCCGCCCTTGGAGCCCACATCCTCAGCTTGGCCCTGCCCCTGGGAACAGAAGGGTCTCCTGCTGGTCCTGCTGAGAGCGCCTGAAACTCTCAATCCCCAGACCCTTGGCTTGGGGTCGCCCCTGGAAGCAGCACAGGAAAATGTCCGCAGATCCATCCCATGGTCCACTGTGAGGCCACAGGTTGGGCTAAGAGCTAGTCGTGCAACAACACATAAGTTTTATTCTAATACTTTGCAACTTTGTACTCAAATACACTACCTACTTACCAACTTAGGTCAGTTATCCTTGCGCTATACCTTTTCTTCATTACTACAATATTCTTACACTCCTACGTTAATCCTCTTGTACCTCCCCTGACCTCTCTCATTCTATTTTTCTATCTCTGGACCTCTGTTCGTCTTTCAACCCTTATACTGCATGGATCTACAGTTGATGGTTGTTGAGCAATACTGTATATCTAGGTGTTTAATTATTCTCTAGGCTCAGAGGGACTTAAAGACAATAGAGATTGGATTAAAAGGCTTATTGTTTTGGGTATAAATTGCTTATCAGTGGATGTATTAGACTGGTCTGTAAGTGCACAAAAATAAAGAGTGATAACACCAATCAAAACTTGCGAACATCTAGTGTCTGCCAGCTACAGAGGTCTAGGTTGGTTATATCTGAAAATCTATAATTGTGTTTAGTATTAATCTTGCTCCCATTTTCAAATGGGCAGAACAAGAAACTCAAGAAAAATGTCAAATCAAGAAACAACATCCCCCACCCAATGTAAACAGACAATGGAACAGTCACTGGCAAACCTAGAGGAGAGTCTTCCAAGTGCTATAAAAATGCAATTGATAAACATCATTAATGAAAAATGTGAAAATATAAAGAAAGCGATAAGGGAGGAAGCCATAGCTGAAGAAAAGGAAACCATAAACAAGGTGATAAGTGAAAAAGAAGAAGCCATAAAGGAGGCCATAATAAAGGTTTTTCAAAGAAAGATGGATGAATTCATAGAATTCACAAATAAAAAAGTGACCAAACTCCAGCAAATGTTCAAAGAAAATAAAGCTACTGAGTTAACCACTCAAATGGAAATCAAGGAGCTAAAGAAATCCATACATGATCTAAAAGAAGAGATGCAAGGCATCAAAAATGAGCAATTAGAAGCAAGGGAGATGGAAAATAAAGTAGATAGCTTTGATAGCAGGTTAGACAATGCAGAGGAAAGAATTTCTGGGGCTGAAGATAATTTAGTTATTATAGAGAAAGAACAGAAAATGAGTCAATCCAAATCTAGGAAAAATGAGAGAGCGCTTCAGGAGGTCCAAGATACAATTAGGAAGCCTAATTTAAGGCTAATTGGTATTGAGGAGGGTGTGGAGAAAGAGGTCAATGGTATTGGAAATATACTTCAGGGAATCATCTCAGAGACTTTCCCAAATATCCAGAAGGGCAGGCCCATCCAGATACAAGAAGCTTTTAGAACCCCAAACAGACCTGACCAGAAAAGGACATCCCACCGCCACATCGTAATCATAACTGGATCAATAGAAACCAAAGAAAGGATCCTAAAGGCAGCCAGGGAAAAGGGATCAGTAACCTATAAAGGAAAACCAATCAGAATAACCCCAGATTTCTCAGCAGAGACCATGCAAGCAAGAAGTGACTGGAAGCATATATGTCATGCCCTGAAGTCAAATAACTACCAACCAAGAATACTGTACCCAGCTAAGCTCTCATTCATAACTGAGGGAACAATAAAAACATTCCATCCCAGGGAAAAGCTGCAACAATATGTCACAACAAAACCAACACTACAGAGAATTCTGAAAGATGTTCTATACATAGAAAACCAAAATAAATGCAATATAGGGAAAAAATGGCACCTAAACAGCATACCATCTAAGGACCACAAGAACTGTCAAGACATAGGCCCTAATAAAAGCTTTTAAAAATGGTAGGAACTCATAAATATCTCTCAATCCTAACTCTCAATATCAATGGACTTAACTCTCCAATTAAACGGCATAGGCTGTCTAGTTGGATCAAAAAGCAAGAGCCATTATTCTGCTGTCTTCAAGAGACACATCTTACCCAAAAAAACAATCATCTTTTGAAAGTGAGAGGTTGGAATATACTCTATCAAGCTAACAGCCCCCAGGTTGGAGTTGCCATCCTCATATCAGATAAAATAGACTTCAAACTAAAATTAGTAAGAAAAGACAAAGAAGGTTACTACATACTACTAAAGGGATCTTTCCTCCAGGAAGACATAACGATCCTAAATATTTACACACCCAATCCCGGAGCTCTGAACTTCATCAAGCAAATTTACTTACACTGAAACCATACATAGATCGAAATACAGTGATTGTCGGTGACTTTAACACACCACTCTCACCTATGGACAGATCAACAAGGCAAAAACTCAACAGAGAAACCTTAGAACTGAACAACTATATAGACCAACTAGATCTAACAGACATCTGCAGAATATTCCACCCAGCAACAACACAATATACGTTTTTCTCAGCAGCACGTGGAACATTTTCCAAAATAGATCACATCTTAGGCCATAAAACAAACCTGGTCAGATTCAGAAACACTGAAATTATTCCATGCACACTCTCAGATCACAAAGGCATCAAATTGGAACTGAACACACATCTCCACCAACGAAAACCCTGTAACTCATGGAGAATGAACAACACGTTGTTGAATCACCAATGGGTCATCAAAGAGATCAGAACAGAAATCCAACAGTTTATGAAATTTAACGAAAAGGAGAACACAAAATACAAGCTCCTTTGCGACATGGCAAAGGCAGTACTCAGAGGAAAATTTATAGCTTTGAGTGCCTACAATAACAAATTGAAAAAATTGCAAACCAACAATTTAATGTGTCACCTTAAGCTCCTGGAAAAAGAGCAACAAACTAACCCTAATCCCAGTAGAAGAATGCAAATTATTAAAATCAAAGCAGAATTAAATGATTTGGAATCCAAAAAAAACTACAAAAAGAATCAACAAAACAAGGAGTTGGTTCTTTGAAAGAATTAACAAAATTGACAAACCCTTAGCAAATCTTACCAAAAAAAGAAGAGAGCATATCGAAATAAACAAAATCGCAGATGAAAATGGTAATATCACGACAGAAATTACCAAGATCCAGAATATCATGAGGGATTACTTCTCAAACCTTTACGCCAACAAATTTGAGAATCTAGATGAAATGGATGAATTCCTAGCCAATATTAACATACCCACACTGAACCAAGAAGAACTAACCCAATTCAACAGGCCTATTTCAAGCTCTGAAATAGAAATGGACATAAGAGACCTTCCACCTAAGAAAAGCCCAGAGCCAGATGGATTCACAGCTGAATTCTGTAAGGTCTTCAAAGCAGAGCTCACACCAATACTCCTCAAGCTCTTCAACGAAATTGAAAATGAAGGTTCTTTACCAAACTCATTCTATGAAGTCAGTATAACCCTCATCCCCAAACCAGACAAAGATTCATCAAAGAAAGAGAACTATAGACCTGTTTCTTTGATGAACATTGATGCAAAACTTCTCAACAAAATACTGGCCAACCGTCTACAACAACTCATCAAAAAAATTATACACTATGATCAAACTGGATTCATCACAGGGAGGCAAAGCTGGTTCAACATACACAAATCAATTAATATAATTCAACACATCAACAGGAGCAAGGACAAAAATCACATGATTGTCTCAATAGACGCGGAAAAGGCATTTGACAAGATCCAACACCCCTTTATGTTAAAAGCTCTGGAGAAACTAGGAATCCATGGAACATTACTCAATGTAATAAAGGGTGTGTATGAGAAACCCACTGCTAGTATTACACTTAATGGTGAAAATCTAAAGCCATTCCATCTAAAATCAGGAACGAGACAAGGATGCCCACTCTCTCCATTACTCTTTAACATAGTACTAGAATTCCTAGCCAGTGCAATAAGGCAAGAAGCAAGCATAAAGGGGATCCAAGTAGGGAAAGAGGAAATAAAAGTATCCCTCTTTGCAGATGACATGATTCTGTATTTAAAGAATCCTATAGACTCTACTCCCAAGCTCCTTGAGCTGATTCAAAACTTTGGAAGAGTTGCAGGCTATAAAATCAACCCTCAAAAATCAACTGCCTTCCTTTACGCCAACAGTGAGAGGAACGAGGCAATAATCAGGAAAGAAACTCCTTTCACAATGGCCTCAAAGAAAATAAAGTACCTAGGAATTAGCTTAACTAAGAATGTAAAGGACCTTTTTGACGAAAACTTTAAAACCCTAAAAAAGGAAATTAAAGCAGAACTAAGGAAATGGAAAAACCTCCCATGCTCCTGGATTGGAAGAATCAACATTGTGAAAATGCCAATCTTGCCAAGGGCTATCTACAAATTCAACGCAATACCATCAATATCCCAATGGCATTCTTTAAAGAAACAGAAGAGGCAATTCAAAATCTCATATAGAATAATAAAAGACCCCATATACCAAAACACTTCTTAGCAGAAAGAACAGCACCGGAGGAATTTCAATTCCAAACTTTCGACTTTATTACAGAGCTATAATTATCAAAACAGCTTGGTACTGGCACAAGAACAGGCCTGAAGACCAATGAAATAGAACTGAGGACCCAGATACTAAACCACAGACCTATGGCCACCTAATCTTTGACAAAGGAGCCAAAAAAAATATAATGGAAGAAAGACAGCCTCTTCAACAAGTTGTGCTGGCAGAACTGGTTAAGCACCAGCAGAAAACTAAAGTTGGATCCTTCTTTGTCACCTTGCACTAGAATTAACTCCAAATGGATCAAAGACCTGGAGGTAAAAGCTTACACACTGAAAACTTTACAGAAAGGAATAGGAGATACACTAGGCCTCCTTGGCACAGGTAGAAACTTTCTTAATAAGGACCAAGAATCACAACAAATCAGAGAAAGGCTGGATAAGTGGGACTGCATTAAACTGCGGAGCTTTTGTATGGGAAAGGACATAGCTAGTAAATTAATTAGGAAGCCTACAGAGTGGGAGAAGATCTTCACCAACCAAAAACGGACAAAGGCCTCATATCTAAAATATATCAACAACTCAAAAAATTGAATCACTCCAAAACACCCATCCCATTAAAAATGGGCCAAAGACTTAAAGAGAGTCTTCTTCTCTGAAGAAGAAACAAAAATGGCCTATAGACACATGAAGAAATGCTCAACATCTCTGGTCATAAAAGAAATGCAAATAAAAACAACTCTAAGATTCCACCTCACTCCCGTTATAATGGCCAGGATCAGGAAAACGAACAATAACAGATGCTGGAGGGGATGTGGCCAGGAGGGATCACTACTACATTGTTGGTGGGAGTGCAAACTCGTTCAACCACTATGGAAAGCAGTGTGGCAGTGCCTCAAAAGGCTAAACATAGAACTCCCCTATGACCCAGGAATTCCACTACTTGGCATTTACCCAACCATCCAGAAACAAGGGCATACTAAATCCACTAGCACAACAATGTTCATTGCAGCACTATTCACCATAGCAAAGATATGGAACCAACCTCGATGTCCCTCAGTTGATGAGTGGATCAACAAGTTGTGGTATTTGTACACAATGGAATTCTATGCTGCTGTCAGAAGGAATGACATCACCCCATTTGTTAGGAAATGGAAAGACTTAGAAAAAATCATATTAAGTGAAGTAAGCCAGACTCAAAGGAACACATGCTCAATGGTTTCCCTCATTTGTCATAATCAGTAGAAACCTTGGGCTCTCCTAACAGAGATCTGCAATAGAGCAAAATCTTGATACATAAGGCCATATAGTATGAAGCTAATTGAAAGGGCCTCCAGAATATTGAAACAAAAACCATATAATGAATGATTGTTGTCCTTAATGTACTATGTCGTCTCTCATCTCCTTTGCTGCCCCTTGGTTATCTCATATTGTTATAGTATCTCACTTTGTTATCTGATGTATTGAATTTATTTGTATTTGATTATTTGAAATTTGGTAGGGAAGGGGGGAAAACCAAGACAGGTGGGGGGTGTGGGGGGGAGGGTAATGGGTACCAAGACATGTGAAAGTGTATCAATGTATGTGAATTAATGCACCTTCTATCTGGCAAATATCATGTAACCCTTTTACTAATTACAATAAAAACATAAAAAAAATAAAGATAGGATTATTTCATGTCACACAGGAAGTTTACCTTATATTTTTTCACATTTTCCCCCAATACAGATGACTTGATTTCTAAAAATGAAATCATTGTCCAGTTCTTAATAACTTAATAATTAGAAGTGAACTATTTTAATTAGACTCCTTGCTTTCTACATTAAGGAGCAGGAAGTAAGTTATGAAATAAAACCAAAGAAATACATATATTTGAACACAGTATTTTCCCAGTCTAAGCTGTCTGAAATCAAGAGATTCAATACTTTGAGCTTCAGGAAATGCTTGACTCCCCAAAAGGCATGTAATTGAGTGTACCTGTACCACAGGGCTATGTCTAATCAGTTGACTGAGTAGCTGGTAGAGTCAAGTGCCATTCATTTGCCTCCCCTGGGATCCTTGGATACAAGAAGGATGAGCAGGCCTAAGACAAAGATATATAACCATGTTGTCCACTGGAGCTCATGGATAACAACTTAATTATCTATATTCAACTATCACTCAGAAACCAACATGTGTAATTTTGGTACATTTTTAATTTACAATAGAAATAGCATAACGTTAAGGACAGTGCTGCTAGAATTAGAATCTAAATTAAGTGTTTAATTTAATTTTTCTAATTATAGTTCTAATAGCTTACCTATCTGCACTGATAAAGCAGTTAACCACCTGCATTTAAATGCCACCTGATGCGTTTATTTTGTAACAGTCACAGATTGGTGTAATTTGAGCTCAAGTTCCTCTGAAAATTCTTTCATAAATGGGGTCCTAAATTAATCTTAGTGCCTGATCTGCAAATGATGTTGTAAAGCACAATCACTTTGAAAATAACCATTATGTGCTACTATGCTCTTGTTTTCTTGGATTAGAGGATAGTTAACTTAAAAATGAAAATTTCCCCTGGCTTTTCTATTTTCCTATGGAGTCTTAATGTTGGAATAGTACTTGGTTAAAAATAATCATTTCAGTTAAATGTCTTCATAGTACTGTGTTGGGATGGTTTGCTCTGTATCACATGACCACAAATATGCACTAATAGTCTCTGTATGTTTTATATATTTGGACTGATGGTATCATGAGAATTAAACTAATTCATTGCCCAAGCGAGGAGCAAGAAAATCTGACAAATAATGTAAGTTTTTTCAAGAAAGAAAAAAATCAACGCATACAAAAGGAACATAACGTTAAACCCTCTGTGCATTACCTTTACAATAACAATGAAAAAAAATACAAAAACGAAAATATGATCACTTTATTGAATTGGCCAAATAAGAATATTCTATTACTTTTTAACTAATGCTTCATATTAACAAAGCCCATTGTGGTGCAAAGATCAAATCCTTACACACAATTGTACATGAAAATGTGAAGACTTAAGATGCAGAAAGTAAAGACATTTGAAGGTCTGATTGTAATCATAGCACTTTCCTACTGAATCAGTGCTAAGTCTATGCTCACGATACTATAGTCAAGGAAGCATGAGATAATGGGACCTTAGGGAATAATGTGGTCATCCCACACATGTTCCAGTGCTAACTAAAAGTATGGTTTCAATTAGCAGTGCTGATAATAATCCCAATGATTATTATAATAAGGATGACCATCTTCTCAGATGAAGATGGTTCAGAGGAGGATTAAAAGATCTCATGAGTTTAGGTGTTGGTACTAACTCATAGGGCTGTTTGCATGGCCTTAGGTCGTTGAATTATTGATGTATGTCATGGTTTCTCACTCAACATGTACAGACAATTTTTCAATATAAAATGTTTGCATTGGACACAGTATTGTGAAAGGAGCAAAAGTTATCTTAAGAATCTGAGTTCTTCTTCAGATGCTACAAAATCCATAGGTTTTATTTAAGAACCACCTCAGCTCTCTTTATTTTTATTGTGTTTGAGAAAATTCAACAGACAAAACATCTAAAAGTAAAAATAAATTATGGTAGTCTATAGCTCATAGAATGGACTTAACTGTTTACTACTTACTTTCATGTAACAGAAGGCTAGAAATTATGTAAGAAATTACTGATGATAGATTGTGATCATTTATATGGGTTTAAAGCCATTCCTTTTTTTAAGACTGTCACACTCCCTTTGTTACATACTTAGAAGAATTATCCATGAAGTTCTAAAATATAAATGGTCACTTTCGAGGCTTGTTCTGTGGTCAAATAAAATTGCAAATCCATTAAAATACTAGAGGAGATTGATACCATGGTTGTTCATATGAAGAATTCATGGATACCATTTTAGTTTGCCTGCTTACATTAATACTCTCAAAAGATATATTATGAAAAGACCAATGATTGTTTAAAGGCTCCTTGTTGTAGCGTTCTGAGATTGTAAGATGGGGCAAAAAACTGTATCTTAATCTGTAGTGTACTAGCACAGAGAGGAGCTCACTGTGATTTTTAAAATATACAATTATAGGAAAGTATGTTTTGCACATAGAAATAGCATGCTTTATTCCTGTTTGGGCAGGAATAGCTATTGGAAAGGAAGTCATCTCGAAGGAAGTCATGAAGCAGGAATTGACAGGTGATGGGAAAGAGCTGAATTATTGAAGGGCTATATAATAAAATGAGTCAACCTCATTTGACTCGATCAAGAGACATTATGGGAAATTATGTCATTACTGTACTATTTGTTTCTGTGACAAATGAAGAACTCTATTTCCTTGACTCAGGTTTAAGATTTCCTCTACTCATCATTTCTTCCAAATCTACTTTGGAACAAAAGAAGATATTCATTTGTAAAGTATTATTATATTTGTCTCTTGGTCCAAATTGTATATGTCATTTTGTGCTACTCAAGATGAATATTGTGGTAGTGTGGTCTTATTTTCTTTCCCTGGATTGAAATAAATACATTTCCAGGTAATGGGCAGTTTTGATATCAGCAGAAACAGCCAGTGCAGGTCAAAAATAGGATGGCAAAAATTACTTAACCATTTCTGCAGTAATAAATATAGAAAGTAATACACGTATGGCAATTTGTATTTAAATCATTCTTGGTGTGAAGAAATGCCTCCTTAAACTTTGCAAGGTTTTTGGATTTACTAGACAGTAACTCTTTTGAAAAGGAAAGTTACTCTTTTAATTTCCTTCATATTTTGGTGTTTTCTAAGTGGGTGGACAATAAGCATAGTGAGGCACAGGTGTGAGAGATTGAACTACTGACAGAAAACTGCCTGCATAGATAGATGGGGATGGGGAAGGTTGATTTTCAATCAACTAGCAGTGTGTAACACCATCTTCCCTCCTTAGACAACCATGGAGAAAAGTCAGGCACCTTAGAATCTTAGGATTTACTAATAAATCAACTAGTTTGAAAAGTTTTCTGTATGAGAAGCATCCATGCAAACAAAATAGTCATTGAAATCCAACTGATATTTCAAAGGACTTTTTGAGTGTTATAAGTAAATGGTTTTGACATTTGATAACATACAATAAAAATGAGGTCCATTAAGAATATAAAAATCATCCAGAATCTTAGCAATTTTCTCCAAAATCAGTCCAATCCTATATTCTTCTGCCTTGATCTATTTACTTCATTTGGATTTCATGCTGTGTTAACCCAGCTTTCCTTGCTCCAGATAAGAAGAGAAACAAAAATGAGGTCCAGAATAAGGGTTAGAGAGGAGTCAAGTTGGAGATAAGAGAAGAAGAAATATGAAGTAAAAAAGAAGTAAAATCTATTGCCTATAGGCACATGAAAAAATGCTCGACATCTCTGGCTATGAAAGAAATGCAAATTTAAACAACCATTCAGTTAAAAGGTGGGCTAAACAGTTTAAGAGAGATTTCTCTGAAAAGGAAATAAAAATGGCCTATAGACACATGAAGAAATGCTCTATATCTCTGGCCATAAAAGAAATGCAAACCAAACAGCTCTGAGATTCTACTTCACTCCAGTTAGAATGGCCATGATCAAGAAATCTAATAACAACATATATTGGTGGGGATGTGGCCAGGAGGGATTGCTACTACACTGTAGATGGGAGTGTAAACTCATTCAACCACTATGGAGAGCATTATGGCTATTCCACAAGAGACTAAACATAGAGCTCCCTATGACCTAGCAATTTCTTTTTTTTTTTATTGTAATTAGTAAAAGGGTTACATGGTATTTGCCAGATAGAAGGTGCATTAATTCACATACATTGATACCCTTTCACATGTCTTGGTACCCATTTCCCTCCCCCCCACACCCCCTACCCGTCTTGGTTTTCCCCTCTTCCTTATCAAATTTCAAATATCCAGATACAAATAAATTCAATACATCAGATAACAAAGTGAGATACTATACCAATATGGGATAACCAAGGGACAGCAAAGGAGATGAGAGACAACATAGTACATTAAGGACAACAATCATTCATTATATGGCTTTTGTTTCAATATCCTGGATGACCTAGCAATTTCACTCCTTGGCATTTTACCCGAACGTCCAAAAACACGGACATACTAAACCCACTAGCAAAACTATGTTCATTGCAGCACTATTTACCATAGCTAAGATACGGAACCAACAAAGATGCCCCTCAGTAGATGAATGGATCTAGATGATGTGGTATTTATACCCAATGGAATTCAATGCTGCCATCAGAATAAATGGCATCGCCCCATTTATGAGGAAATGGAAAGACTTGGAAAAAATCATATCAAGTGAAGTAAGCCAGACCCAAAGGAACATAGGCTCAATGGTTTCCCTCATTTGCAATAAATTAGTACTCACCTAGGACTCTCCTAGCAGAGGGCTACAATAGCTCAAAACCTAGATACATAAGGCTATCTATGATGAGGCTAAATGAAAGATCTCCGAGATATGGAAACAAGAGCTTTTTCTTGTGTAATTGTTGTTCTTAAAGTAATATGCTATTTTTCTTCTGTTTGTTTCCCTTTGGTTAATCTCATATTGTTCCTGTATCTGACTTTGTTACCTGGTGAGTTGTATATATGTTTATTTGTTTATTTGAAATAGGAAAATGAAGGGGGAAATCAAGTTGATTGGGAGGGGTTTAGGGGAGGGAAATGGGGGACAGATACATGGGAGGGGTTATCAATGTGTGAGAAGTATGCACCTTCTATTTGGTGAATATAACTGTAACCCCCCTATACATTACCCTGACAAGAAAAAAGTAAACAAGTACGGTCTATCAAGTATGAGTTTATTTTACTTCATTTTTTACATTGAAGTATACAAAATCATTGTGGTTACAATATATGTCTTTCTGAAAACAGGCCTGGCAGGAGAAGAGAAGAATTACTGCCAAAGTTGCCTTATATAAATTTCACATAATCATTCAGGGAAGTTGTTTCATTCTTCCTTGCTCTTTTAGAATGATTTCTCCTCTTGAAATCATACCTTAAGAGGGTATATAGAAATCAATTTCTTTTCTGAAAATGTGCTTTCATGTCAACACATTGAAAGGATGTTATTTAGAAGAAAGTATTTTTTTCATAAAGTAAGTATTTCTTTTCAAATTGTATAACTTCTTCATGGTTTTGTAGCCACAGGGCAAGACTATTTGGTTGAAACCTGGGAATCATACAGTGGTGTTAAAGTTGAGTTTCAAGTCTTCCTCACTGTGGGACATCATTTTCTGATCTGGTGTGCCTTTCACAATGATTTACTTACCTCTCCAGACTCGATGCTATAGTCCAATTCTGTTGAATTTGTTCTTGTTTCTAGGTCATGTTATAGTATATTCTTCCCTCTAACTTTAACAATGTATTCTGTGGAGAATTGTTACATAATCTAATTATAACAAGCTATGTGCCTCAGATCAACTCATGTAGGTAACCTCCACATACATAAATGTATACGAATTCCCCCCAAATGTATGTACATACCTGATCTAATTCTCATCCTCTTTCAGTACTTCAAATGGCATCTTCTACACTAAGCCTTTCATGCCTAATGGAAGTTAATCCCATTCATTGACAGCTGTATAACTGTACTTCATCTGTTCAAAGGAATTTTATCAAATAATATCTTTATGTCTTCACACCCAGGTCATCAACCTTATGAGAACAAAACCCTTGTTGCTCCATTTACTAACCCAAATCCTAGGAATACTAGGAGATCTTGGTGGTTGTGGAAATGTTACCCATGGCTCTGATTTGTTATGTGTCAGAATCCTTTGTCCAAAATACCACCAGTAGTGTTCCCAAAAATGAGTGAATAAATAAATGCTGTGGTGCACACAAAATGAATAGAAACGTCTTTTTGTGAAATATTATTTTTCCATATAACTTATATTCCTAAATAATGCAATGGTGGTTATATTATTGTTAATTCCTCATCACAGCACACAGACCTAGAAGTGTGGCACATAGCGACGAGAAGCTACATGAGTTTCAGGGCTTTCAGTTTGAAGGCAGGTCTTTAGAATGCTGGACAAAAAAAAAAAAAAAAAAAAAAACCCAAAACAGAAACACCCCAGTAAAATAAAAAACTGGAGGAAAAAGAAGAGAGAGAAAGAGAAAGTGTAGCTACCTGCCTTTATTAATTATTTTGCTCCCAACTGGGACATGGGAGAAATATTTTTCCTTCAGTTCCTAGGACAACATTTTTTGAAGGGTTTTATAGCAGGGAGCTTAAAAACAAAGAAGATATATGCAAGTTCACAAAAATGAAATCAGTGTTTAATTACTAAATATCCTACCTCTAAAATTAAAGGAAAAAAGCTTAAATAATTCAGTTTGATTTGGTCTCATTAGTCTGATTTCCTAGTATTTAGCCTTAATTATGTGATACATAAGCCCTAATTATGTGGTACATATACGGCACACTCTCTAAAGTTAAAGATCAGAACGGATACTGACTTAAATGATAAAATATGTTAAATTATTAATGATAATTAATCTTACAAAATAGGCATAATTAGTTTAAGTACTTTAGATATTATTCTTAATAGCATTACAAATAATATGACACAGTTTAATCATTTAAAATTAATTTATTGGAAGGAAAGTCTATGCAAGCTATGTATTTTACTCAGGAGGGCTAACAGACTGCTTGGTACTGTCAAAATATATCTAGCTGTTCTTGTTGAAAAGGTGTGCTTGCTTTAACCCATTAAGTGCTGGGTTCTAAACTAAATAGGAACCTTTCTTTTAGAGGATACTTTTTTCATGGATATAATCATGTTGATAATAATAGCCCTTATGATTATAAAAATTTTGAATACTTTTCTTTTCCAATCCATTATCCGTTATTGTGCTATGAGTTGCTCAGCATTGTTGAATTTGTTTTCATGATTTTCTGTATGTTTTTTTATCTTCTACTGATCTCAATTTGAAATTTTGTAATTTAATTTTTTTTTGCCAGTCCTGGGCTTGAGCTCAGGGCTTGAGCACTGTCCCTGGACTTTCTCAAGGATAGAGCTCTATCATTTGAGCCTCAGCACCATTTCTGGCTTTTTTCTATGTATGTGGTACCAAGGAATCGAACCCATGTCTTTGTACATGCTAGGCAAGCCCTCTACCACTAGGCCAAACTCCTGGCCCTGTAATTTAATTTTAATATGGTACATTTGATAAATTTGATATCAGAGATGAAAGAATGCTGTTCTTATTCATTTATAATTTAGAATAAATATGCTATTGTGATTTGATACCCAATAAAAATTTTATAACAACAAATTCCAAAAGGTTCTATATCACGCGCTATCCCTGTCCCGCAGGGATGACACGCGACACAATGCTAGCTTAAGCAGGATCCTTTATTCTTCTTCTCCTCCCCGCCTCCTTCCTCTCTGCAGGCCGCTATATACAGGCAGTGGGCCAATCAACTCATGCCAGCTCGCTCAGGCCCTCCAATCACGGCTTCACACGCTCCAGTCATGCACCCTTCATGCATCCGGCCACGCAGAGACCAGGCTTCCGCTAACAATGGCAGCACTCCCCAAAATGGATGCCGGCCTTCATCCGGTCATGCGGCGGATGTCCCTGAGTCTCACAGCCACCAGCACCGCAGGCGGCCCCACAGTGAAAGGGGGACGCCCGCCTCCAGGTCCTGCAACCACGCAGGAGGGGCCAGGCTCCCCACAGTTCTATAGCAATATAAAAGGATTGCTTGGTTTAAAGAAAAAGCTTGAAATAGATATATCTCTATTGAATGGGGCCATTATGGAACTGGATAGCAGTTCATTTTTACTTACCAGGGTTTGATGATGTGGTTTACATATTTCTCTAAACTTTTCTCATATCCAGATGTTGCAGACACTTCAGCATATCGGATCCTCCAGATGATTGCACTGCCACAATCAATAATCCTTGCATGTGTTTTATCAATCTCTTATGTATGCACCTCACATCTAACAAGTGTTCAAAAATAGCTAATAAGTACACGATGTTAAACAAAGTAAAACAAAACACTGAAATATCCATTAGTTTTTATTCAGTGCATAGAATTTTTAAAAAGTATCACAAAAAGAGGTGTGTTGTGTTGTCACTAAATTTGGAAACATATTTTATTCTTATAACAAATGAGCTTTTAAATGTCTGGTTATTTTCCTGATTTGGAGTATAGCATTTCCTGTATTTTAATTTTTTTGATGGGTCAGGGGGCTTGAAATCTTGGCCTAGGAACTGCCCCTGAGCTCTTCAGCTGAGGACTACCATTCTACCCCTTGAGCCTCATCCCCACTTCCCGGCATTTTTAATTCTAAGCATATTTTTATTACCTTTAAGTAATTGTACAAAGCAGTGTCCATTCAACAAAGCAGTTTATGGATACAACTGATTTTGATCATTGTTACCACTTCTATCATTCTCCCCTATCCGACCCTCTATTTCTAGAAGTATAATTGTAATGTAATAAGATTGACTGCTCATGATATTATTGATGCAGTTGTTAAAACAGATCATGTGAAGTAATGCACCTTCTATCTGGTGAATATAATGTAACCCTTCAATTAATTACAATAAAATATATGAAAAATAAATCATAAACTTTTAAAATATAGTTTGAACAGGGTTAGAATTGGGCAGAACATGTTCATTTAAAAGAGAATGTCTTAACATATAGGCAACAGTGGAAAAAATGCTTGCATGACAACAAAGGTATATGGCTATCATGTGGAAACTGTTATGTGACTCTTTTGCATGTACTGCTTAGCATTTTTTGAGATGGAAAATCTATGGAATTCTCCACTTTCCTTTCTGCATTAAGGAGGCTTTCATAAGAAACTCATTGTATCAGAATGATCATTTTGCCTAGTTTATGTATTTCCATAAATCATGAAACTACTTTCAGCCCATACATCACTTGACGCATATCAACTTTATACATTAATCACAGGAAGTGAATTTGGATAAAAATAAAGAAGTTCTCACCATGAAAATTTAAAGACAAAGCTGAAGGAATTATTGTGATTGTGACACAAATGTATGTTAGAAAAGGCATAATATTAGAGCCAATTAAACTCTAGTGACAGCCAAGTCAGATAATGAAAGTGCAGAGAAGACAGTGAAATAGTGTTTCTTATTATTACCTTTTGTAAAGACAGAGAAAGGAGGTTTATTATTTGGTACAGGTAACTAAATGAGATGAGTATAGAGAGTAGTTATAGGGAGCTAGGAGTGGAGAATTTTAACTAAGGCCCAAGTGTACTCTGCAATCTGGTTTGTGTGAGATGTGGAATTTGTGAGGTATGTGAAAGCAGGGGATTTTGTTGTAGTGGTACTGAAATTTATGACTATAGCTGCTTTTGTCACCTGATAAGATATAATGCCTGAGTCAGCTAATTTTGGGGAAGGGCAGATTTCCAGCAAACACTATGCTTTATAGCAGGGCCTAAGATAGTGGCTCCTAAAGTGGGAGGAAGCGAGGCTAACAGGGTCTTGTTACCACAATAGTCATTTAAGACTGGTAGAGATTTTGGTATCTGTTAATTATTCTTATTGTGACTCTTGAAACTCATGATGCCCATATTAAATTTTGTTTTAGCTCCATAAAAATCAGTTTTCAGTTTCAGTAGTGAATAAGTACATAAAAAGAAAAAAAAGATGATCTACACTTTTTGGAGAAAATTTTCATGATGTAAGACTTGTAGTTTGCATGAAAGGTGAATGTATAAGCCTATTTGTTTACAGGCTTCCAAATTCATAAACTTAAGTACTTATTTACCCATACATACCAACTAGACTATATCTGCATTCTCTGACTGATTTGTACATATACCAGCACAAATATTTCTTCCTCCATTTTCTTATTTGGTACTCATAAGGAAGCCAAAATTCTAAGAATTTCTTATGATTCTAGCATCCCTATTTCATCAATGAAAAACTACTTTGTCTTCTATTTACCTCAGAAGTTTTTTTTTTTTTTTCTTCCTGGCTCACTCTTTCAGTGCACTGATTGACTCTCTACTCTGGCTATTAAGCTTCTGAGCAGATGTCCTCAATGCCTTTCTTTTTAACTGTCATGATGGTATTAATATGCAAATCTGGTTGTTCACTACTTAGAATTCTTTATTTGTATTCTAATGACTTAAAGCATAAGTCTAAACATTTTGTTTCTCTAGAACACAAACTTCTTCCACAGCTTTAACAAACTGAAATGTGTTTGAAAGAGGATGTCACATTAGATCATAGAAAATTGGTTAGCTATTCTGAGGAACAAAGTATAAGCCATAAGAGAGTCAAGAAATTGCTGATACAGTCCTCCATTCAACAACATATATTTAGCAAATAGATAGGAGACTAGTATGGATATGTACCAAGATTTTCAAAATATCTCCTTTGTCCCTGACTTGTAATTGAAATGACTATTTGAACAGAACATTTGTTTTTAATTAGAGTAGGGAGTAAAAACTGACAAGACTCCTCAAAGGCCAATTAAACATTATTCTTAAAAAGAAAAGAAGAATAGTAGTTAAATCAAAGAAGCAGTGTACCAAAGGCCAGAGACAAGCAATAGTTTATTAAATTTTATAATCTGCAAAAAGAAAGAAAGAAAAAGAAAAGTAGAAAAAGAAAAAACCCCCTAGGAGTCAGTATTGGCAAGATAAGTAGACTGAAGCATGGAAGTGGTTGTCACTGTAAAGTGACTAACCTTTGCCCATAAGGCATTTTGGTGGCACATAGATACAAGATATACATATATTTTTATAAATATAGTAGAAGTGAAAATATCTTTACAGTGTGATATTCAAAAGGGACTTGATCAGCCCAGAATGTAGAAAGAATTTAAATCTGAAGAATGGAAAGAAGAAATCCAGGTCACACAAAAAGGTTATCAATTTGGGAGATAATTCTACTATCTAAACAAATAGTGAATATGAGATGTAACTAGAAAAGAAAACACATACTTAAAAAATTTAAGAGCTACAGTTGATAACACTTGATGAATAGTTGAAGGAAGAAATTGAGTGATAAAAATCATATATAACTAGCAAAATATAAAATCCAAAGAAAAATCACACTTTCTTCAATTTATGAAGGGGTTAAAACCTGGTATAAATCCTTATAATTGACTGAATATGTCCATGGTAGCATCACAATCTAACAAGGAAACAAGGATGTATATTATTCTAGTTCCAGGAATTTCAATGAATGTTGTATACTTTTTTTTTTTTTGCTTTAAGGCATGTGGAGTTATTAAAATAGACAAGGCTTTATATTTCTGTATATGGGAATTTTATTCTTTAACGCTTGGAAACTATGCACTAAGTTATAAATATTATCCCTTCATGCCCTTGGTTTTCAATAACTACCCCTGCTCTGATTCTACTATATTGTCTATGCACAGAGTAGAGTCAGAGAACACAAAGAAATGATACAAGAAGAAACATAAAGAAAAAAAGCATAAGCAATATTAAGATGTATAGGGCACTGCTAAAATTTTTGAGCTTGATTTAAATCTTGAAAATAATTTAAAAGAAGCATTCTTCATAATTTCAAGTTCAAATAAATCCTGGATATAATTAAAGCTTTATAGGTTCAGCTCTGATGGAATAATTTCCAGGTTTCCTTGTTCTAATAATGCATTTTTTTTTAAACTTCATTATCCAGTTTGGGTTTCAGTGACTTAAATTTACACCTTCAGTGCTCTTAGTTTAACAGAAGTATGATATATAATGTACCTAAAATTTCTGTTATAATTTTCTTTATTGACATTCAATCCAACAACTAAGATACTGAATATGCAGCTTTCCTTGGTGTTGAAAACAAACAACCAAACAACAGGAAAATTAGAGTTTTAGTAAGTAGATAATGTCCCTTGAAGAATTCTTGACTTCTGAGGGACATGGATATGCGTGAGAGATGCACAGATAGGAGCCAGTGAGGAAATCTCAATCACGCCTCCAGGCCTAAAAGGCCTGTGAAGCAGTCCTCCTATAAAAGCTTTTTTTGTTGTCCCATTTCTTTGGCCCCTTCATGAGATTATTCTTTTGGCAAATGATCTATCTTAATATTACACAAGGAAGCTTTGTACGAACAGTGCATAGAGTTTCCTTGTTCCACAATAATGTAAGGGAAAAAATGTGCGCAATATCAAACACTGCATATTCCAGAATAAAATTCGTTGGGATTTGTTATATAAATGCAAAACTGATAGTAAAAAGTGTTAACTTAGAAAGAACATACAAATTTTGGAACTTAGCATCCATGGGAGAAAAATCTCTAGGATTTATATATAAAGGTGATTCTTCATGTTAGGTATTCACATCACAAAAAAGAACAATGTGTCATATGATTCAGGTATAGTACGAGGTAATTTTTATGACTTAGCTCCCTTACCGTGACCCTAATAAAAATATCTGTGTGGTTATTATATTTTTCATAAGATAGACTTGAAATTTAGATACACTAAAGGTCTCATCTGAGTCAAACTTAATGATCCACAATCAACTAAAGTCACTTGACTATACCTTATAACAATAGTCACTATGATTTTTTTCTAATAAATAGCTAACTTGGATTTCCTTAGGAAATGTTTACTACTTAAAGCACTTGGTTACTAGTACATTTAATCAAACCTGGGATACAATATATGTTGAAGTGAATTTTGAAACTCTACACATCTCCCGAATTTTCAATATTTTAAAATTGTTTCTTAACTATAAATTTTTTTTTCTGTCAGTCATGGGGCTTTAACTCTGGGCCTGGGCCCTTGAGCTGAAGAACTCAAAACTAGCATTCTACCACTTGATCCACAGTACCACTTCCGATTTTCTGGTGGTTAATGGTAGATAAGAGTCTCACGGACTTTCCTCCTCCGGCTGGCTTTGAACCATAATCCTCAGATCTCAGCCTACTGAGTAGGTAGGATTATAGGCATGAACCACCAATGCTTGGCTCTGTGTGTGTGTGTGTGTGTGTGTGTGTGTGTGTGTGTGTTTAAAATTCTTATTGTCAGGATAATGTACAGAGCGTTTACAGTTACATTTGCCAGGTAGTAGGTGCGTTCCTTCTCACACATGGATACCCCTTCTCATGTTTTTGTCTCCATTTCCCTCCTCCCACCCCCTCCGAATCATCTTGCTTTCTCCCTTTCCCTTTCCCTTTCCTATTTCAAATAAACAAATAAACATATATACAATAAACTAGGTAACAAAGTCAGTCAGATACAGTAACAACATTAACCAAAGGGCAACAAAAGAGAAGAGAAATAACAGTAATTAAGAACAATAATCACACAAGATAAAGCTCTTGTTTCCATATCTTAGAGATCCATCCATTTAGTCTCATCCTATATGATATTATATACCTAGGTTTTGAGCTATTGTATTTCTCTGCTAGGAGAGTCCTAGATGTGTGGCTATGTATATTTTTACTTTAGATTTCATAAATCTCTATGAGAATGCAGATGCACATTAGGTTACAAAGGGTCCTATGCAATTATATTTAAAATTCTTTACATATAACCAAATATGATCATGATTTTAAAGTATTCAGGTTTTAAACATGTGTATGAATTCTTAAAGTTCATGAACTATTAGTCTGACACACTGTAATCTGAAAATAAAAGTCATTTGAAAGTAACGCTTGTCTCATTGGTTATTGTTCAATAGTTTACAAATTGAAATTAGTGTAAGAGAGAGCTTTATACATTTAAAATATTTGAATGAGTATTTTGAATTTTATTTTATTGTTTAAAAGTTGTATATTGGTTGTCTGATTGGTTTTTCTTGGGTACTGTTTTGCTTTGTTTTGTTTTTTTACTTTTGAGCCAGGACTGGCACTTGAATTCTAGATCTCACATTCTCACTTGGCTTTTTTGCTCATGGCCAGTGTTCTACCAATTAACACATACTTCTACTCCCTATTTTTTTCTCTAATATCTTTATGATATCACAAGTAAACTGTAGCATGCATGTAACTTTTTAAACAAATACAGATATGTATTTAGACAAGTGTGTATTTGTAATTTTTAAACATCACTATCCTGGTTGAATTTATCACCACTGGAGGATGGAGCTAGCATCTGTGGGCGTTTCTCCTCAGGACTGTGGAATGGGAAGTTCTAATACTCCTTGAGAGAAAAGAATGGAAGGGATGCTGTGCAACAGCTCTATTCTGAAACTTTTTTTTATGTCTACTACTTTCAAAAAGATTGATGGATAAGCAAGTAGGTGAATACTAAAAACAAAGCCGGGTCCTTGGCTGGCGCCTGTAATACTAGCTACTCAGTAGGTTAAGATCGGACGATTGCAGTTCAAAGCCCGCCTGCCCAGTAAAGAACAAGGGTCTCATCTCCAATTAACCACTAGAAAACAGGAAATGGGGCTACGGCTCCAGGGATAGGGCAGTAGCCTTGAGCTAAAAAGCTCAGGGAAAGCGCTCAGGCAGAGTTCAAGCACAATGACTGGACAAAACAAACAAACAAACAAACAAACCACTAAAACAAACAAAACCACTAAATATTATTTGCTAAGCAAAAATCTTCTCTTTTACAGTTTTATCTTTTTGCTTAATTTTCCCCTAGGAATGTATGTTATGTAAAATATTTGGCAATAAAAAATAAATTATCCGGAAAAAAAATCGCATCACCTGTACTAGCATCTCAGCAACTCAGTGAGCAGTTATGAAACACATCTGAGTGAGATTACATGGAGATTCACCTCTGTTCTCAGTATACAATATATGGAGGCCTGCACCTGAATACTTGAATGCAATCGTATCTAGATATTTGCATATTGAAATTTATATTACTTTTCCAAGTATTTTTCATTAAGGTGGTTTTTTTGTTTTTAATTAAGTATAAAGATTATTTATGGGCTGGTTTGGTCTAGTGGTAGGGTGCTTGCCTAGCATGCACAAAGACCCGGGTTCGATTTCTTGGTATCACATACATAGAAAAAACCTAGAAGTCGTGCTGTGTCTCAAGTGGGAGACTCCATTTTATTTTTCACTAAGTTACAAACACAAAGGACCATAATGCATGGTACTTATGTGGACTACCGCTTTTCCAGGCTCCCTTTTAACTAAGGATTGCAAGTCTGTATGCTACAATTCTAAGTTTTATTTGCTGCTTGGGTGGCCCTAGGAGCATTTCCCTCCACCATCTCTCCTTTCCCAGCACCTCCCACTAGCTCCATATTCACACATGTTTGCTTTGTGGCTCTGACCACTGACTCAAAGTTTGCAGAATTTTTCAATTACTCTTTCTCTTTACATACAAAATTAGAATTACAGAAGAACTTTCAGAAATAAGAAAAAAATTCTTTTTCAATATTCATTGTCCTGTGATTCTGACTTTCGTGACTATAAAATGATCACCCTTCATCTCCACATTCTTAATGCTTAGCTAGTTCCAGTCCCCAGGAGCCACTAATAGCTGTTGGCAAATGGCCTTTGACCTTAACATAAGGAACATATCATATCTACAAAATCATATTCCTTAGTTAACACTAGTAAGTGGAGAAAAGTTTCACACACTCTTAATATAACAACATAAATTATAATTTAAGTTAAGATTATTCACCTTTTCAGATTACTATACAAGACTTATGATTCTGTTTAACTTTATTTTAATTACAAAAATACTTCTCGCCAATGGTTGCTGAAATATTTAGTCAGAATAGAAAAAGATTTGATTCTTTATGAAGAGGAAGCCAGTGTTACATAGGTAAATGATAACTATTTTTTAATTTGTCTGATGATAATCAACATATTCCAGAGGTACGACTGGTTCGGCTTTAGCAACACTCACATATTTGAGCTATAGATTTTGCTGTATTAAAATAAGCCAGAATTGTAAGAATCGAACAATCACTGCTGAATAATGGTCTTTGGGGAAAAACCTACATATCTAAAATTCTATGAATATTTTTGGCTATGTTTCTGCCAATAGAAGTATGATCTATGGGATAGAGGACATGTGCTCTTGTGAACTTCCACGTAAATTTTCTTTAACAGAGTGCTCTGTTCCTCACAGTAAAATAGGAGCTAACATTTTAGGATTAAAATATTCACTCAAAAGATTAAATAGAATTTGTATTTAAGTATGCAATAAACTACTCTGTCTAGATGCTTGATACTAAAATAACTGGTAAAATATAAATGCTCTGTAGATGTCACTAAATATAAATAATTTTCCCAGTGGCTTTGTCCTTAGAAGCCAGCATCATATCAGATATTTTTGGTTCCTTGAACCCAACCTCTCTCCTTTCCCTATAATAATGAATGTTTTACTTAAATACCTTTTGTAGTAAAGTGAATTTAGCTTCTATTTCAATGGCTAGTATTATGTCATGAAAATAGCAATTACAGGATTTAGAGCTGGATTATGTAATAGAAATTACATTGCCCTCATAATACAACCTGGTGTTTTATAGCTAGGAAATCCAAGTTTTAAAATTATGAGGCATGTACAGAGTACTCAACAAAGCTACACTACAATCTGAATTTTCTTACTTAGTCTGGGGAGTCTGCATTTAGTTGCAAAATGTTTAATCTTCTGTACTATACTCTCTATTTTGGTATATTTGAGGGAGAATACAACTTGCTTTAGCTTTTATTATTCTTTTCACTTTGCTCTCTCCTAAAATTCATAATCAATCTTCCTAACCATGTCTTCAAAAAACATATTACTCATTTTCAGTAAAGGCCCATTTGATGTCAAGACTTCCTTAACAGACAGTCACATATGTCCTTTGTAGTAGTTGGTAATTTAATTCATCCCTTTATCAGTCAAGTTGAGAAGCTTATATTTGACATGTTGGGGTTATAAACCTAAGCAGCTTTTGACATAAACCATTTACTAAGGAGAACTGCAAATCAATGCCTTTGGGACTGACTGAATTCTGTTGTAGATCTATGTTTCTTTGCTTGATCAAAGTTTTTACAAAATTAAATTCAAATAATTTTTGTCCATGAGAATCTCCACCAGTGTGTCAGTTTCTATAATTCCTACTGTTTGCTGTATATGAGAGATGCATGATATTTGCTTTCTATTATAGTTTTGAACCCAAAGCCAATCTGAATGTTGCTTGTGTTTATTTTATTTTAATTTGTCTTTAGAGGGGAGGGTGTAGGGGTGTTTTATTCTAATGAAAGTAAACTTGAGGAAGAGTGAAGATAGTCTCTAGACTGAAAGTGCAACTGATGATTCATACACAAAGGCTTTACATGTAACAATTTGGAAGCGTTTAATTACATTGCAAATATTATTATATGTTTGTCTTTAATCCACCAAATAGAAAGTTGTGTAATGTCTAGTAATTATTTGATTTATTTAAAATTAAAAAATAAAGTCTTATCTAAATATATTTATTTTAAAGTGATTGCAGAATAGCAAAGATCCAGTTAAGTGACTTTGTATTTGTAAATATTTGAGCATTATGATATTGATGTTTTTCATGATTGTTTTGTTTAGCAGCACAAGGTTAGTAGCATAGTTTTTAGTGCTAGAAAAATTTTACATTGTTTTCTAAAATGTCAGACAAAAGTGATTCACGCTAATTTGTTGAGAACAATATTCTACCATAATCTTAAAAGTTTTAGACCTACAAATAATGTTTAGAATAAATATTTCCATAAGAAAATTAAATATGACCTGCTAAAATTATTACAAAATATTGAGCTACAAATTTTACTTCAAGTATAATTTCAATGAGAATGATAAAAGATATTATTTATTGCTACCACAATAAAAATCATGGAAACCATCACTGTTATTGAACAGACTAAATATTATACTTGATTAATTAAAAATGTGGCTTTCATTTTGTGTTTACATAAAAATATGCTGTAGTTATCATAAAGTTTTTGAAGACTTTAAGTAATAATTAATAAATGCTTTCCATGTAATATACTCAATTTTTCTCAAAAGCAGGTATTCAATGTAATTATTGTTTCAATTGGTTATTTTGCTCATCTTTCAAAATGTGAATGAGTAAGCATGCTATTTTAATTTTTGCTATGGAATGTAATTTTTAAATTTTGCTTTTTCTTTTTATAAAAGCTTTGTAATGTGTAGTGAATTGAAAATAGTAGCTTGATTAATATTAATACAACTGCGATTTTTTTTCTATTTTAAGATTTGTATTCTACATCACTACACTAGGAAAAAAAACCTGTCCCTCTGCTGGACTAGTGTTAGTTTGATGATTATACTAATATTAACTGCTTCACTTGAGTAAGCAAAGAAGGAGTAAAATACCAGTCAGACCAGCTGTTAATTCACAGAGTGTTGTACTATGCTTATTAAAAATACCCAAAAGATGTACCTTTGTGGTTCAGTCTTTTGAATTAGAATCAGAATATTAATCATGCCTCAGGCCTAAATTAAACATTGGAAGGCCCCTTAAGAATTTTCACCAAATTTTCTTGGATTTTTCTTTATTGGGTCTTCCTGGACTCTGTTTAGCTCTGTAATTGCTTTGCTCCTTTGTTGATAGGTTACAGCACAATGTGATTTTCTCCATGTCATAATATTTAAGAGGATGGCTCCATGGTCTACTCTAAGTTGCAAAGTGCTACTGAGACATTGATTTATAACAGAAAGTGTTTACAATGTCAAATAAACTGTGAAGTAAGAACACTTATGTTTTTCAAAGCTCATAGTTAAAAAACTATCTGAACCATTACTGTCTTTGAATAGCTCCTGTTCTAATGGGATTATTCGATGTGATCCTACTGAATGTGATCCACTGACTTTTTAAAAAAATATGAATCTGAATTTTTTTCAGTTGTGCTTTAAAATTACAAGAATATAAAGAAATCTACATAGTGCCTTTATGATCAAATTTACCATTACCTGATTTCAGAAAGCAGTCATTATTGTTTTAAAATGTACGGCTGAATAAACAGATGGACAAGCTTCAACATGTTCAAATATACCATCATTTGCTTTCAACAAACGTTATCGTTACTAATAAACATGACTGACTTCTTAGAAGCTAAAGTGTGTTATTAATAGTGGAATGCAGACAGCTAGCTTCCTACTACTCTGTTTAGGTTGTTTTATTTATATTGAAGTTCAATTTGAACTTCAGACTTTGGGAATCAAAACAAATATGTTATGATCTTGAATTATTTTAATGTTTAACAGATTTCTTCTTACTCTCAAGGCAGAGATATGGAATGGAAACGTATATTAAATTAAGCTATTTAAAAAGTAAACAATGATAACAAAAGCACCAGTACAGCACCAGCATTTTTTTTTTTTTTTTGCCAGTCCTGGTGCCTGAACTAAGGGCTTGAGCACTGTCATTGGGCTTTCTCAAGGCTAGAGCTCTACCACTTGAGCCACATCACCACTTCCTGCTTTTTCTATGTATGTGATACTGAGTAATCAAACCCAGGTCTTCGTGTGTGTTTATGCAAACTACCACTAAGCCAAACTCCTGATCCCAGCCAGCTATCTTAATATCAGAAAAATTCTGTTTCAATGTCTCATTTGAATGTAAGATAAACTACTAATATTTTAATTTAAGTGAGAGATATATTAATTCTAAATTCCTCCACAATTATTTGTGGAAATAGGAAACATATGTCTGTTGAAACTTATATTTCAATTTATTGACGCATTTAGTGGAAGCAACATGGTCAGTTTTGCAAAGATTTGTTTGACAATATTTGGGCTGAGATTACTACATGGAATGTATATCCCTCGTATTATGTAACGCAAAAAAAAGTTTTGTTCTTAAGTGATTAAAATGATGGAAAGGCATAGAGCCACAACATTATTAAGAGAAACACTAGACATCATTTTTTGTTTAGATGGTAAGAATTTTTTTTCTTATAAATAGTTAACTACTTTCCATTTCCAGTTAATTGGAATTGGAGCTGTTTGTAATTCTAAGTATTATCAGAGAAGAAATATAAATTTAGAAGACAGTTATCTAAAAGTACTTCTTTGCACTGTTATAGGTTCTTTAGGTTATTGTGAATTATCTGGATTAATGAAGGCACGAATGAAAAAGCAAAGGAGGAAATGTGAGCTTTAACTGGTGTGCACTTGGGAATATCATTTGCTAAATGAGCACCATGAGCGCTATGTTGTAAAACACCATCACTGCAGTCCAAAATGGGACTCAGCCCTCTTTTTCTCTTTTCTGTGAAAAGGTTGAAGCTGTGTAGAGGTCAGAAAAGTGATTACCTGTCTGTGATCAACATGTGTAAATTGTAAAGTTATCACCATGTGTAAAATAATCAGATACAAGTTTAGTTTAGCGAAATATCAGACTAAACTGTGACCACCTAAGAACACAAAATGGAAGGGAGATTTCTAGCAGGATTTTTGGACTGCAGTGAGGAAAACTTCAGCAAAACTAGTACAATGTCAAACAGTTATGCAAATGAAGACTGAAGATCTGTGAGAAGGTGACCATTTTATCAAGCCGAAAGCATTATAGTTTAGAATTGTTTGAAAAGCGATAATCATAATGTGTCTTCATAGCCCATTTCTTATTTTGCAATATTGTTCTGTTGGGCTACTTTAAAGTCAATCCCAAACAGCATCATAAATCTATTTAAAGTTAACTGAGAATTTTTACTTTTAATGTGTCTGTTTTTATTTCAGTACTTTAAACCAATTAAAAAAGCACTTTACTTCAGTGTGTACCTCTAGTAGTCAATCCTGTTAAAAATCAAATAAAATTAAAATATAATTCTTTAGTATCATCAAATGACTTAGCTTTATGTCAAATACATACATTTTTATCATGAGCACCACTGCTTACTTTTTATTTGAAATTTTTTTTGTTAATTTACTGTTATTATAGAGGTGATATAAAGAGAGATTATACTTACATGAGTCAAGTAATGCGTCAATTTCTTTTCGGATAGTGTCTTCCAATCCCTCATTCTCTCCCAGTCCCTCCTTCCCTCCTATTGCCACCCACAATTTGTATGTCATTTTTTATCAGAGCCTAAGGGTCTCTGTTATTTTACTTACGGCATTGAAGTCGGGACTTCATGCTTGCGAGGCTGGCTCGTTACCACCTATACTACATCTCCAGACCTAGCTTTTTAATTATTTTTTTATTTATTCATTTATAGGGTGGTGTTGTTATTTTGGAACTGGAGTCCAGTGGACTTTTCTGTCGTGATTTCAGAATCTTCCAAAGCTTGGCCTCCTGAGTAACAAGTATTATAGGAATGAGCCATTGCTGCCCAGTGAACAGTTTTTAAACTGTTTAGAATTAGGATCAAGATCAATTTTTTAAATTGTAGTTAACATGACTCTTAAAATAGGAAACTATTCTTCCAATAATTTTGACATCTATTTTAAATCATGTATACTTACAAAGCATCACTTCTCACATTCTGAATTTTGATTGATTCCTTACTGAAACCATATTTAAAAATTAACTTAGGCACCAGTGACTCATGCTTGTAATCCTAAATACTCAGGAGGCTGAGATCCGAGGATAGAAGTTTGAAGCCACACGGGAAACTCTGTGAGGCTTTTGTCTCCAATGAATTGCTCAAAAAATCCAGAAGTTAGCCCGGTGCGGTGGCTCAGGCCTGTAATCCTAGCTACTCAGGAGGCTGATATCAAAGGATCTCGGTTCAAAGCCAGCATGGGCACAAAAGGACCTGAGACTCTTATCTCCAATTAACCTCTAGAAAAAGGGAAGTGGGGCTTGGCTCAAGGGGTATGGCCTTGAACTGAAGAGCTCGGGGACAGCGCCCATGCCCAGAGTCCAAGCCCCATGACTGACTAAAAAAATGAAAAAAAATAAAGGAAAAGCCAGAAGTGGTGCTGTGGCTCAAGTCGTAGAGCACTCACCTTCAGCAAAAGAACCTCAGGGACAGTGCTCAGGCCCAGAGTTCAATCACCCTGACCAGCCCCAAAACTAACGAACAAACCACAGTGATTGCATTCAGGTTTAATTAATATGCTTTGATTTGTATTTCACATCAGTAAAATTCACATTTACATTTTCAGTATTGTGAAAATGTATTGGAAATACAGTGACAGAAGTATGAAAATGTATTTCAATATTTTTATAGCAAAGACGATAAAATAACATACATCCATAAAAAGAATAATCAAATAAACCACAAAATACTATTTAAAAAAAGGAATGTTTGGAAGAAATGTACAGTATATTTAAAGTAAATTTGCCAATATTATATAATATGCATCTATAGCATGCTTCCATTTAAAATGGATAAATATGTGTACATGTTGCAATGTATTTAATTTTATTTAAGTAGACATTTAACATATAAAATCAAACTGTATACCCATTTTAGTAGTGGTAATAAATAGAAGAAATAGGATGGTCTATTGATCTATTAATATCACTTATAATACTTATTCTAATTGAGATTGAGTATCTTTGTAGATGATAAATTGTCAGCCTTTAAAGAATGTAAATATTTCATAAATTCTAAAAGAAAAATTAACTCTTTTCCACATATCATTGGTTGTAATATCAAAGCTATTCTGGGATAATTTTCTGTATTTTATGAACTAAAAGTATGATTGTGTTTATCTTAGAAAATCACAATAAATCTCAAGTTAAAACCTTATATTTGAATAGAAAGTCATGAATAAAATCATCATCTGCTATGTTATGTTAAAACTATATGTACATATATACTCCACTTTCTTCATTTCTTTGTCTCTGTCTTCTCTCTCTCTTGCTCATTTATTTCTGTGTCTCTTCCTTTAGACAGAATCGTGTGTGTGTGTGTGTGTGTGTGTGTGTGTGTGTGTGTAAGAAGTTTGGGAAAAACTATCAATTTCTTCCTGTGAACAATCTCAGCATCCAGAGTACAGTTTCTCAAATACACTGATCATTAAAAGGACAGTCAATCCAGTGGGAAAGGATGATATTAAGTTCTAATCTGAAATAGATAATAGATAAAGTAAGTTTGCAAGTACTTTCATACCAAAAAGAAAGGAATTTAGTTTTTAAAATTTCAGGTTAATATTGATTAAATTAAGGACTTACCCTAAAAGAATAGCTATGGGTAAAATTTCAGATCTTTGAAACATGAATTTGGACTTCATTTTGATAAGAGTAATGTATAGTATCATTATTTTGAGTCCAATTGTAGTAAAAGATGCTGAATGTAAAGTAATGCTAACAACTGAAGGGAGACACTGAAAATGTACAGAAAACAATACAGGTTTGGGGATTTCTCTAGACTGTTATGACAGTAAATCAAGTCGGGGTATAGGTACAAATAAAAATATTAGAGCTGGATAATTGAGGTAGTGATACCAAGCTCATGACTATTTGTGCTAAAAAGAATGTTGATATGTGTATTCTAATAATATCCACACATTCATTTCATCATACCATTATAAAAATAACAGTTCTAGCATTGACTAATGATTTAAAAAAAACATTATTTAACTTATTTGAAAACAATGACTTTTCTAGCCTTGCATGTTCAGTTATTTGGCATAGTTAACTGATAAAATAAGCTTTACATAAATAGCCACATAGCCCTCTTAAATATAATTCATTTCAGAAATGTGGGGCAAAATCTCGACTTCTCCCCTTTATGTAATCATTTTAGTGTAACAAGTTGATGACCTAAAAGTCCCTATTTATACTAATTAATATAAATCAGTGTAAATAGCGTAAATGTCATTAATTTGATTTTTATTGTGTTTAAAATGAATTCTAGGTGCTACTCATTTAGGTGTTTCAATGACCAATGTTTAATCTCAACCCAGAAGAAACACTGATTTATTTGACTTTTGTTTCATATTTGGGTCTTACTAGGTAGGATCTGAATGTGCAATTCTCTTGCCTCTTTCCCCATAAGCTTCTCAGAATTGCAGATGCATTTTTTGCTTCCTTTTATATATGACTTACATTTCTTTTTTTTCCAAATCATTTCAAATTTATTTTGTATGTTTCTTTTTTTAAATTGTATTTAACTTCATCAGATAGGGTGCACATTACTTCTTGAGCATAACTACCTCATCTCATGAATTCTCTCACTTTCCCTCCCACCACTCCTTCCCAATCGTCTTGTTTCTCCCCTTCTCTTTCCTATTTCAAAAACCAAATAAACCTATATATAATATACCAGCTAACAAAATCAGACACAATAGCAACATGAGATAAACCATAAAGTGGAAAAAAGAGAAAAGAAATTACTGCACATACTACATTAAGAAAAACAATCACAAAGATATATTTCCATATCCTAGAGTCCATTTTGCTTAGTTTAATCCTATATGGCCATATGTGCATAGCTGTTGAGCGATTGTGATCCTCTACTGGGAGAATCTTAGATGTATACTAATCATTAAAAATGAGGGAAACTGGAGGGAAAATGGAGTATATGTTCCTTTGGGTCTGGCTTACTTCACTTAGTATGACCTTTTCCAAATCGCTCTATTTTCTTACAAATGGAGTAATGTCATTCTTTCTGATGGCACCATAAATACTACATCTTCTTGATCCATTCATCTACTGAGGAGAATCTGTGTTGGTTCCATATCTTAGTTATGTTAAATAATGCTGCATTGAATATGATTGTGCTGGCAGCTTTAGTATGCCCTTTTTTATGGACATTTGGGTAAATGCCCAGGATTGAAATTGCTGGGTCATAGGGGAGTTCTATGTTTAGTCTTTTGAGGAATTGTCACACTGCTTTCCTGAATGGTTGAACAAGTTTACACTCCCACCAACAGTGTAGTAGTATTCCCTCTGGCCACATCCCTGCTATCATCTGTTGTTATTAGATTTCTTGATAATGGCCATTCTAACTAGAGTGAGGTGGAATCTCAAAGTTGAGTTGATTTGCATTTTTTGCCAGTCCTGGGGCTTAACTCAGCCTGAGTACTGTCCTTGGGCATTCTCAAGGCTAGAACTCTACTACTTGAGCTACAGCACCACTTCTGGCTTTTTCTATGTATGTCATACTGAGGAATTGAACCTGAGTTTTAGTGCATGCTAGGTAAGCACTCTATCACTAGGCCAAACTCTTGGCTCCAATTTGTATTTCTTTTATGGCCAGAGGTGTTGAGCATCTCTTTATGTGTCTTTTGGCCATTCTTATTCCTCTCCAGAGAAGTCTTCCTCTATAGGTCTTAAGCCCACCCTTTAATAGGATGGTTGCTTCTTTGTGGATTTGTTTTTGGGACATTAAGTTTTTGAGCTATAAGTATATTTTAGATATGAGGCCCTTGTCTGTTGTATGGCTGGTGAAGAGCTTCTACTCTGTGGGCTTTCTGTTTCTCTTGCTAGCTATGTCCTTTGCCATACAGAAGCTTTGAGCTATAAAACTTTTAGGTGAGGAAAAAAGTGGGAGAGAACAAAGGAAGGGATGACTCATTACCTGATTTATGAAACACCTTAATGATAACAATCAAAAACAAATAAAATAAAAAGAATTTTTGGCAGATGAAGACCTTTGAAAGAGAACTAAAATGATTGCAACAAGAGTAAAGCAAGCTTCTGAGCTTTGTAATTGCAAGTTTTTATTAGTTAGACCATTTAATTGGAAACATCTTAATTTAAACCAGTTCTTCTCTAGTTAAATAAAGGGATATCAATGTGTGTGAAGTGATGCATCTTCTATCTGGTGAATACAACTATAACCCTTCTATTAATTCCAATAAAAACAAAAATTAAAAGAAGAATTAATGATCCACTTACTTGTAGACAAAGCAAATGTTTTCTTGGAAAGTTTAATCAACTTAAACTTCTTTTTTTTTAAGTTATTGAAACAACTAAAATTTTCTAGTTTTCTTCATGATATATCTTAGAGAGAAAAATTTTTTCTAATCTATTGCTGAAGCTAAAATAATAAAAAATTTTGACTGATAAGAATTCATGAGGGGCCAGGAGTTTTTTCCTAGTGGTAAAGTGCTTGCCTAGCATTTTGTGTCGGAGAATACTGCTGCTATACACACTGGGGATCTCAATCTGAGTTTATTCTTTTTACTGAGAAGGAAACTTTTCTTTGTAGCCAGGTAGAATAAATCCATCTTTTGGAAATCCATTAAAAAAAAGACTAAACTCTCACTAACTCTCACTAAGGTCTCCATTTTTTTTTTTTTTGGCAGTCTTTGGCTTGAGCTCAAGGCCTGAGCACTGGTGTGTTGGACTTTCTCAAGACTAGAGATCTACCACTAGGCCAAACTCCCGGCCTCAAGGTCTCCATTCTTGTGCCATAACATACACTAAACACACAGTTGATGAGTTCTTTCAAATAAAGTTGTAGAGGAGAGTAGGAAATTTAACATGTTTGCCTAATCTGATGGGACAAATGTTTTTCCTACGATGTCATGTTCTAAAGGAAGGGGAAAAGGCGGTTTATGTTTCCCAAAGAAGCAGTTTGCTTCCTCTTTGTTCTAAAGAGGATCTTCCACCTACTTTTCCTCTTCTCACTCCAATGCCCTTCCTTCTCCTCTTTCTAGAAAACACTGTTCTTTCCATCTCCCACTTTGCATTACATCCTTAAACACTTCGCCTATTGCCTTCCTTCACATAGCTTTATTATCCGTGTTTGATGTTTTGTTATTTTAGATTCACACCTTCCCTCAATACCCACATCAGATCCCTTTTGTTTTGACTGTAGATTTTCTCATCAATTCTTGCCCTCAATATATTCATTTTAAATGCTGGACCTTGCAAATTTGTATCACTGCCCATACATTAAAGTGTATTTTAAAATCACTTTAAAAATGTGTGGCTGATTTCTTATTAAAGTTTAAGATTTTTTAGTGTATTTTGGATAATGCTACTATTGTTATCAGACATGTTTTCTGCAAATACTTTCTCTAATTCTTTGTCTTTTCAGCTCATTCTATTAACAGGATCTTTCATTGACCATTTTAACAAAGTACAGCTTATTGATTCTTATTTTATACACCATGATTTTGAAGTGTCCCCAAAAGTTACCATACCATACATCATCTAGGTTTTCTCCCACAGTATATTCTACAATATATGTATAGATAGGCACATATATATGCAAAATATATGGCAAATGTGTATATGAACACACATATGTACTATGTATACATTGCTTTAAATTTATTTCTATGGCCCATTTTTATTTAAATTTGTGAAGGACTTAACATCTGTGTCTAGATATTCTTTTCTCCTCATGAGGATTTCCAGTTGTTTCCTAATTCCAATTATTCTGAAAATACTATGCTGAAAATACTATCTTTTCTCTTCAGTTGAAGTTCAGCTGGCTTTTTTTACCTGACTTTTTTTTTATAGTAAGTCTTGAAGTAAAGGAATCTTAGTCCTTTGACTTTGCTCATTTCTTTCAATTTTTTTTGGCATTCTGGATTTTATATCTCTCTATGAAACTCACAGTTTTTTAAAAAAAATGTACAAAAGTAAATCTCTGAAACTTTAATTTATATACATGTTGCAAAGAACTAGCATCTTTACAGTATTGCCTATTCCCATCTGTAAACTTAAAATAGAACTTCATTTATTTATCCTTGTTATGGTTCTTTCTTTAGAATCATATAGACTTATTATAGATATAATTAATGGATATATATTTTTTAAATTATAGTTTAATATTGTAGTTGGAAGGTTAAAAAACACATGACTGGTGAATGATTCTATATAACCTCAAAATGCAGGCAACAAAACAAAATAGATCTATAATATGTATGAAATTAAAATACTTCTATATGAAAAGAACGAAGCCAAAAGATTAAAATGGTAATCTATGGAATGAGAAGTATTTTCACAAATCATTTATAAGCGAAGGTGTTAATAACCAAAATATAGAAAATTAACTAAATGTAAGAAACTTTTTTAAAGAGCAAAAGGATAGGCATTTATGAAAGGTATGCACATGGCCAACATATATATATGCACACACATACACAGGCAAACACTAGCATACATATATGAATACACAGAAGCCTATGAGAAATGCTCGACATTACTAGTAGTCAGAGAAAACAAAAATTCCAAAGGAATATTCCTAACTCCTATAGAAGGCTTTAATTTAAAAAGACAAAAGGCAACATCTTCTTTTCGGGCTGGAACCTCTGAGGGTGCCAGAGAGAAGAAAAAGAAGATTCCTGCTGTGCCAGAAACCCTTAAGAAAAAGCGAAGGAATTTTGCTGAGCTGAAAATAAAGCGCCTGTGAAAGAAATGTGTCCAAAAGATGCTTCCAAAGGCAAGGAGCAAACTCATCTGTGAGAAAGCTAAGCACCATCACAAGGAATGCAGGCAAATGTATTCCGTTTGGATGGATAGAATGGCCAGAAAAGCGGGCAACTTCTGTGTACCTACAGAGCCTAAATTGGCATTTGTCATCAGAATCTGAGGTATCAATGGTGTGATTCCAAAAGTCCGTAGGGTGTTGCAACTTCTTCGCCTTCTCCTGATCTTTAATGGCTCCTTTGTGAAGCTCAGTTAGGCTTTGATTAATATGCTGAGGATTGTGGAACCATATAGTGTGTGGGGGTACCCAAACCTCAAGTCAGTCAATGAGCTTATCTGCAAGCGTGGTTATGGCAAAATCAATAAGAAGCAAAGTGCCTTAACAGATAGTCCACTGATTGCTGGAGCTCTGGGTAAATATGGCATGATCTGCATGGAGGATCTGATTCATGAAATCTATACTGTTGAAAAAATGCTTCAAGGAAGCAACTAACTTCCTGGGACCATTCAAGTTGTCTTCTCCAGGGGACGGCATGAAGAAGAAACACCATCCACTTTGTAGAAGGTGGAGATGCTGGCAACAGGGAGGCTCAGATCAATAGGCCTATTAGAAGGATGAACTGAAGTGTCTGAGCTATTTTTATAATTGAGTCTGTTAATAAACAGTGATGCTGGCAAACTAAAAGAAAAAAAGACAAAAGCCAAGAACGATTGTTGAGGATGTAGAGCAGAAAAAATTCCTACCCACTGTTGGTGGAAATGTGAATTAGTATAGCAATTACATAAAACAATTTTTCAAAAAATGAAATACCATCATTTTATATGCTCATATGCACATAGCTATAGTGAACTGCCTAGCCTAGACACATAATAATTATTACAAATGAAAGTAACCATGGAGCCATGTTTCATTGAGTCTGGCTTACTTCACTTAAATGAGTTTTCCAAGTCTTTCCATTTCATATGTGAAGTTATTTATTTTTTCCTTATAGATTAATCCTTTGTTGGTACTGTACCTGACTTTGGTACCTGATGTATTGTATATATAGAGAGAGGTATACATAATACATATGTATATACATTCAATACATATATATATATATACATATGTGTGTATATTTATTTGAATTAGTGAAGGGAAGGGGAACAGATGATGAGACAATGGACAAAGGGTGAACCGATGTAACAGCAATATTGACAAGACAAGAAAATATGTTGAAAATGAACTTTACAACTAGAGAGTGGGTGAGGGGAAGGTAAGTGGGAGAAAAACATGGGAAAACATAACAATGTTCAAGAAGCAATGGGAAGTGATACTGTGGCTCAAGTGGTAGAGTAATTTGAGCTGAAGAGCTCAGGGATAGTGCCCTGACAAAATGAAGAAGAGGAAGAGGAAGAGAAAGAAGCAGCAGCAGCAGAAGAAGAAGCAGAAGCAGAAGCAGAAGCAGAAGCAGAAGCAGAAGCAGAAGAAGAAGAAGAAGAAGAAGAAGAAGAAGATACTGCCTTACTACATAATTGTAATCTCTCTATACATCACCCTGACAATAAACTTTTTAAAAACTGAAATTGAAAATTATTATGATTGAGCTACAGCATTATTGTGTGTATTTCTAAAGGAACAAAATAATATGCCCAAGACTTCACTCCAATCTCATGTTCGCCACAGACATATTCATAATATTAATACAGAAAAATTGTGTATACTATAAACAGTGGATATACTGAGTGGATAAAGAAATAGTGACAAACACATAACAGAATATTGTCTATCCTTATAAATAAGGAGATCATATAATTTCTGAGACATGAGTGAATCTGGTGGACATGATGTGAGGGTAAAAGAAGCAAAGAACCAAAAAGACAAATACTACATAGCTAGCTAATTGTGTATAGTTTCAGAAATGTGTAATTCATTGAGTAGAGAGTAGAATCATATCTGTATGAGGTGGAATTGCAAGAGTTTGGATTAGTGAGTGATCAAGGGATATAAAAATTTAGTTTGGAGAAAAAGGTTAATAAGATCCATGGACAATATGGTGATTAAAGTTAATAATTATATATATGTTATATATATATGTAATATGTATTTGAAAGTGGCTGGGAATCTATTTTAAAGATTTCCAACATGAGGGAAGAGTATGTGAAATCATCAGTTAACTTGGCTTAGCAATTTCACAATGCACACATTTCAAAGCATGTTGCATATCATAAATATATATATATATAATTTTAATTGTCAATTAAAGAAAATCAGAACATAATGGGCTAAGATAAATGAGAACATAATTCTGGTATATTTCTGGCATATTGAAGGCTAAGCTAAAATGAAATGCTGCAGGAGATTTATCCTGTGTCCAACATAACCTTTCCTAAAATTTCTCACATGAGGCCAAGAGAACATACCCAAACATCCTTGCAAGTATGCATTGTGGTCCACCTTTGTGGGAAGAGTGGAACATAGGAATAGGAGAAAGAACTCAGTGGAATGGGACTCTGATTTTTATGGAAGTTATAGAATAATTGACTATATCATAAACCTATAAAATGAACCTATATTACAGCCTTTATCATCATTAGAGAAAAGAAGTATGTAATGAATACTGAATCCACAGAAGTATACCATAAGAAGAAATCTATGACAGTATTCAATGAATAAAATCATTAGGGATAAAATAAAGGATTAACCTAGGAAGCTATTGCTTGGCATACTTAAATAGGAAAAATATGGGTGTGGTAAGCAAAAATCTAGTATGAATTGACATATGGAGATTTGTGACCTCTGCTTTAGTTCTTTATTCCAGCTTTGTCTCCCATAAATTTAATGATCGGAAATTAATCTGTAGGAAGGAGTCCAATCCATTTTTATGATTGAGTATTATATAGTTAAATTTTTTCTTATTGATTGGTCTTACTATTCTATTCCTCCTAGAGCCAAACTAAAATATTCATTTATATCCTATTGGGTAATTTGTCAAATATTTGAATCAGATTTTATGTTTCTGCTTCAAACTTTCTGTTTTTAATTAGCTCTAATAGTTGTACAAAGGGTTTGCCATTTAACAAAGCAATTCATGAGTATAATGCATCTTGACCATTGTCACATCATTCACCATTCTCACCCATCCTTTACCTTCCCATCACTTCCCTCACTCTTATTAATTCTGTAGGATATACTTTGAGTTCTTGACTTCATTCTCTTCTTCTTCTCCTCTTCATTTCTCTTCCCCTTTCCTCTTGATCCCACCCCACCACAACTCCTTTCATTACCCACTTCCTGCTGTTTTGTTGAATTTTGACTTTGCTTTTCTAAGCAATCACACCATTTCAGTTGTCTTTTGAATCTAGCATATTTCAGTGAATACATTTAGATATACTTGCATTCAGCCCCACATATATATATATATATAGACAGACCTGGGGCTTGAACTCCGGGCCTGGACACTGTCCTTGAGCTTTCTGGAGGCTAGTGAGCCACTGCTTCACTTCCAACTTTTTCTGTGTAGGTGGTACCAAGGAATCGAACCAAGAGCTTCCCTGACCCGTCCTAACGTACTTACAAGTTTATAAGCTATTCTAGCTTCCACATATGAGTGAAAACATGTCTCTATGAGCCTGACTTCATTTAACACAATTTGTTATCTTCTTAGTTGCTACATAGTTGCCACCAATATTTCATGATAGTTTGGAAGGTTCACAGCCGTGCCTGGAGATGTGGGAAGAATTACTTTTGCATACTCTGGTTATGGTATTTCTATTTTTTTTGCCAGTTGTGGGCTTGGGCTCAGGGGCTTTCTCAAGGCTAGAGCACTACCATTTGAGCGTTTTTTTCTATGCACGTGGTACCTGAGTATCGAACCGGTCCATGCGAGGCAAGCACTCCACCACTAGGCCAAACTCCCCAACCCATGGTTATCTTATCTCTAATAATGGAGCCTAAGCAGCTTTTAAAATAAAACATCAGGCACCGGGAGTTTGACAGAGTGGTAGAGTGCTTGTCTTGCATTAACGAAGCCCTGAGTTCGATTCCTTGGTACCGTATATATGAAAAAAACCGGAAGTGTTGCTCTGGCTCAACTGGCAGAGTGTTAGCCTTGAGCGATATGTATGCAAGGACAGTGCCCAGACTCAGAGCCTCAGGCTTGAACAACAACAAAAAATAACACAAAATTAATTTATTAATAATTAAATAGCCCATCCTAAAGTTTCTGAAGAAGGCAAACTGGTGCTACATAATTATTTTTTTTCATGACAAATTTTACATTGCACCCTGTTTCTATCCATATTTCTCACCTACTACTTAAAATATGTCAAAAACTCATTCTTCATTCAGTGTTATTTAAACCGAGACTCTTCAGAGAGAAAGTATTATTAATTTCACTAGATCACAAATATAATACAGGATTCAACTTCACATTATATAGTCCTTTCCCTGAATGAAATAAAAGAGAGTAAATATGTCCACAAAGGAGTCAGATGCAACCCACTGAGTTAAAACACATAAGAATAGCTAATAATCACAGCAAGATATAGAACCAATCCACATGCTCCTTAGTAGATAAATGGATAAAGAAAATGTGGTATATATTCACAAAGGAATTCCTACTTCCATCAAAAAGAATAACATATTAAGTGAAGTAAGCCAGACACATAGTAACATAGACTCCATGGTTTCCCTCATTTGTCATAATTAGTATATGTAGTATATGTCTAGGATAGTCCTACAAGAGGATCACAATAGCTCAATAGTTATGTACATATGACCACATAAGATCATGCTATGCAAAATGAACTCTAAGATATAGAAACAAGATGTTTTTCTTAGTTGTTGCTTTCATTTATTTTTGCCAGTCCTGGGCTTGAGCTCAGGGCCTGAGCACTGTCCTTGGATTTCTCAAGGCTAGCGCTCTACCAATTGAGACACATCAACATAGCCAGCTTTTTTTCTATGTATATGGTACCGAGGAATTGAACCCCAGTCTTCGTGCATGCTAGGCAATCATTCTACCACTACGCCATGCTCCTAGCCCTAGGATTTTCTTTTCTTTTCTTTTTTTTCCAGTCCTGGGCTTGAGCTTAGGGCCTGAGCACTGTCCTTGGACTTTCTCAAGGCTAGAACTCTACCACTTGAGCCTCAGCACCACTTCTGGCTTTTTCTATATATGTGGTACCAAGGAATCGAACCCGGGTCTTCATGCATGCTAGGCAAGCACTTTAACCACTAGGCCAAACTCCTGGCCCCATTCCATAGTATTTTCTAAAATGCAGTTTTCTAGGGTTTGTCCACCTGAATTCTTAGACTTGAGACTCATTAAAAGTGTGACATTTCAATTTTTCAAATAAATGTACAAAAATGTTTCAACTAGAATTTTAAAATGACTTGTGAATAAATGACATATAAAGATGAAGGGTATTTGATAGATAAATGTGGTGAGATATATGTTCATATTGCTCTCAACATTAAGGTTTTGAAAGAGATAAAGGAGCTTTCAAGTGGGATCTTCACAAGTGGCAAGAAAGTAAACTATATCTAGGTTCAGTGCAGATCGGGATGTCTGATCTATCTAGAACACTGTAGATCTTACTACTTTCAAACTATCTCTGCAAAGGCTAACACAGTAGGTGTGTTTATAATTCTCCAAAAGAAAAGCTTTGGAGACTTGGAGAAGATTAATGATCTTTGTCGTATGAGGCCAGGTATGAGCTCACATAGCCTCCTGAGCAGTCCTGCTATGGTCACTGCAACAGATTTCTGAACTAACCTAGAAAGGCAATTTCTGTTGAAGCTCCTGCACATCCAGGGGCTGCAGATGTTTAAGTGATGAAAGAAAATATTGAATTTTATAGTTTCATTTCAAGTGTTGATATATTATAGTAATAAAGGAACAAGAATTGAAACAAAACAGAAATTAATGAATTTAAATGTCACTGGAAAAGAAATGACAGTCACTAGAACTTCAACAATTACTGATTATTTATGTCTGAATCTAATTTATATAAGACTGGACTGTCCTATAGATATGAAAGATCATATCGAGCATATAAATTATGTCTGTTGAGATTATAAGACATCACTTAGGAACATGTTAATCATTGCCCTGTAAATTATTTCTTAATAAGACAAATCTTTGTTAATAGCAATTGAGTAATTTCAATGTACACAGCTACACACTAAAGTTTGCTCTTTTGGCTAAATAAACATTTGGTACTTCATATCTTTGCTACTTGAGCTGTTCTTTTTTTTTTTTTTTTGCCAGTCCTGGGCTTGAGCTCAGAGCCTGAGCACTGTCCTTGGACTTTCTCAAGGCTAGAACTCTACCACTTGAGCCTCAGCACCACTTCCTGCTTTTTTCTATATATGTGGTACCAAGGAATCGAACCTGGGTTTTCGTGCATGCTAGGCAAGCACTTTAACCACTAGGCCAAACTCCCAGCCCTTGAGCTGTTCTTTTACATATAGGTCTTTCAAATCTCAGCATTCACAAGCACAAAGGAAAAATAATAAAGTGATGATTCTTCTTTAGTATTTCTGAAAGGACGTTTGAGATTCTACATTGTTCATCAGATCATATTGGACATTGAATCTTACATGACATGTGTATTATATTTCTTCAGATCGTCCATGCAACTAAAACATTTTCAATTTCATCATAATAGATGTATTTTTATGTAGACAGTAGGTTCTTTGGATATGCTTGAATTGTACACAAATTCACAATACACTCTATAGCAAAAGAAATAACTGTTAATATTAAAATTCATTTTGAGTCATCATGCTATAAGTAAACATGTTTTAAGTTGGAACTCTATTTCTTGTGTGTGCTAGCCCTAGGACTTGAACTCAGGGCCTTGCCACAGTTCCTGATTTTTTTTTCTCTCAAGGTTAGCTAGAGGCACAGCTCTACTTCTGGTTCTTTGGGTGATACATTTGAGACAAGCATCTACAGGACTTTCCTGCCCCAGTTGGCTTGGAGCCACAATTCTCAAATCTCATCCTCCCAAGTAGCTAGAATTTACATGTGTGAGCCACTAGCACCCAACTAAAATGGCTTAAAAATAATTTCATCTAATGTTCCAGAAGCCTGTATAAATAAAATCATTGTCTCCAAATAATCATGTTTCCTCTTAATAGAAAGGCCTGGATAGTGTTTAGGATCAGAAAACTACTAACAATTTTATTATGATTTGTTTTAATACTGAGATAGCTTACTGCAAGCATTGCCATGGAGAATATTTAAACACACACACACACACACACACACACACACACACACACACATCTTTTTTTCATATATTTTTATTGTAATTAATAGAAGGGTTACATTATATTCACCAGATAGAAGGTGCATTACTTCACATACATTGATACCCTTTCTCATGTCTTGGTCCCCATTTCCCTCCCCCCACCCCTCACCCCTCATCTTGTTTTCCCCCCTTCCTTATCCAATTTCAAATAAACAAATACAAATATATCCAATATATCAGATAACAAAGTGAAATACTGTAACAATATGCGATAACCAAGGAACAGCAAAAGAGATGAGAGATAACATAGTACATTAAGGAAAACAATCACTCATTATATGGCTTTTGTTTCTATATCCTAGAGGTCCTTTCATTTAGCATCATACTGTATGGCCTTATGTATCTAGGTTTTGCTCTATTGCAAATCTCTGCTAGGAGAGCCCAAGGTTTCTACTGATTATGACAAATGAGGGAAACCATTGAGCCTATGTTCCTTTGAGTCTGGCTTACTTCACTTAATATGATTTTTTCTAAGTCTTTCCATTTCCTTAAAAATGGGAAGATGTTGTTCTTTCTGACAGCAGCATAGAATTCCATTAACACACACACACACATCTTGCATTCAAAACCCCAACATTCATCTACAAACTTACGTAAAGTTCACATTTTCATTCAGCACCTATTTGACCTGCTGGGAGCTGGTGATGCTTTGGAACAGTCTGGGTTGCTTCCTAATGCAACTGCAAATTAATTTTAAAATGAAGTTACATGTGATTTTTTGATTCTGGAAGAAAGGACAGCACAGGAGCATCATGAACTACAAATTTTCACGTATTTTCAGTATTTATGGCGCATTGTATGGTTTTACTTTCTGTATTTTTCATACATTTTCTCTGGACTTGGCTTCAGCTGTGGGTTCTGTATGTCTGACCTTCTGACTAGAACAGCTACAGCAAGTACACATTAGTCCACAGATGTTTCCTTTTTTACTGAGACATGAAGCATGGGAAAAAGCTAGAATGATTCCTAATAAAGCATGCTGTTGACATTATTTGGTGGCAAGAGTTTGTATTGTTATTAATTAATGATCAATGTTATTAATGGCAATATTACTTTTAAAATGAAGCTGTCAACTTTTTTAACAGTATTAGACATATGGGAGCTTTTTTATGGGAGAAAAAATGGAATGTAAACTCTCAAGGTACAGCTCTGCCTATTTCTAGGATTGTTTACAATTGCACAAATTTGAATCTCTGACCCTGCACTACCGTGGGATGAATATCCAAATTATCTATGTTAAATTTGTTACAAAGAAAAAAATAATTGTATTGACTGACAGTGACATCTTTGCCACTTCAATTGTAGCCTTTTCTTCACATTAGATATATTACCTAGTCTAGCTTCTTTTCCTACATATTGTCACAGAATGGCCACAGTGGGTAAGGAGACAGAGACCAACAGCAGGCCCTTCTCAGCAGAAACAAGTCCTGAAGGCACACTGGTTGGCAGAGCCCTGTTGAGAAAGGTTCTACTCAGGGACCAAGATTGTCTCTCAAAGAGTCCCTATTTGCTGACATTGCTTCAGGAGATGAAAATATACGTTGGTGCAAAATACTTTCATTGACCACAATAAAAAATGTTTACAATTATGCTCATTTAGATTAAGCACTTAATGCCTTTCCTTCCTTCACTTGCCATTTTTCCCTTAATCAACTCATTAATTTTCAGTTTGGCTTCAAATATTCAGCAGACCAGAACTATACAGCACATTTATTCTACTTGATTTACCTTTTTTAAGAGTAAAATGAATGAAGCCAATTAATATATTTAAACCCATTTGCTATGATTTGGAGAGCTGTTAAATAACACATCACCCTTTCTTTCTGAAAGTGCTCTAAAGTAATTTATCTGTGAGAATAAGGCTATCTCATGTGGGGGACTCTTTAGGAAGATGGCACATTAGTTGCTCTGAAGGCTGAAGCCTAGTTCAAGCCTGATTCTGGCTATGGGCTAAAGAGCGAGAAAGGACTTTCCACCTCCTATATTAAAGAAAGACTTCATTATTGGTTTATGAGAATTTCATGATAAATACAAACCATTTTGAAATGAATATATGAATTCTCTTTCACATTGTTGTAATAGTAGGTCTGTTATTAACAATGAGATGCTCATCTAAGGGAAGGTGGGGAAGGGCAGAGAATCAGGAGAAATCAGGTGAAGAGGTGCAGCAGCAGGGCCCATGGGTCATCTTTGTGGGTGAAGATAGAGGGAAGGAATGAGAGAGAATGAGAGAATAGAAGAAAAGGAAAAAAATAGTAGTTATCGCCTGATGTATGCAAAGGTACCCTACTGCATATCACCTCTAAAGTAACAATAAGTAAGAAAAAAATGAGATGATCAATGATCAATATCCTAGAAAGAATGCCACCAATTTGGAAAACATTGCTATTGCTTGTGTGCATGGACACTCAGTCTATAATATTAAGTATTTAAAATTCAATAAGGTATACATCTCCTGGGGAGTGTAAATTGCCTGTGGAGTAACACTGCAGGGAAGGGAGGGATATACTATGTGTGCAGGAGTGGAAGGAACCATGGAAATGTCTAGGGAATGGAGAGTTGCACAGGTGCTTGGGTGGGTGAGCTGGCTGTAATCACTGTCAACACAGGTTTAAGTTGCTCTTTGTCTACAAATAAAGAAGCAAAAGTACTAGGAAGAATGGCTTCAGCACCAAAACTTGACCAGGTCTTGTCATGGAAAGAATTTACCCAGGGATCCCATGAGTACTGGCTGGAATATGCTAACCAAAGTGCTTTTACCAATGCATGGGACAAACTCACTAAGAACTAAATGTTATCCACATTTATTAATCACATACACAATACAGCATATACATGTCACACCCACTGAGTGAACACAAACCCAGATGACATATGTGACATATTTAATGTACATATATCCTTCAGAAATAGTTAAGGGGAAGGAAATAGCTGAATTGTTTTATGACTTTGCATAAGGCTAGAATTTATCTTTTCATTTTTAATGATGTAGTATGTTTCATTGTAGAAAAGTAAAATGATATAGACATAGACAGACTAAAACAAAATTTATGCATCCTTCTATTGTCTCAGGACCTGTCTATTTTGTTTGGATGCATATATAGTACATATACAAATAAATAACATCTATTGTATTTTATTATTGGGGTAACATATAAAGGTGTTACAATTACATTCATCACGTAGTAGGTACATTAATTCCCGAACATTGATACTCCTTCCCATGTTTTCCTCCCACATTTCCTCCCCTTCACCCCTAAATAATATTTATTTATTTTATGTTTTAAATATAAATTAGATAGAATGCTTTATGTATATATCACTAGCAGAGTAAGAACAAACAGAAGAGCTACATGAAAGTATTTTTTCTCTACCTACCACTATCATGTAGCCCTTAGAATATGAAATTCATATAATGTCTTTTAGAAGTACAACTCTCTTATTAACATCTGCCTATCTTCACCATCCTTATCATCTACTGTCATTGAAGAATGTGTTAGCCTAAACATAGTTAATATAACAATTATTCAGTGGGAAATATTTTGAAGCTTCTCTTAAAGTTCTTCATTAATGACCTAATAATGTGCTTTTATGGCATTTAGAAAATTTGTAAAGTGTTCTGACAGAGTGTCAACAAACTGTCAAATATGGTGAGAGAGAATCTAAGAATTGGAATCATGGTGTCACCAAGTGTTAAAGCTAGAGAGATCTCAGATCCCCTTCCTGCTGGAAATGATAGATTGAAGCCCAGGAGGATTAAGTGATTTGTTCAAGGTCACAGAAAGAGTAGAACCCGGGCCCCCATCTCCCAATCCAGATCTCCTTTAGATTTTTAATTTTCCTCCAAACTATATTAATCATTTTCCTTTGAACAGAATAAAACACAGATTGTAGAAATGAAAGAGGCAGAGATTTGTTGGAATCAGAGTCGTTTTAAAGGTCACTCAGATCTTAGTGAGACTGCATAGCTGTCTATCCCCAATCATTTATCTACATGGAACTCCTAGCAGTATTCATTTTTCTAACAATGAAAAGCAGAAATTGCAATTTGGGGCAACTATAGTCATCCCTCACTATCAATCTGTTTTGATGAAGGGAGCATGTTTGGACTGTTTCCTGTTTTCTTTCTTTCTTTCTTGCAATCTTGCTCTTTTAATAAGCTTGCTCTTTCTCTCCATGCACTTGCTTCTGACAGTCAAGCAAACAGACATGATCACAAAGACAGAAACATGGGCCCAGACACAGGCCACATAGAACACACATGAAGAACTTGACAGGTTACAGAGCACTCCTGTGTGCTAATTCATTCCATAAATGCAAGTTACTTAGCTAAGTATTTCAAAATGCCCATATTAGACATGAAAATAGGCTTTATTCAGATGAGATCCTTTACTCTCAGTCTAAAAATACTTAGTGGGTCACATAATTGTGATGGATAATTAAGATAAGATAATGTCAGAGTACACTAAAATGTTGTAGAGTTGATAGATATTAGTGACAAGAAGAGAAATTTAGTATTTGAAAATCCAAATGATGAATTTTTCATTCTATTTTATTCATATTTTTATTTTGTATTTTAACATTTGATATTTTAAATTGGAAATATTGTTTGAAATGTAAATTTTCCATTTAAATATATGTATAAATTTTAATTGACAAGAAAAAAGTTGTACATACTTACGGTATAAATTATGATGTGCACACATTGAGGAATGGCTAAATTGAGCTAATTTACATATCAAATTCTTACTTTTTGTAATAAAAATCAGTTAAAATGTATTCTTTTGAACACATTTCAAATATACAATATATCATTGTTAACTATAGTTACTAAAATGTAAAATGACTATCAGGAATTTCTGCCTAACTAAAAATTTGTGTCCAGTGACCATTATCTCCCTTATTTTCCCAGGCCCTATTGTCTATTTCAATAAACTTGCTTTTAATGTTACATAATGTTATATACTTATTGTTTCTGTAGCTGGTTTACCTAATATAATGTTTCAATTTCACATGTCAATGCAAATGACAGGATTCATTAGCACAGTATCCATTGTCATACCAGTTTGTTTTTTCTTCTCTTGAAGGACACTGATGCTTTCATATTTTGGCGGTTGTGAATAATACTGCAGTGAGCATTGAGTTGAGATCTGTCTTTGCCACATGGCTTCATTTAATTTGAATATTTACCCAATAGTGGTGTTGCTGCATCACATGGTAGCACTCCTGTTAATTTGGAGGGAGATTAAATTTAATTTCTTTTACCTTTTTTATTGGCAAAACTGTGGTTTGAATGTGCTACCTCTTGCTTACTTAGCAGGCACTCCATCACTTGAGCCATGTCTTACCACCTAAATTATTTCAAAACTGATTTTGTAAGCATTTTGTAAAATATTCAGAGAGTGTTTTGTTGATGATAACAAAGATATGTATCTTTAATGTAGGTCAGTTTTCAACTGTGTTCTATCACTGCTGCTGCACTTGATTGGTGCAGAGTTGTTTCAATGGAAACATTAGTCCCAGTGCTGTTGAAGGCCCCAGACTTGCAGTCGGAGGACCTGAATTCTATTTTTGGCATGCCTAGCACCTTGTTATATGATATAATATAGCTATATCACTTGTACTTAGAAATCTTAGGTCTACAAAAAGAAGTGAAGTTAGATAATCAAAAAAGTCCTCTAATCATCTTATGCATCTATGATTTATAGTGTAATATACATATCCTGCATATTCCTTTCACTAAATCAGAATCATATTGTATATATTTTATAAAGCAAATACATGTGAAAACCAAACATACAAAAGAGGAATAATATACCATTATTAAACACACTGGCTCTATGAACATATAATCATTGTTATTGCATTTCCTTTCATGAAAACAATGTTCACTTTCTTAAAATGAATTTGTGCTTAATGTGATTACTTAGTAACAATTATATTCTGTTAAGCACATATATTTTCATTTAGAAATGGCATAGGCATTCAAAAGATAAAAATTTGATATGATATATCATGTTATCTTTTTTGTCCCATATATAGATTAATTTGGGGTGACAGTGTAGAGCATAGTCATATGTTTAGTGGTTCCCAAATTCATCATTAAATTCACACAGAATTTACATTATGTAACAAATATGCATTTCTAAGAACTACTAAGCACTCCACATAGTTTAAGACCATACATAGTGTAACAGAAAATGCATTACAGGTTTTCATTTTTAAGGCCAATATGAATAGCATGTTATTGTGCCATCAAGGATGATGAATTACTTCTGATATTTTTCTTTGCTTGATTGTTTAAAACCTCTGCTACAGCTAGTTTCAAGATCTGTTTATAATAAGTATTTCCAAAGCAAAATGCTTACTGAATTCAAACCAAAAATTGCAGCTTTAATGGTATGCCTAGAGTCGGTGTGGCCTACAGAGATTGGACAGGATATTTTGTTCCTTGTGCTGCTGGAGAAATTTCCAGGTAGGAGACATTGCTGAAACCACATTTCTACTATTCTTCATATTTTGGGAATTCATTGCATTTTTGTTCTCCAACTGCTGTAACAGATAACTGGCTCTGGTTGCTGGAAGTCTGGAATGAGACTCACTGGGCTGTGTTCCCTTAGCAGGGTTTTAGATGCTTTCTGCACCTCTGTACTCCCAGTTTGTTGATGATGCTGCATTTTCTTTTGATTAAAGGTTACATCACTTCAACCTTTGCTGCATGGCCATAGTACCTTATTCTTTGTTCTGTCTTTTTTTCTTCCTCTCTGCCAGTTTCATTTTAAATATATCTGTGTGGAATCCACTCAAATAATCTAGAGTAGTTATTTCATTTCAAAACCCTTAACTTCATGACAAGTACAACTTTAGCTTATCAGGTAACATTCACGGGTGCCAAAGAATAGGAAGTGGACATGTCTTTACAAGTCCTTATCAATCAACCGAATTCTATTATTAAATCGTTCAGTATTATTGAATGTATTTTCTTTTTTTGGCCCATTGTGGGGCCTGAACTCAGGACATGGGTGCTGCCTCTAAGCCTTTCTGTGCACAAGGCTAGCGCTCTACTACTTGAGTCACAGCTCCACTTCCAGTCTTTGAGTGGTTAATTGGAGATGCGCGTCTCATGGGGACTTTTCTCCATGGGCTGACTTTGAACCACAATCTTCAAGTCTCAGGCTCCTTAGTACCTAGGATTATAGCGTTGCCCGTCTTCAATGCACTCTAAAACTATACCCTGGTATCAAACCACATGTAAATACAGTATTAGAATATTGAAAGAAAAAAAAAAAACTCTGTGAGTTGGTAGCTCACGTCCTAAACCTAGCTACTCCAGCCCAGGAAGGAAAGTCTATGAAACTCTTATCTCCAATTAACAACCAGAAAACCAGAAGTAGAGATGTGGCTCAAAGTGGTAGAGAGCTAGCCTTGAGCTGAAGTGCTCAGGGACAGCACTAAGGGCCAGAGTCAAGCCCCACAATCAACAACACCACCACTAAAGAAGAGGGAAAGAAGACTAGAGACCAGAGTAAAAGTATAGCTATCATTTGACACCAGAGGAATGCGTTAAAATTGGTGCATTATTCTACACTAAAATATAGTGTAAATATAATAGGATAATTAGTTTGCATAAATTGTTTTTAACCAAATAGAAATAAATCCTTTCATCATGCTCCAATAATGGCTGTGTGTGTGCTCTAAGGTGTACCCACAGTGATACTTTTCCTCTCACTTGTCTATTCTTACCATATCTTTTGTAGGTCATTTCAGATAACATCAGCATGAAAAGGTCTGTATTATATAACTTTGTTGTGTTTAAGATGATTTAATCACTACTAGAAATTTTAATTCTTTGTTTATTGTATATCTTACTTATCTACCTTACGCACATTCTCTTCGTGAAAGTTGAGATATTTTCTATTTACTCCTATGTCTGGAAATGTACCTAAGAACACAGATATCAAGGAATATTTCTCAACAAAATAGAAAATAACTGAAGATTAAATGATATGTAATCAAATACATGTTTCACCAATGGACTTCAACTGAAAGACGTAGCTCGCTATAATGTGATTTTCAATAGTATGAAATGTACTTTAACTATACACTCTGGTTTCTAATCTCTTACTCCTTTAAGTTTGGTACCTTCACACTGACCAATTAAACTTCTTATAATACAACTATTAGGCTTCTTGTCTTAAAATATTCAACATGTCTATAGATGCTAGGTATTATACACTATACTAAAATGCCATACCACACCGTACTATACTATTTATTGCATTGTACTATGCCATACCATACTTACTATACAAGGCATATCATATTATATCAGTTAAAATAATTTCAATCGCTACTCCACATTCTTCTTATACTTGCCTTAATCCTCTCTTCTTATGTCCTTCTCATTGTAGCCAAATTAATCTACTGTTTTCACAATACACTTCACTTACATGCATATCTAAACTTAGGGTTATTGGACTCATTTAAGAATAAAACCAAGTCATTTATTTTTTAAAAATCAGTCTTAATTACAATATAGAGCCATAGTTCTGTCCTTTTTCCCTACATTGAATCTTTGAGAACAGTATAATAGAGTAGAATCATTTAGCTACAAATTGGATCTTAGCTATGATCTATACAAGCTACTGGAGTACAGACAAAAGATTTAACCCTCTGCCTCTGTTTCTTTCCATATCCTGACTGGACATTAAAATATTTACTTTCACTGATTTGCTCACCTTAGCTGTTATGCTTTTACTTAGTGCCTTTCTCCTTCCAAGCTTACAAAGGCAAAATGCTGCCTAAATTCTTAAAAGTTTTTCTTCTAGCATATACATAGATTTCTGACCTAGAGTAGGAAATTTATACTACTTGTTAAATGAATGAACAGTTAGCACCTCACAAGGGTTTTTGGCATGGTAGCTACCATCAATATCATCATTATCATCAATCATCATCATCATTATCATTGATATCAATATCACTACCAATGTCATCATCACCATAAATGTTATCATCATTATCATCATCATCATCATCACATTATAATCAAAGTTAAAATCATATTCGTATCAGAATCTCCATGAATGTCATTATCACCATTTGGACATTTGGGATATTGATTAGCCTTGCTATTACTTTTTGCACTGAATCAAGATTAGTTCTCATGTTCTGATCCTTGCTACTTAATGTTTGATACAACTATGTACAACTATGCACCAAAGCTATTACTATATAGGATTGCATGAAATTGAGTATTAAAGAATATTCTAGAACTGTATTTTGTCCTAAAGACTATATATTCACATTGCATTGCTAGCAATTCAACTAGAGATTATCCTCTGCCTCTAGGCTCTTCATGCCACACATATTTACTTTTTTAGCAGACATTTCTAATTATTTTCTATTCCCCTTCAAAGCTCATAAAATAATAATATGTCACATTTTCATAGTGCCTCAGAGGAAATGATTTCTGCTTAACACACAGCATTGAGCAAGTCAGATTTGCAAAGCATGTAGAAAAGAAGGGATGATGTTCACAGGATTCTATTGATTTTCCATATGGATTCCTTAAGAACTTCTACCCTAATCTTTCTATGCAAGATTTGGAAACAATAAATTACTGAGAGCCTGATCAAGACTGGTTTATATTCTAGCCTGCCCCTGCATTGAGATCTGCCCCCCACCAGAATCTTTTTTAGACATTTCTGTTGCCCTAGTTGAGCTATAATGCTGAATGACAAGGTACCTCTTGGGGCGTGCACCATATAGCTCAGCTGAGCACCTGGGGTTTAGTAAGGTTCATCAACCTGTGCAGTTTCATATTCTGAAAGCTTTATTTGCTGATGAAGCATCTGGAATAGGAATAACTAAAATCATTTGTTGATTTAAATAGCTTCATATGAATTTTATACCAGTATCTGTAATACTAAACGCACTGCTAAATTAAAGAGATAGTTTGATGCCCTCTCCCAACTGTAGCTCTCAAACTACAAATGTACATAGAGTGAAGGAAAGATGAGAAAGCAAAGAATCAGTAAAGGTATACACACTCACCTGTCTATGTGTTCCTTTACAAAGTTGAATGGAAAACATTTTTAATTATCCTTGGAAAATTATATTAGCAGGTATTTTTAATAAAACTTCTGTGTAAAACTAGATTTAAATAGTGAGTAATATTTATATTGCCCATTTTTTATTAAAAACTGGTAAATTTAAAGAAAATTTATTTTTAAATCTCAGTGTGAAGCTCCTATACTTTTTGTGTTCTTTTGGCATTATTTTCTGAATGCTATGATTGAAATTTCTGGAGGGAAATTTTGTGAAACTTAACAACAAAATGCAGTTGACACTTGTTTTGTGCTGCCAGCAGGGCTATGGCTTTGATCACAGTCTGGGTGAATTTGTCCCTGTCAGGACAAAGGATTTTATACTCATGTCATAGGTAAACTTTATAATCCATTTACTTATTTGAAGAATACATGAAGAATGTATTTGACACTAATACATTATTTCAAATAAGATATAAAGAAAACAATCACATCACAGAGATACGTAGGCTAAATCTATCAACTTTCAAGTCCAATTGCCTGATTAAATGTACTATAATGCACATATTGGTATATATACATTTGTATAATCATTTTATATATCAAATATTACAAATAAAAATTAGAGCAAAGAAGTGATATACTTACCAATTGTTCTGTATTTGTAAGAAAGAAATGGGCTTTTTTGCTGCCAAACGTGATAAATATTGTAATCGGTTATACACTATCCTTCACATTTTAAGCATTTTATTTCCCTATTTCCCTTTGCCCAGGTATTAGACATTAGTGACAGTTGCTTTGAATTTTTTTAAAAAATACGTTCTGTTCTTCGGTTTCCAGGAAGGTTAAATATAAATTAGTCATAAAGGCAATGAAACAGACAGGAAGTGATTAGGCTATGTGATTATTCCTAAATTTATAGTGTTTTAAAACTACTAGTGTTTAATTAAGGAGAAAAGGAGCCAATTTTATTTTTTGTGATTATTTAATGCCTCAAAAATTAATGTTCTACTCACACCGTAATGCTGTACTTCTAAAACCAAGTTGAGGACAACAAAGTCCTATTTGATAGTCTAGCCTTTCCACAAACAGCTCTACTTCCTGTCTTTCATGTAGGAATGGTTTGTTTAATCAATTATTAATCAAAGTTATGGTGTTCTTCTTATATATTTAGGTAAAACTAAAAGACGACTTTGCTTTACCCTATTGCTTAAATAAAAGTTTAAATAGATAGTGAAAACATTTGACATTGACACAGTAGATATAGGAGTGACTTAAGTTTCAGAGACCCACTGGTCCCCACTGGGTGCTGTGTGTGTGTGTGTGTGTGTGTGTGTGTGTGTGTGTGTGTGTGTGTGTGTGTGTGTATGTGGTTTTCCACTAGTTAATGAAGAGCATGAGCCACAGTATTCAGAACACATGTGATAACCTTCTCTCAGATAACAAAAGTCAGTACAGATAATTTGATTAGTGCTTTCTTTGCACAGGTGTTAAAATTGACAGGAAACAGCTGAAAGACCCAGTATAGTGGTGCAAGCGGGCAGCTGGACACTTCGTGTGTGGAGAATCTTGAGCAGTTGGTAACATTTGGCAGTTTAACATGGAAAAAAAATGACTGCTAGCAAAATCTCAACTGCTGCTAATTAGCAGCAATGAACTGTGGGTAGGACAGTACGTTTTAATGTGAGAAGATTTTTACAGTAACCACTGCACTAAAGGGGGAGGATGGGATAGAAAGAAATGCTCCCTAGCTGACCCTCGTGGCAATCCAAGCTGCATATTGCAATAATTCTGTAAATTACTATGCTTTCTTATACAGTAACTTGGAGTTAATTAGTAATTTAACATTCCTCTACACTATTAAATGTCTTTCTTGCATTATATTATGTTGTTTCATGGGCTTACCTTAAACACTAATGGGGTTTTGTTATATTTTCTCAAAACAGTAACAGTAAAATAAAACTGAGCTAGAAAATTAATTAGTTATCTTTTACCTTTGATTTACCTGTTATTAACAATTAAGAGGTAGTGCACATTTTCAAAGTGCTCTTGCAGACTATGTGAAGATGAATATACTTCCAGAGTATATTACAGAGGAAATGTGAATAAAAATGAGTAGCTTGCAGGCTTCAAGCAACTATGCCATGGATGCAAAAGCAAGGTAAACATGCTTCGTATTTCTGCTGTGGCAGTGTGGAGCAAAAACTTGTGAGTGGCATTAGGGGAGTGTAACTAATCGCTCCACACATCACCTTGACAATAAAATTAAATTTAAAGATAGAGTGGTTGGGAAGAAAAGTCCATTACCCATCTCTACTAACTGTAGAAGAATTTTTGTATGGAAAATATACATATGTTTTTAGGTTTATGTTACAAAATGTGAATGTGCTAGGTGAGGTAGTGACTCTAATCAGACAGGAGAAATTGCACTTTTGATATCTCTTTAATTTGCAAATGCTACAGGGTTCTATAAGCTCTGATATGGGTAAAATTAGATACTGTACATTAATGCATGACATAACACATTTCAAATAGGAAACTCTGATGTGAGGGATTGTAATAATGGAAAGGATTCTGACTCTTCAAACAGGATAAAGAGGATTTCTTTTAAGGTTTTGTTTTTAGTATTTTAACTAGTTGCCTATATTTTTTTCTGGATTTTAATTTTCATTTTACATAAAGAACCATCACATACATTCACATTAAAAAAATTCCTGTGCAGTGCAACTAAAATTATTACTGTATTGTGTTGGTTAAAAATAAAGTGTTTTTATTTGGCATCTCTAAGATTAATGTAAAGTGCACAGTGGAACAATTTAGTAAAAGCAGAGCTTCAAAAAGAGGAATACTCGAATGTGTACTTCGAAAGGAATAGATTCAACAGAAAACATTTCCAAAAGATGTCGTCTCTTGGGGATCCCTCTAAAAGAGTGTCTGCTACCATTTAAAAACCTCATCCTTTGCAGCTGGATTTGAACATTCCATAAAAAATTTATCCCTGCTTTAAGAGATTTCTGCTTTTCTGTCCCCTCTATTGTTAGACAAATTGAAGTGTGCACTCGGAAGAAGAGTGGCAGTGAACTGCGAATTTATTTACTCATTCGATTCTAATATTGAGAGAATCTGCTGGCTCCGTTCAAAGGGTAGAGCAACAATGCAAGTGACATCAGGTCACCCAGCACTTCATAGCTACCTGTGAGATAGAATTGTTCTCCTTGCAGATAGGAAGTGACTGAAACCTCTTTTTCTCATCAATGTCTATTATGATTGATGGCTCTATGGTCACATTGAATATGCCCTTTTTAAATAATTCACAATGTCATCACCATCGTACTAGTTTATAACTAGCCTGTTATTTTTACCTTTGTTCATTCACTATCAGAAGGTTAGATAAATTAAATACTGCAGATTTTGGTAGCATTATAGCCAACCAAAGTAGAGTGTTTATAGCCCAACAACAGCAACAACAAAGCATCTGCTTTGCTTTATTTTTATTTTATTTTCCTCAGTATTCGGAATGCCTGTCTCTCTCAATAAATCCTAAAAGGAAATTCTGAGAAATCACAAGCACTTGTAGCTTACTTTAACCTGAGCCCACACTGTGGTATTAAGTCATCATAAGCTTTTCAATACAAAGAGCAGTCACACTGCATTGAGACAGATGGAACTTCACACCAATTCTACACCCTACAAAAATAAAATATTTATTTAATGTCTCTATAATAATCAGATCCATAATTCATTTCCAAATATCAAACATGTGATTTTTTAGCCAGCATGTGAACAATAGAGCAGTCAAAGCATTTTTTAAGTACAATGCTTAACATTGACAGTATACCTCATGAGAAATGTTATTTTCTAAGCTGATTAGAAACTAGAGTTTGTTATTTCTGAAATGCATATGCTGACACTTTAAACTCTCTTATTTTGTAAAGCATATATTCCATAGTTATTTAGCTGTTTTGACTAGAAATAATCATTAGAATGAAAAATTACACTTCTTTTATAATGCAAATTCTGTTGTCTTACTCACAAATTATGGATAGGTCAATTACAAACATTCAAAATGTCAAAGAAATTTATAGTCTTCAACAGATTTCTTTAAATTTTAATTTTGACATTGTGATTGATATTAATTCAAGATTTGTGCAAATTTCCTTATGAGTAAATTTCTAACATTAAAGACATGTATTTCCTTACACTTTAGGTAAGGTATCTGGTACTTTTTCACCCTAGAACAAAACAGGTGATATTATATATAAATTGCATACTTAATGGGATTTCAACCTTATAATACACAGGATTGATGTTTATATGCTCAGGATCCTAATTTGGGATATTTAGTCATGTTGGTTTAATAATGAATTCTATTTTTGAAGAAATAATGTTAAACGTTAGTAAAAATAAAACATGTTTGTAATTAAATTATCTGACAAAAAATGCTTATAAACCAAAATATTGTAATTAAAGGTACAATGTTTTATTCATTCATTCATCCAATACATGTTCATTAGGTACTAACAAAAGGAGAGCCTTGCCACTTTTTGTATGAAACATATTATATTAGGGAATAGAGCCAATAAAAAAAGAAACTGAAAATAAGGAAACAGAAAACAATAGAGGATGATGTTCTTAAAAAAGAAAAGAAAAAATGATTAGCCATTGATTTTCTCAATGTATCATGGCTTCTTTGTGTTTATATTGGGTGATATATATATATATATGTATATACACAGACAACTACTTACATACATATATATGTATATATATATATGATTCACATCAATATTGGATAACCATTGTATTTTTCCACTTTATATTGGTTATTATATCCTTGCTACCTGTATCATAACTATTAAGAAATGGAATGTTTTTCTCTTAATGAATATTAAAGTTTGCAAAAATGTACTTGATACAACTGTTGTTTTTCATGTGGAGTTTAAAATAGAATGAGAACATATTAGTGTTAAAAAGAAAAAGAGAAAATTTGGATAATGGGTCTCTAGGACCTTAGGAAAATGGATTTCAGGGAAATCCTGGTGCAGAAGATAAACTGAGAAATAATGTCCAGTGACTGCAGATCATCCATTGGAGAAACAAGTATAACATTTCTTTTTTTTTATTGTAATTAGTAAAAGGGTTACATGATATTTGCCAGATAGAAGGTGCATTAATTCACATACATTGATACCCTTTCACATGTCTTGATACCCATTTCCCCCCCCCCACACCCCCACCCGTCTTGGTTTTCCCCCCTTCCCTATCAAATTTCAAATATCCAAATACAAGTAAATTCAATATATCAGATAACAAAGTGAGATACTATACCAATATGAGATAACCAAGGGACAGCAAAGGAGATGAGAGACAACATAGTACATTAAGGACACCAATACATTTCTTAAAGAGTATGAGATGAGGAGAAAGCTGAGACATGAAGAGGTCAGGGAGCCATGCAAGGGCCAGATATTGCAGTGTGGTTAGATATATCTTGTTCCTAAGGCAGTAGAAACCATTGGAAGATGTTAAGCATGAATATGGCATCTTTAAATCTTACAAATATCATTACTTTCTCTAGAATTGAGCTACCATTTAAGCATTGCTTTTGACTTGTTGAATGTGCCTTAGCTTCTGGAAGCCCTGTTAACTCCAGGATGTAGTGGAGAGCTATAAAAAAGTCAATGAAAAAATGTATAACAGACCCAGGAAAAATGGAAAGGATTAAAGATATTTATTGTCTGTCCTTTCACTTTTTTAAAAGCAGAGTTTCCAGATTACTAAGCACAAATTTGAGGACCCTGTTCATGCTGGTGGTGTCTCGTTTTTGCATTAATTTTATTTGACTTGTGTGTTAAAAATGATCAGTTAGTTAACAGCGGAAGAGGCAAGCTAAATAACCCTATGCATTAGTAAAATAATATTTACTAAGATCTCAGAATATGTTAGGTATATCCTAAGCTTTTTATATAGACTAGCTAATAATAATGCACTTAGTCATTATTATTAACCCATTTTATACATAAAGAGATGACCAGAAAGCAGGCAGAACATTCCTAAATTACACGTAGAATATTAAAATCTGTGTTCTTTCTTCCTAAGGTTAATGTCTTGCAAACATTCAGTGTTTAGAGACTTATAGAAGTTACCAAATTATAATTTAATAGGTTAATAAATATATTACTTTATGATAAGCATATATTGTTTTCATACATAGATATAGATATAGATACAGATATAGATATAGATACATACATAGATAAAATCAGACCTTAGGTATTAGGATCACATATTCTTATTAACCAAGCTAATGCTTTTAAAATGAAATGTTTTATAGAAAATTTTAAAAAGGTGAAAGATTTTACAATCATGGGCACTATCCCTGAGCTCTTTTGCTCAAGGATAGCACCCTATCACTTTGAGCCACAGCACAAATTCCAGTTTTCTGCTTCTAATTGGAGATAAGAGTCTCAAAAACTTACCTGCCAGGACTGGCTTTGAAATGGATCCTCAGACCTCAGCCTCCTGACTAGCTAGGATTACAGGCATTAGCCACCAGCAACTGGATTTATACAAGAGAACTTCAGGTCAATTTTAGACTCTGATTTTCCCCTTTATGAAGCAGGTTTTCTTTAAATGATTATTTCAACTCTTTTTAAAATTTAATTTTATTGTCAGAGTGATGTACAGAGGGGTTACAGTTACATATGTAAAGTAGTGAATACATTTGTATAATTCATATTCTTTTCTCCAAGATATCATTCTTTCTCCTTTCAACTTAATCTGAATGTAACTTTCAACATATGTAAAGATTAAAAATTAACATAATTAGATATTAGAGAAAATGTCCTTTAATATAAATGACTGTTTCTTTGATTGTGATACTCAGTTTTAGGGTTTCAAAACAAAAACTTTCAGATTGTATTATGGTAAAAATCTTAGCCACAAGAGGTAACGCAAAGATTTTTTTTAAATTAGAGTTGTTAGGCATTCTAGCCCATAAAAAATTAAAGAAGTGTCTGTTTCATGTGCTTGTCAATTTAGTGGGTGGCCAGACATGGGAAAACTCAAGAGAAGCTAAGAAATCAAAGATTTATTAAAAGTGATATTCATTGAGGGCTGTGGAAGCTAAAAATAAATCACCTTTCAATTTCACTTGGAAGAAAATGACTGAAAGACTTAAGTATTAGTTCAGGCTGTAAGCTACAGTTTGTGATAGTGCTCTTTAAACTGACACTGAATCACCTCTTCTTCTCCTATTTAAAATTTACATGGTTTTCTATATAAATAACTGTCATTTAGTATGCCATTCTCTCAGACTTTGTGTAACTTTAACCATCCATTCATAATAACAATAAAGAGTAATAACACAGTAGTAGGAATAATGAATACCTTTAATGTTCTCACTATATTACAGACTGTATGCTAGACAGATATAAACAATAATAAATAATATCTAGAGTCAGGATGCTCAGAGTTGAGTGGGAGTTATAGAGGAAAAAAGATCACTGTACCACAGCCCCCAGCAATGTGGGCCAGGCTTGATTCATTCAGTTGGTCAGGTTTCATGGTGGTGCCATTAATCATTTTAGTGAATACAACTAAAGTTCTAATATGACTGAAATCACAGATGCCATGTTTTCAGGTGTAGATTCCAGAATTGCTACATATTCATTTTCCATGTAACTTCTCTCATAAGTATGTATCACATGCTAAAAATCCATGAATGCTTTCTTGATATTTCCAAGACTTATATCTTGACTATTGCTTAAATCTTGATTGCTGAAAAATCATTTTAAATACTCAAGCCATCAAAAGCAAGATCACTTCCAAGTTTTTATATCCAATGAGGAAAGTATTTACTTCCAGTAATGGCCCACTGAACAACAGTTTTTTTTTTCTTTTCTTCCCCCCCCCCCCCCCCCCCCCCCCGCAGAGCTCAGAACCAAACTCAGGGTCTTGCAGTTGCCAGGCAAGTGCTCTTGCACTGAGATAAATCCCCAACCCCTAGTAGTTTTCTTTAAAATAAAATAAAACAAATATTCAGTCTTCAATCAGTGAGAAAAAAAACCTCAAAAATATTAATTGAAAGTACTTCTGTTAAAATAGAATTAAATTAGGAATTTGTGCTAAATAAATTAAGTCTACCTGTATGGTTCATTTGAGGACATGAAGGTAGTTGCTAGCAAAATAAGAACTAATACTCTACAGAAAAGACTTAGAAAGGGATTATTTGGTCCAAGGTAGGATGATACATTTAGTTAGGGTGTCTTTCTTCCTTCGTTCTTTCTTTCTTCCTTCCTAACTAGCATCCAGCTAGTTAGGGTTTCTTAATTTATGTTTGTCCTGTATACTTTTATTATTGTGATGGCAAACATGAAAAAGAAAGGTATTTTCTTTTCCTTTTCACTTTGTTATTTACAGATGTTTTAAATTTTACTGTTAGTAATTCAGTAATGTCCTAATTTTGCATTTTTACTGGTATTTTAAAACATGCCTTTTGTGAATGCTTCTTAATACTATACATTCAGTCTTTTATTATTGATTATCCTGTGTTCCATGTTACAGGATAATCTGGAGCTTAACAATTTCAGGCATATTTGATTATAATTTCCAGAAGTAAATACCATCATTTCTGACACATGGACAGTTGTCACTTCTAAGAAGGTTCATTGTAAATTCCAGCCAGTTATCAAATCAAGCCAAAACTAGAAATCCGATTTTATATATACATATGTGTGTATGTGTGTGATATATCATATATACATATGTATATATATCTCGGAGAATAACAATATCAGGGGATGATGATATACATGAGGAGTAAAATGAGGGCATTTTGAGTAATAACTTAGTAGAAAACTTAAATAACACTTTACATCATGTATGTATATAACTAGCTTTTGACATAAAGGGAGAAAGTAGTTTATTTGCAACCAAACCAGTCTGGGAGAAAAAAATTAAACCTTGAGTAATTGGACTTAATTTTTATTTATCTAAAACAAAAGACTGTGCATTAATCTTTAACATTTTAAATAAAGGATATCCTATAGAGAACACCACATTATCACATACCATTGCATATTTTTCAAGGATAGCAGACCCAGCAAATATTGACAATATTACATATTAAAATTGTTGTTTATTGTAGACTTTTAAAATGGTCACAATGAATAAGAGAAAACTACAAAATCTACCTGATATATCGGATATATTTGTATTTGGTTATTTGAAATTGGATAGGGAACGGGAGAAAACAAGATGAGGGGTGAGGGTGTGGGGGAGGGAAATGGAGACCAAGACATGTGAAAGGGTATCAATGTATGGGAATTAATGCACCATCTATCTGGCAAATATCATGTAACCCTTCTATTAATTACAATAAAAATATATGAGAAAAACAACTTATATTTTCAAAATATGAGAAAGTCCAGAGTTTAATCATTCAGATCTCTCAAGGTATTTGGAAGAACTCAAATCTTATTCCCAACTAATACTAAGGCTTTGGTGAATGTAATACAGAGAACTTGTATTCTTATTACATTTGTTATTCATTGACAAATCATCTGGAAATGACATTTGTATATGACATGTTCATTATCTCCCCACTAGAATGGAATTATCCAAGTAAATAAAATTTATTTCTTTTGTCCTATAATGGGATTGCAACTCTAGCACAATAACATCACCTTTTTAAAAATGTTTCATATGAACAAGGCAAAAAGCATGAACTTAAAATTGCACTTCATGGTCCACTGATATTCTGCAAAACAATGAAACAAATATGTTACTCAGATTATTAGGTTAATTGTACAGTAATTAAAATAATATGATTCATGAAAGCATTCCAAAGCTTTTAAGACCTCTATTTTTTAAATTTAAAATGTTTCATTTTACTGTAATACAAATTTCCTCAAACTTACAAGCTTTTAGAGTAAATTAAAGGGTGTTAGAAGTAGTATTCAAATTCTGCAAGCTATTTACTCTGACTAAATGACATTTGATATCCAGCCCTTTGTGAAGTACTTCTTTTGGTATTTTCATGTTACAAATGTGTGTTTTTCACACAGGATTCTGCACATTGGCTAACATCAATTTTTGCCTAATCTGTGGAGCAGTGTGTTGTCTTCTGATGCTCCTCCCAACATGTCAGGTCCTGTCTAATAGTTTCCCCCTCTCCCTTCTATCAGGTATTAAGCCACCAATGAGAGACAAAAACATGAGAAGGGGTATCATTGTGTGAGAAGTAATGTACCCCTTATTTGGCAAATATAACAGTAACCCCTCTTTATATATATTGCAATAAAAATAAACAAATAAATAAAAATCTGTAAAAAAAAAAAAAAGAATAGCAATCTGAATAAGATCTGATGTATCCAACTTTCTCTAATGAGTTCCACATTTATTCCTCCTATTCTTGAAGGCATGTAGTTGCCATTTGGTGATTACAATACTCTCCCACAAGGCCAAAGGTGATATAACTATAGCCAAGAAGTATGCTCTTAGGGGTGTCACATAAGTGGTACCAAGAGTACATTCTTAGGATTCCATTTTTGTGGCAATAGACCCGTACATTGAAGAGATGAAACACTTAAATTTCTTAGACTACTCCTTCATGTATCTGAAAATGTCTTAATAAGGTGATATGTTACATAATTTAAGCTACCTTTAAAGGTCTAGAAAAATATAATCAAACATGAGAAGAGGTATCGAGGTTCGAGAAATAATGTGCCCATTACCTGACAAATGTAACTGTAACCCTCCAATAAGATACAAAAAAAAAATCATCAAGTTTCTTTTACATAGCTCCTGGTCATTCATCTTTTCAACTCAAATTTTGTTGTTAAGCAATCTTAGAAATATAGTGTTAATACTTTTAAAATAAAATAAAAGTTAAAGACTGGACATTATTGACAACATCCTAAAATTCATTTCTAACTAGCTGTAGAAAGATCACAATGTCAAGACTTTGGTATCCAATGTAAGAGATGTTTCAGTCTTCCAATTAATTCCCTACTCATTTGTATATGATCAACCCATTCTTAAGATATTTAGCTACCTGAAGGCTTTGGGCAGCCAAAATTTCAGGCCATGTAACACAGAGTCCTATGTTTACATAGATTCCCCTACCATACCATCCAAAGTATGTATGAAGAAGATAATCACTCTTTATTTTTCCCTTTCCATCTTAAATGTGTAATCTATAAGTATTGCATTACTATTACCAGTGGAAAGATATTTGAGGACAAAATGCTTCAGATATCTTTAAGAAGTCTGAACAACTAAAAGACTAACTTCATCTTTGTAGCTGGCTAATAGCCTTGTGTGAGTAAAATACAGCAAGAAGCTCTGATCTAAAGAACTAAGAACTGACAAGGACAAGGCAAAAGTTCTATAGTCATGGCCCTAGTGTGAGAATTCCATATTTTTGATTGTTCATATATTTTTGAGGATTGATCTTCCACAAAACACAATAAAAATAAATTATCTTTATCTATATGAAACACTATAAACAAGATTGGTTTTCCAAAATCCATGTTCGATGGGATTGTAGTGTCTGAATGGAAGTCTTTACTTTATGAAAATTATAATTATTTTGATTTTTGTCTGCAATCAGCTTGAAATGTTGCAAAACTCTGCAGGTGTTTGCTGTTATAACAAAACCATGGGAACAGATGGTGCAAGGTACAGGCCAGCTCAAGGGATTAAATGTGAGGCCTTTGAAATTTAAAATTAAAGCTGGGTGATCTTGGGAAAACCTGCCTGCCAAACATGCTTGCTTGAAAAAAAAAAAAGAAAAAAAAACCAAAAAAAATTATCCAAATTCTCTTGACAAGCCCATTTACATTCAAATGACTAGGAAATACTAAGTAGTTATAAAGTACTCCTGGCGGGTTATAACTCACCTGAACAAATTAAAATACGAAATGCTCAGTTCCATTATGGTGCTAAGTCTTTGCATGCAGTGACCCCCCTCTTGTGTTTAGTTCCACATTGGAGCCAATTTGGTCAAGGTGGTCAATTCTAGGTGCTAAATAAAGATGTCCTAAACAGTCGCTTAAATAGATGGAGTGAAGTGTTGGTTGATCATTAATAATAAATTTAGGAGATTAACATTGAATGCTATGGATAGAACAATAGTTTCAAAGTTAAGATGGTCAACTAAATACAGTCACAATAAGAACTAAATCAATGTGAAAATGCACTAGTAGAAATGTTAAAAAATACCAATGTTGCTTTATTTATTTTGATGCTCCTAGTATATTCTTCAAAACAAAAGATTGTATTGTAATATATATATTACACATTTGTGGAAATTGTATGAAACATGGATTATATGCATATTCACTTAATTATCCAAATTTATTTGCAAGATGACATTTATTTACTTTCAAAGTTACCAAAACTACAAGAAAAGACCTGGTTATAGCATTTTGGAACCTTCAGTTCTTTATATTTTTAATCAGAAAAATGTCATATTTTTCACACATTTATTACATTACTAACAAAGCCATTTCTCAGGAAACCACAGAAAGTAGACTAAACTTGGGGAGAGGTAACACTTGTGTTCCCATTGTGTTTTGAATTTTTTTAATATTTTTTATTGTAATTAATAAAAGAGTTACATGATATTTGCCAGATCGAAGGTGCATTAATTTACATACATTGATACCCTTTCACATGTCTTGGTCCTCATTTCCCCCCCACCCCCCATCTTGGTTTCCCCCTTCCCTATCCAATTTCAAATAACTAAATACAAATATATCCAATATATCAGATAAAAAGTGAGATACTGTAACAATATGAGATAACCAAGGGACAGCAAAAGAGGTGAGAGATAACATAGTACATTAAGGACAACAATCATTCATTATATGGCTTTTCTTTCAGTATCCTGGAGGTCCTTTGAATTAGCTTCATACTATATGGCCTTATGTATCAAGGTTTTGCTCTATTGCAAATCTCTGCCAGTCGACCCCAAGGTTTCTACTGATTATGACAAATGAGGGAAACCATTGAGCATAAGTTCCTTTGAGTCTGGCTTACTTCACTTAACATGTTTTTCTATGTCTTTCCATTTCCTAACAAATGGAGTGATGTCATTCTTTCTGACAGCAGCATACAATTCCATTGTGTACAAATACCACATCTTGTTGATCCACTCAACAACTGAGGGACATCAAGGTTGGTTCCATATCTTTGCTATGGTGGAAAATGCTGCAATGAACATTGTTGTGCTAGTGGATTTAGTATGCCCTAGTTTTTGGATGGTTGGGTAAATGCCAAGTAGTGGAATTGCTGGGTCATAGGGGAGCTCTATGTTTAGCCTTTTGAGGCACTGCCATACTGCTTTCCATAGTGGTTGAACGAGTTTGCACTCCCACCAACAGTGTAGTAGTGATCCCTCCTGGCCACATCCCCTCCAGCATCTGTTGTTATTCGTTTTCCTGATCCTGGCCATTGTAACTGGAGTGAGGTGGAATCTTAGCGTTGGTTTGATTTGCATTTCTTTTATGACCAGAGATGTTGAGCATTTCTTCATGTGTCTATAGGCCAGTTTTGTTTCTTCTTCAGAGAAGACTCTCTTTAAGTCTTTGGCCCATTTTTTAATGGGATGGTTGTTACTTTGGAGATTAGTTTTGGAGTGATTCAATTTTTTGAGTTGTTGATATATTTTAGATATGAGGCCTTTGTCCGCTGTATGATTGGTGAAGATCTTCTCCTACTCTGTAGGCTTCCTAATGAATTTACTAGCTATGTCCTTTGCCATACAAAAGCTCTGCAGTTTAATGCAGTCCCACTTATCTAGCCTTTCTGATTTGTTGTGATTCTTGGTCCTTATTAAGAAAGTTTCTACCTGTGCCAAGGAGGCCTAGTGTATCTCCTATTCCTTCCTGTAAAGTTTTCAGTGTGTCAGCTTTTACCTCCAGGTCTTTGATCCATTTGGAGTTAATTCTAGTGCAGGGTGACAAAGAAGGATCCAACTTTAGTTTTCTGCAGGTGCTTAACCAGTTCTGCCAGCACAACTTGTTGAAGAGGTTATCTTTCTTCCATTCTATTTTTTTGGCTCCCTTGTCAAAGATTAGGTGGCCATAGGTCTACATACTTTCTAATTGTAATGCCACCAGGGAGGTCTGGATTTCCAAGTTTCTATGTATTTAGAAAGTTCAAAGATAATAAAATCGAATTACATTGTTTTAAGTTTATTCACGAACAAAGAAGATACCTACTTTTTACCTAGTTGTGAGTTCCATGACCACAGTCATTCAAGACTGGAGAGATCATAAAATTATTTCAAAACCAAAACCTCTCTTAAATCTAATAGTATAGGACTGTCATTTAAAATAGAGTAGCCTAATCATAATCTTATTGTTAATATGCAAAAAAAATTCCTACAGGAGAATATGGCATTTATTAGATGCATGTTATTGACTTTATTATTACAAAGTTTGCATTTATTAAGGCCATTGCATTGGAGCAACTCTGGGAGGCACCAGAAATGCATTGTACAGTTGAACTTCAAGACTTTGGAAGGAAATGTGTTCAAACTCAAGTAAACCTGCAAGTGATCAGATGGTACCAGGTGCCAAAAGTCTGGGAGGACATGACAGTGGAAGGAAAAGGAGGTTGATGAGGTCCTGTGCCACTGAAAGCCAATTTGGTTATGATAATTGACTGATTTTTTTATTTCTCCTTTCATGTACCTGACCTATCTTGTCTTCGTAAAGGTTTTGATACAGACTTTAATTAGGTAGTATGGTTACAGAAATGGCATAGAACAAAAGTCTGCCAGGATCAGACCAAACCTTTCGGCTTTCAACACTAGACATTTCATTGAGATGTTTTATTTGGCAGGTACAGGCTGGCAAGCAGAACTGATTTAAATTAACTAGCAGGGATAAAAGTAGGTTCAGGGTACAATCTAAATTCTAAAATAGGACTGCTCTGTGAAGGTCTTTGTCTTCTTGTTCTCTGTCATGGGAGTGCATATGGCTCTTTATATCAGCTTGCCCTATCCCATAGCTGGCATTTATTCTGGTTGATACTTAGATAGAATTTGAGCTGCATAGTCTACGTATCAATGACCGTGTTGAGACATTAGTGACAAATGCTTCAGGCCGCAAAATATTCTTCTTCAAAACTTTACTGTTGTAAAAGTAGAAAACTTTTCTAATATAAAAAAGACTTGCCTTCCAAGACCCTTTATCTTTCTACCAAATGAAAGACAATGATTTCATTAAAATATAGATTGAGAAAAAAATCTCATTAGTACTGCAACCAGGAAAAATATTACCTAGTATGCAAATACTACAGGGCATCAGAATTATGGCTTCAAGCATTTTGATGTATGATGATGATTCTGGATTACTCTAAGCAAGGGAAAATATATTACTTAAGTTGCATCCAAACCTCATAGTTTCATTTTAAGTTATTTGTCTTCTTTCAGTTCAGAAAGGGTTTGGTTCAGTTGCATTCTATTTTTAAAATACCATAAAGTTTTAAAATATCAGTCTCTTTTGAGATGTAAATTAGGACAGACTGGTAAGAGAGGAATGAATTATGAGATATATATGACCAGAACTCTAATAGTCACACCATATGATTCTAATTCAAACTGGAGTATTCTATTTTTAGTGAAAATAATTGGATTTACTTAGAATCATGGAACCTAATTAATTTAGAATTTTCAAGGAACTTAGAAAATATATTTGACAATCTAAATAAATAGGTTATGTCCTTATTTACATCAGTTAATGAGAGACTTAGCTATCACATGGTCTTTTTTAAAGGAAAAGGAAATGTATCACAACAAATTACTTGATAGACAGGGAATTCCAGATGTTATGTATAAATCATCAAGGGAGAATGAAGTTATTCAGAAAGGATAAACTTTTTACTGGTAAATAATCCCATAACAAATAACATTGAAGTTTTTTTAGTTTTTTAATAATTATTATTATTGTGATTAATAAAAGGGTTACATTATATTCACCAGATAGAAAGTGCATAACTTCACAAACATTGATACCCTTTCTCATGACATGGTCCCCATTTTCTCTCCACCCTCCCCCCACTTATCTTGATTTCCCCCTTCCCTATCCAATTTCAAATAACCAATTAAGCACATATAAAATATATCAGATAACAAGGTGAAATATCATAAAAATATGAGATAACCAAGGGATGGCAAAAGAGATGAGAGATAACATAATACATTAAGGACAACTGTCACTAATTACATGGTTTTTGTTTCCTTATCCTGGAGGTCCTTACATTTAGTGTCATACTACCGTCCAGAAACAAGGGCATACTAAAGCTACTAGCACAATGATGTTCATTGCAGCACTATTTACCATAGCAAAGATATGGAACCAACCCAGATGTCCCTCAGTTGATGATGGATCAACAAGATGTGGTATTTATACACAATGAAATTCTATGCTGCTGTCAGAAAGAATGACATCACTCCAATTGTAAGGAAATGGAAAGACTTAGAAAAAAATCATAATAAGTGAAGTAAGCCAGACTCAAAGGAACATAGGCCCAATAGTCTCCCTCATTTGTCATTATCAGTAGAAACCTTGGGCTCTCCTATCAGAGATTTACAATAGAACAAAATCTAGAAACATTGAACATTTTTATCATGTATAAAAAATAATAGCTATAATAATAGCTATTATTATATCATATTATTATAACAATAATGATAATTATTATTATAGTATTAAATTGGAGTTACTAGAGCTTGGATGCAGGGCCTCAAGCTTGCAATGCTTGCTTTTTCAACTGGCACTCTATCACTTTAAACATACACTCAGCTCAAGTTCTTTATGGTTATTTTATAAGTTGAGTAGCCTGGAATTTTGAGAGAAGGCTAAATTCAGATGAAAATCCTTTTAATCTCAGCCTCTAGGGTAGCTGGAAATAAAGGTGTGAGGTATTTGCACCTATCTTTCCTTTTTTTAAAAATCTCACTTCTGTTTCTTTGTTTTGGTTATCCTACACCATGTTCCTCTTATTTTTACTCTCCACATGGAAAGATGAATGGCATGTTCCACCAAATCAGAAAAAAATAAAGAAAAGAACAAAGGGCAATTGTAGGTGAAAGAAACAAATTAGAATAACTGTACCAATTATAATTTTAGAATCACTGTGACTTTTGATTTGGCATGTTTTATAAACGTACCTTTGAATCTTCAGGTTTTAAAAATAATTTCAGAATACTATTTTTAATGGAAATACCTTAAAAACTTGTCAAAAGTTGCATAATTTTGTCGCATCCCTTTGAAGCTATTAATACTGTGTTACTCAGGACTGTACGTGAACAACTATCACATAAAGTTCATGTTCACTCATTCAAAAAATAAAGAAACCCATTGATGGGGGTCAGATAAAAATGTCAACTAAAATACTATTATGAGTTAAATAAACGGAAGTACTTGCCTTCAAATATAAAATTAGTAAATGGAAGGAAAAATGTTTAGGAATTAAAAATAGAACTATCTTCCAAATGCATCCTGGGAAAATAACAAAATATAAATCATAAATTTAAATGCCTAGAAAATAATGATGTAAACATGTACATCACAATTCCCTAGTAAATTGAAGTGACATCCAAAGAAAAATTATGTTTTTATATTTATATACAGTATATAAGCAAAAATAGTAATAAAGAAATTTTCAACCGAAGAAGCTAGAGGAATAAGCCTATATAAAACTTGAGTGCCAGGCTTGAGTAAAAACCTAATAGAAATTGCACAGGGAAGGGGGGAAAACAAGATGGGGATGAGGGAGGGGGGGAGGGAAATGAGGATCAAGACATGTGCAAGGGTATCAATGTATATGAATTAATTCACCTCCTATCTGGCAAATATCATGTAACCCTTCTATTAATTACAATAATAAAAAAAAAAAAAACTAATAGAGGCCAAGCTCTGAGTTTAAACCCCAGTATAGTCTCAGAAAAAAGAAGCCAGCTGCAGTGCGATGCCTAAGTCCAAGCGGGACAAGAAAGTGTCCCTAACCAAAACCACCAAAAAAGGCTTGGAACTGAAACAGAACCTGATAGAAGAGCTTCAGAAATGCGTAGACACATACAAGTACCTCTTCATCTTCTTTGTGGCCAACATGAGAAACAGCAAGCTGAAGGACATCCGGAATGCCTGGAAGCACAGCCGCATGTTCTTTGGCAAAAACAAGGTGATGATGGTGGCCTTGGGACGAAGCCCATCTGACGAATACAAAGACAACCTGCACCAGGTCAGCGCACCAGGTCAGCAAGAAGTTGAGGGGTGAAGTTGGTCTTCTTTTTACTAACCGCACAAAGGATGATGTGAATGAGTGGTTCACGAAGTACACACAGATGGACTTTGCCCTAGCTGGTAACAAAGCAGCTTTTACCGTGAGCCTGGACCCAGGGCCTCTCGAGCAGTTCCCCCATTCCATGGAGCCACAGTTGAGGCAGCTAGGCCTGCCTACTGCCCTCAAAAAAGGTGTGGTGACCTTGCTGTCTGACTAGGAGGTGTGCAAGGAGGGGGATGTGCTGACACTGGAGCAGACCCGAGTTCTGAAACTCTTTGGGTATGAGATGGCTGAGTTCAAGGTGACCATCAAATACATGTGGGATGCACACTCCGGGAGATTCTGGCCGATGGAAGATGACCTGCCCGAGAGTGCTCCTGAGTCTGAGGAGGAGTCTGAGGAAGATGAGGACGACTGAGGCCTTCAGCACCATCAGCACAGGCTTCACCACACAGGACTCAGTAGGACTCCATGGCCTTCTGCAGGAAGTCTCTATTTATTTTGGTATAGATGAAGAGGGGAGAGGCTATTTCCAAAGAATAAAATTGAGACCACTGCAAGAGACCTTTGTAAGTAAAAGCCCTTGGGTTTGTGCTCCATTCAGACCCTAGGATTTCTTGTTTATCAGGCAAGCTACTGGAGTCCTGACCCTGTGGGACCACTCCTGCCCTGGTAGCATAACAGCTCTGGGGGTGGCCCAGAGCAACCCCCTCAGCGGGGCTTCCTCCTGTCTAGAAGGCCTTTACTTCCCACAGGGAATTCCTGAAAACATTTGGATGTCTATAACCACACTCAGAGCTGATTGATGGATACCAACAAGTCCAGAGTCTTTAGACACTTGAGAAAGGTCAGGGACCTGTGGCTCATATCTATAATCCTTGCTACCCTGGAGGCTGAGATCTGAGGGGTCAGATCAAAGACACCCTTGGCAAGACAGTATAGGAGACTTAACTCCAGTTAACTGCCAGAAAGATGGAGGCAGAGCTGTAGCTCAAGTGGTAGAGCACCTATCCCCTGAGTTCAAATCCCAGGACCAGCAACCCAAAGTACAAGGGGTAGAAGAGATGCTGATATCAAGTAACATTTTATGTTGGCCTGCATGAGTGCTGGGGGACACGTCTGGTGGTACCGCATTTACCTACTACTTCAATCCCTAGCCCCTCAAGAAAATAATTTTCTATAAATCTGGCAGAGTAACAACTCAGTAGTGAAGTGCTTGCCTGACTTGGGTGAGCCCTGGGTGCTGTGGCAGTATCCCCCAAAAGAAGGCGACCTGTCTCAGAAATTAACCTGTTACCAGGTTCAAACTAGGAAGACAGGTGTAGAAAAGCCATGGAACCTGTTACCCTTCTCACACCACTCACTCCATGAATCTCTTGTCCGTGTACTTTTTGATAATACCTTTTATAATAAAACAACAATTTCCCTGAAAAAAAAAAGAAGCCAGACTAATATAATTCAGATATGGGTAAATTTGTATTCTCATAGGATAAATAAATGTTTCTAAAACTGGCACAAAAGTAAACAATTTTATACATGGATATATGTATAAAATTACTAAATAAAATATTAACAGATAGAACCTAATAGTAGTCTTATTTTTCGGTGTATAATCTTATTAAACAAATAAACCAACATCTTTAATTAGGAAAAGATATGTGAAAATTAGCAATAGTCTCATATTGGCAAAAATCCATAATATTTATGAGCCAAGTCTCATAAAACATAAGGAAAATATATATAGTCAAAATATTTAGCATAGCATGATATGGATAATGTCAGGGGAAAGCAGTGCAACTTAAATTGACACACGTTTTTGAATAAAGAATGTAAAGAATGCCAACTGAGGAAAGCTAAATATAATGATAAAGTTGTTTCTACTCAGTTAACGATATCAAGAAGAATAAATAATGAGATAAAAGGCTTTTAAAATTGTTTCCAAAGAGAGAAATAAATGATAAAAATTAAAGGAACAATATCCCATCAACAAGGTGGCCAAGTTCAAAAAGATAGCAAGGTACATTACAATCTCTTAGAAGGGCACTTATATTTAAATTTTATTTTATTTTATTTATTTTTTTTTGGCCAGTCCTGGGCTTGAGCTCAGGGCCTGAGCACTGTCCTTGGACTTTCTCAAGGCTAGAGCTCTACCACTTGAGCCTCAGCACCACTTCCGGCTTTTTTTCTATGTATGTGGTACCGAGGAATCGAACCCGGGTCTTCATGCATGCTAGGCAAGCACTTTAACCACTAGGCCAAACTCCCGGCCCCTTATATTTAAATTTTAATAGAAACACTTTGACCGAAGAACTATACTAGTGGGTACATATCCTAATGTAGTAGCTTCACATTTTATATATTTTTAGTGAGGAATTCTCATGGTATACAACGATAATGTAGACTCAAGTGAAAAAATTGAGATAGATTCCCTGACTCCATACAGGAAATGGTATCACATTAAAACAAACCTGCTCTGAGATAATTGTAGCACCATTTGTAATAACTGAAGGAAGGTAATTTTATTGAAATCTTTTTTCCTTTTTTCTCATATTATTCTATAGCAATGGCCATTAATGCTTGCTTCTGAAAGTTTTGAGTGTTTCTGGTTTGACAAAACTCTGTGTTTCTAAGCAAGATTGAGAGTGAAAAGTATGTTTTGGGTCAATACTTGCAGGTAAGTGATTGAAGTAGAAGAGAACAGAAATTGTATACCAGTCACAAAAATAATGGAGACTTCTTTGCCTAATTCCACAAGAAATTGAAGTTTAGATGGTTCTAAGAATATCCGATGTAGATGTATGTAGACGAAGATAGCTGTTTATAGGCCCGGTCTCAATTTGTCATTAGATGTTGACTCTTGACAAGAGATGTGACTTTGAGGTCTTTGATAACTTCTTCCAGGTCTACCCACTCCTATGGCTGTGGATGTAAATGTCTTAGCCCTGCAAGAGGAATAGAGCAAACCATACAACGGACAAAGGCCTCATGTCTAAAATATATCAACAGCTCAAAAAATTGAATCACTCCAAAACTAATCTCCAAAGTAACAACCATCCCATTAAAAGATGGGCCAAAGACTTAAAGTGAGTCTTCTCTGAAGAAGAAACAAAAATGGCCTATAGACACATGAAGAAGTGCTCAACATCTCTGGTCATAAAAGAAATGCAAATCAAAACAACTCTAAGATTCCACCTCACTTCAGTTAGAATGGCCAGGATAAAAAAATCTAATAACAACAGATGCTGGAGGGGATGTGGCCAGGAGGGATCACTACTACACTGTTGGTGGGAGTGCAAACTCGTTCAACCACTATGGAAAGCAGTGTGGCAGTGCCTCAAAAGGCTAAACATAGACCCTCCCTAGGACCCAGCAATTCCACTACTTGGCATTTACCCAACTGCCCAGAAACAAGGCATACTAAATCCACTAGCACAACAATGTTCATTGCAGCACTATTTACCATAGCAAAGATATGGAACCAACCCAGATGCCCCTTAGTTGATGGGTTGTGGTATTTATACACAATGGAACTCTATGCTGCTGTCAGAAAGAACGACATCGCCCCATTTGTAAGGAAATGGAAAGACTTAGAAAAAATCATATTAAGTGAAGTAAGCCAGACTCAAAGGAACTTAGGCTCAATGGTTTCCCTCATTTGTCATAATCAGTAGAAACCTTGGGCTCTCCTAGCAGAGATTTACCATAGAGCAAAACCTAGACACATAAGGCCATACAGTGTGACGCTAAATGAAAGGAACTCTAGGATATAAAAACAAAAGCCATATAATGAGTGATTGTTGTCCTTAATGTCCTATGTTATCGCTCATCTCTTTTGCCATCCCTTGGTTATCTCATATTGTTACAGTATCTCACTTTGTTATCTGATATTTTGGATAAATGCGTATTTGGTTATTTGAAATTGGATAGGGAAGAGGGGAAAACAAGATGAGGGGTGGGAGTAGGGGGGAGGGTAATGGGGACCAAGACATGAGAAAGGGTATTAGTGTATGTGAAATAATGCACCTTCTATCTGGTGAATATAATGTAACCCTTCTATTAATTACAATAAATATATATATTTAAAAAATAATGGCATGCTATTTGTATAGAGTCTCTGGATGTCCAACTATCTGATGAATATTTTAAAATTATTTGTAATATGTAATGAAATGGCAGTGCTATGTAAAATAACAATAAATAAAGGTCTGAACTTTTTAGTAAAAAAAAAAAAGAGAGGAATAGAGCAGAAGATGGAAAACCAACACTAACATCTACTGCTATGACAGATTTTAGCAAAAGTGGTTTCCATTTTTTTGTGAATCCTTTTGCATCTTCTCAGTGTTGCTTTGAAAACACAGTGTCTTCTTACTATCTTTTGGATCTGAAATGTCTGTCAATGGCCAAAGTGTTAATCTCTAAAATAGGATGTTGGGAGGTAGTGAAAGCTAGTAGGTAAGGCCTATTGTTATTGGAGACATAGATTCAAAAGGGTTTCTGGGTCTCTGGTCTCTTCTGTTCTTTCTCACATCCTAGACATTATATGTGCACCAATGGTATTGTGCTACCACAATTATTGTTGCTAATTGTTCATATACCGAAATGTGTGAAACCAAGGGCAAGTGTAACATCTTCATAAACTGATTTATTTCAGGAATAAAACATAGAAATTTTAAACTTACTCACCTTGTAACATAATACTGATTCAAAGATAAATATAATGCTAGACAGGATCTTAAAAACAAAATGCAGTGGGGGACAAGGATAACTGAGGGATTAAATCATTAATCATCCAGAGTTCCCGCCATAACAATGTGCAAATGCTGTCTCCAACAAGTTGCTCCATAATCTCCTATTGTGAACAAAATCAGTCTGGAAAAGAGGATGTCTGAATAATGCTTACTTGCATGCCACACAATCTTTACTTCATCAAGTCTCCCATAATTGTTGGACATCAGCTTACCCAAGCCCCTGGACTCAAGGACAATAAGGTTGGACATGTCTCATGTCTCAGAGTTTTCTCATCTGTCAAAATTTTAGCCCTTATCATCAGTAAATAATCAGTAAGTTTTTGGGTTTTGTTTTGTTTTTTCCTGTCCTGGGGACTGAACTTTCCTCAAAGTTAGCACCACTTGAGCCACAGCACTACTTCCAGCTTTTCTATGTATGTGGTACTGAGGAATTGAACCTGGGTCTTCATCCATGCTAGGCAAGCATTCTAGCACTAGGCTGAGCTCTGGGTTCACCATTAGTAATAATCTTTCCCAACCTCCTGTGCATTACTTTTTCCTGACTCTTCCCTTCATTACCTATGTGTTTCCTAAACTTTTCTTAGAATTTTCTAAACCCTCTGTGATAGGAAGTTTCCTAATTTTCTCAAGAAACCATTATTCCAACTCTTCATTGTGGAGAATCTTACTCTTTTAATTACTAAATTTTCCTGGGAACCCAGCTATGCAATCCTTAATCTTCTCAAGCAAGTTGCATATAGAGATAGAAACAATTGTGCAAATGATCAAGAATTTATCTCACACAATACAAATCTCATTCTAATTGTTCCTTTGAAGGATAAGACAATCTACTCCATTTGCTTCCTCCTTTCCTTCCTTCTTTTCTTCCTTCCTTCCTGCCTTCTTTCCTTCCTTTCTTCCTTCTTTCCTTCCTTGGTAAATCAATAAAGGCGTGATTGACAATTCCTTCCTTCTTTCCTCCCTCCCCTTCCTTCCTTCCTCCCTCTTCTTTCTTTCTTTCTTTCTTTCTTTCTTTCTTTCTTTCTTTCCTTCTTTCTCTTTTCTTTCTTTCTTCCCTTTTTCTATCTTCTTTTTCTGTCAATCAAGGGGCTTGAACTCAAGGCTGAGCTCTTTTGCTCAAGAGTAATGCTGTAAAACTTTGAGCCACATCAACACTTCCAATTCTCTAATGATTAACTCTAGATAAGGGTCTTGGATTTTCCTGCCATGGCTGACTTTGAGCCACGATTCTTAGATCTTAACCTTCTGAGTAGCTAGGATTACAGGCATGAACCACTAGTGCCCATATCATATGTTTAATTTGTTTATTGTAGTTGTGTTGTATAAAGGGGTTACAGAGAGGTATTGATATTGTAATTGTGATGTAATTGTTATGCTCTCTACCCTTCCCTTAAACAGATAAACTCACAAGACAAAAAGTTCAGAAATGAAAAATAGTGACAGATGAGAAAAAATGAGAAAAACAAAATCTTTTGTCTATTTGATGGAGTTCATTTAATTGAACATCATTTTAAAGCATCGTATGCACAGAGTTTTTAAACCTTTTTGAATCTTTCCTAAAAATATCCTCACTTGGTCTTAATATATGAATGTTTTGAGTCCTGTTTATAATGTCCAAGTGTATTTTTTGTCTCAGATGCAAAAATCATTTGACAAGATTCAGTAGCCCTTTATGATGAAAGATTTGGAGAAACTAGGAATCCATGAAACATTCCTCAATATAGTAAATGTTATATGTGAGTAACCTACAGCTGGCATTATACTTAGTGGCAAAAACTTAAAGCCATTTCCTGTAATGTCAGAAGGAGACAGGAATGTCCACTTTCTCCAGTTCTCTTCAATATAGTACTGAAATTCCTAGCAAGAGCAATAAGGCAAGAGAAAAACTTAAAGGAGATCCAAATAGGGAAAGAAATAAATAAATCTCTTTCTTTTTCCATATGATATGAGTCTGTATTTAAAGGACCCTATATACACTGCTCCCAAGTTACATGAGCTGATCTAAAACGTTGGCAAAATAGCAGGAAATAAAATTAACCCACAATATCAGTAGCTTGTCTGTTTGCCAATAATGAGAAAATAGAGACTGAAATCAGGAAAGAAGCTCTGTTTATAATAGCCTCAAGCAAAGGTAAAATACCTAGGAATTAACCAGAGATATGAAGGACCTTTATGATGAAACATTAAAATTTGAAAAAAAAGAAATTAAGTAGATTTAAGAAAATAGAAAAACCCTCTATGATCCTGAATTGGAGAGATTAACCTTGTGAAAATGACAATACTGCCAAATACAATACAATACCCATCAAAATCCCAACAATATTCTTCAGTGATATACAGAATGCAATCCAAAATTCATATGGAATAATAAAAGACTCCAATTAGCAAAACCAATACTTAGCAGGAAGAACATTGTTGGCGAAATACCAATACCAAACTTCATTTCATTTTAATTTATGTGGATTTCACTTAGTTTCAAGTGAGCTAGCTCCACCATTCATTTTTCTGCTGACACTTTCCCAAACATTGTGGGTAACATGGACATATGATATGATTGACAAAATGTATACATTACAAAAAAATGCCATTGTGCAGATATAAAGGTGAAGTAATTGCTACTCTCTCTCTCTCTCTCTCTCTCTCTCTCTCTCTCTCTCTCTCTCTATATATATATATATATATATATATATATATATATATATATATATATATATATATTTCTTTGGCTGCCAGGTAGTCAAAACATTCCAGATCCAGCCTCTGTTCTGAAATAGTGATAGAGAAGCCATTTGCTTATGGATCCTAAAATTAAGTTGGATAATTGAACAAATGATGCAACATAACCCTCCTTAGGGAAATAAATACAGGTGGTTGTATTGTTTTTTAATTTCTAGCTTCTTGATGAGTCTTGGGTATAAACTTTTTAGATTCTTATCACTGGCATCAAAAAATAAAAATAAATTGAGTCAAAGTATTGTCAATATTATGAGATAGTATAGTTGGTAGAATGTACTGTTGGGGTATATGAAGCACACTGTAACTTTATACATTTTAATTCCCCATTTCCTAAATATCAAGTTTTTTTCTTTTTTTAAATCTAATTTAATTTATTTGATTGTCTGGGTAATGTATAGAGGGGTTATTGGTACATTCGCCAGGTAGTAGATGCTTTACTTGTCACATATTGACAGCCTCTTGATTTTGTCCCCATTTTCCTCCCCCACATCCTCTCAATCATCTTATTTCCTCCCTTCCCTTTCCTATTTCAAATAAACTAATAAACATATATACAATATACCAGGTAATAAAGTCAGATATAGTAACAATGTGAGATTAACCAAAGGGCAAAAAAAGAGAAGAGCAATAACATAGTGCATTAAAAACAACAATCACGAAAATGAAGCTCCTGTTTCCATATCTTAGAGATCTTTTCATTTAGTCTCATCCTAAATGACCTTATGTACCTAAATTTTGAGTTATTGTAATCCTCTGCTAGGAGAGTTCTAGATGTGTACTAATTATTACAAATGAGGGAAAACATTGACCCTATGTTCCTTTGAATCTGGCTTTAGCTATTTTCAATTAATTAATTAATTAATTTATTGATCATGAGGATTGAACTCTGGGCCTGGGTGCTGTTCCTGAGCTCTTCAGCTCAAGGTTGCAGCCCTATCCCTGGGCCTAGGCATTGTCCCTGAGTTCTCTAGCTCAAGACTACCACCCTACCCTTGAACCACAACCCCTTCCCATTTTCTAGTGGTTAATTGGAGATAAGAGTCTCATGTTCTTTGGTGCCCTGCCTGGATTTGAACCTCGTTCCTCAGATCTTAGCTTCCTGAGTAGTTAGGATTATAGGCATGAGCCATTGCAACTGGCTACTCTTTATTTTTATAACTCTTTCTGCACTCCTAGAGAGACCTAGTTATCTGTCTGCCCTTGTGATACTGAAAAAGAATGTCTGTTTTTCTAATGGTCACTTTAATTACTTAAGGGAAAATTTGCTTGCCATAGAAAATTCATGGGCTACTTTTGAATCAAAGTAACTCCTCATTTTAATTTTTCTGCTGGAATGATCAGCACATGACTTTTTTTTTTTTGTGGTCGGTCGGGGGGCTTGAACTCTGGGCTTGGCCACTGTACCTTAGCTCTTCAGCTCAAGGCTAGTGCCCTACCCCTAGAACCACAGCCTAATTCCCATTTTCTAGTGGTTAATTGGAAATACATATCTCATGGACTTCAGTGCTCCGGCTGGCATTGAACTTTGATCCTAAGATCTCAGCCTCCTGAGTGGCTAGGATTACAGGTGTGAACCACCACAATAGTACTCAGAAGGATTTTATTCAAAAAATAAGTATCATTAAAATTTATACAAATTGAAGATTAGCATTGTTTGGTATTAGGTATTAGTTAATTTGTCTTTTAATATTTACATTTTAACAAGTGAAGTCATTTAAATGACACTTTATGTTGAATCTACTTGTAAAACTTAGCCATTCCAAAATATTCTCCTAACTTGGAAAAATCACTAATAAATGCTATGAATAATAAGCTACCTAGAAATATGTATTGCCAAATGAACTATAACAGCATATGAGTATTAAGCCACAAGATCGCATAGTTGAAATAGCACAATAAATAACATTCCTCCCAGTTATTTAAGCAATAAACTACACTAGACATAGCTACACATATCTCTCAAATAAAATTCCAGCATAATAATTAGGAATCATTAAGATAAATTCTATAATATATTTCTTATTCCCTTAGATCAAGTACCTTCCACTGATATAAAACTGTTAGCATCAGTTCCATATCTTTGCTATGGTAAATAGTGCTGCAATGAACATTGTTGTGCTAGTGGATTTAGTATGTCCTTGATTCTGGATAGAAAGAACGACATTGCCCAATTTGTTAGGAAATGGAAAGACATAGAAAAAATCATATTAAGTGAAGTAAGCCAGACTCAAAGGAACTTAGGCTCAGTGGTTTCCCTCATTTGTCAGAATCAGTAGAAACCTTGGGCTCTCTTAGCAGAGGTTTGCAATAGAGCAAAACCTTGATACATAAGGCCATAGAGTATGACACTAATTGAAAGGACCTCTAGGATACAGAAACAAAAGCCATATAATGAATGATTGTTGTCCTTAAGGTACTATGTTATCTCTCAGCTCTTTTGCTGTCCCTTATTTATCTCATATTGTTACAGTATTTCACTTTGTTACCTGATATATTGGATATATTTGTATTTGGTTATTTGAAATTGGACAGGGAAAGGGGGAAAACAAGATGGAGGAGTGGGGGGGAGGGAAATGGGGACCAAGACATGTGAAAGGGTATCAATGTATGTGAATTAATGCACCTTCTGTCTGGCAAATATCATGTAACCCTTTTATTAATTACAATAAAAAATATAAAAAAAAACTTAGCATCGGGGCCGGGAGTTTGGCCTAGTGGTAGAGTGTTTGCTAGCATGCACGAAGACCTGGGTTTGATTCCTCAGTACCACTTGCATAGAAAGAAAATGCTGAGAGTGGTGCTGAGGCTCAAGTAGTAGCGCTCCAGCCTTGAGAATGTCTAAGTACAGGACTCAGGCCCTGAGCTCAAGCCCAGGACTGGCAAGAAAAAGAAAAAAAAAACTGTTAGCATAAAGAAAATTAAAATACATATGCATATATACTTTCTAATTTTCTAATATATGAAATAATTATGCTATTTTTGTCAACATGAAAAATTTAGTTTCTGTCTTTTTTTTTGAAATGTGAATAATTTTAACCTGTGTCCTTTCAAATCCCATTCAAAACTCTATGTTGGTGATGCAAGTATGTATTTAAAAATATTAGCAATTTCTCTTGCTTGAATCTATTGAAATTATTCTCCAAAGATACATTATTCACCCATCGTGGAGTAGTTAACATTTAAGTTTTAACAATGATTTTTCAGGTTGCTTGTAGATGTTTTATTCAATAATAAGAATTGGATTGTGTTTGAGCCTATGAAAAGATACTGTAATTAATTGGCAAATAGCTATGGCATTGGTAAGTATTTTAAACCTTAATTACTTCTTCCTTTGCTTTCTGCTGCAGATCATCAGGAAAGTCTGGCACACATACTCAGAAAAAAAAAGTCAAAGAGCATTTAGTTAGAGAACCAAAATGTTAATACTGAAGTTTCTTTATTTTACAGATATTCAAAACCTAAATTGTCTTGTTCTTTGTAAAGTTCTAAATTAATGGCTAAGAGAAGAAAAAAAAACCCTTAATTTGTGGAAAAGAAATTTGAGATGCAAAGAACTTATTCTGTTAAGCTTCCGAGAATGTAGTGCATTTATCAGCTTTGAGTGGATATCATTGTGTTTATAACAGAGTGGAGGCACCATGCAATTTTGCTCCTGAAATTGGTTTATATAGATGACTGGTTGCTGTGAAGTGTGTGTCAGAGTTCCATGCAGCTGTTATGAAGTAGTACAATTGTCATCGCTTCTTACATGGTTGTTGAGAAGAGCTTGAGAGCCCAGCTCAGTCAGCTGTTGAATAGATAACCCAACACAGTTAACGTGGCATACATTGTAAAGAATTACATGCCTGCTACAATGAGCTTTGGGCCTTTGGTCTAGATAATAATCCTGGTGGACATACCACGTGTTGTAGCTTCTGATCACTCAGATATAACTGACGAAACATAAAGAAAAATGTCAGTCGACTGAAAGAAAAATGCTGCTGCGAGTTTGTTTAAGGTTCATGCAAACGGCTATGTTGTGTGTGTGTTTAACCCCATAATTCCCAAGAACTGGACTGTCATGTTCAATGTCTACCATGGAAAAAAAAGTGTTGGAGATGATAAGCTATTTAAGATTGCATTTAAATGTTGGGGACTGCATAAAAATGCTCTCATTTATTGGTTTAACAGAGTACCAATGTTTCTGCTTCATAGAAAACAAAGTCTTTATGAAAATTAATCAACATAATACATAAATAAAGAAGTCTTGTAAAATAAAGTTATTGAAAATTTTTGGTTAATTATATTGGTAGATTTTAGAGCTGGGAGTTTGGCCTAGTGGTAGAGTGCTTGCCTAGCCTGTGTGAAGACCAGGGTTCAATTTCTTGGTACCACATACATAGAAAAAGCCAGAAGTGGTGCTGTGGCCTTGAGGAAAGCCCATGGATAGTGCTCAGGCCATGAGTTCAGTCCTCAGGGTTGGCAAAAAAAAAATAAAAGCAAGAAGAATGACAGTGCAGATATTTTGGTGAATATTAGCTACAAGGAAATTTTTTTAAGACAGGAAATACCGGTATTTGCCATTTAAGCAAAGACACAAACACTGGGATAATTAACATGTTATAATAATGTTCATGAAGCCCAATGGATGCCACAAAAGTTATAGGATTTTCAGTTTAAAGCTCCTATTTTTTCCATCCAGTAACTTGTACATCTGGACTTGTCTCAGCCCATATGGTGTGTCACAAACATGGCTTGAATTAGGACAAATTTGATTCCTATACACACTGGGAGGATTTGTAGATATAACATCTGCTTAAACTTGGAGATATTTTTATGTCATATAGTTTATATCTTCAAACTGAGTCATATCTCCTTAAATTCCATAAAAATAATATCAACAAAATATTAAAGAATAAAACACAACTTCTACTTGTATTGACCCATGTGATAAGAAAATGAGTTTTCATAGTTTGAACTAATTTTAGTCTCTGTCTATTTGTAACTGGATTTTACAAATATGTACTTAGCACTTATCTTTTTCAAGCACTTAATTAGGGAGTTAGATGTTAATAGCATATTCTAGAAACAAGCAATTTTACTTTCTAATAACCTCATATTCTTAAAGTTGGAAAGAACTATCTACATTTAAAAAACGCATTAATAAGCATAAATAAAGCAGTGTAGGTATGGCTCAAGTGATAGAAACCAGCCTTGAGTGAAAAAGCTACCCAAGATATTAGGTACTGAGTTCAAGTAACTACTGGTACAAACACACACACACACACACACACACACGATCCAAAAACAAAAATCACATGTAAATTTGCATCAATCATTTTAATAAAAACAGTAATATCTTTTACTATCAGAGAAATCTTTTTCTTAATATTTGTATTGTATTTTATTGTTGGGGTAATGTACAGAGGGCTTACAGTTAACATTCTTCAGGTAGTGGTAGTGGATATATTGTTTCTTGAATACTGATACCCTTTTCGTGTTTTTCTCCTACTTTCCCTCCCCTCCTCCCAAATCATCTTGTTTCCCCCTTCCCTTCTCTATTTTAAATAAACAAATAAACTTATATACAATATACAGGTAAGAAGGTCACATACAGTAACAACACGAGATTAACCATAAGGTGAAAAAAAAAAAAGAGAAAAGAAAGAACTGCACAGAGTACATTAAGAACAATAATCAGAATCACAAAGATAAACCTCTTGTTTCCATATCCCAGAGTTCATTTCACTTAACCTCATTCTATGTAGCTTTTGAGCTATTGTGGTCTTTTATTAGGAGAATCCTAGATGTGTAGCAATTAGTACAAATAAGGGAAGCCATGGAGCCTATGTTTATTTGGGTCTGGCTTACTTCACTTAATACGATATTTAACAAGTCTATCCATTTCCTTACAAATGGGGCAATATCCCTTCTGATGGCAGCATAGAATTCCATTGTGTATAAATACCACATCTTGATCCATCCATCTACTGAAGGCATCTGGGTTGGTTCCATATCTTAGCTATCGTGAATAATGCTGCAGTGAACATGGTTGTGCTGGTAGGTTTAGTATGGACTCATTTTTTGTTTTTTTTTGTCAGTCCTGCAGTTTGAACTCAGGGCCTGGGCAGTGTCCTTGGGCATTCTCAAGGCTAGAGCTCTACCTCTTGAGCCACAGCACCACTTCTGGCTTTTCTATGTACATGGCACCAAAGAATAAAACCCAGTTCTTTGTGCATGCTAGGTAAGTGCTCTACCACTAGGCCAAACTCCCAGCCCATAAATACGTTTTTAAACACCAACTTTATTCTTGAAGGACTATAGAGCACAAGGGGACTGTATGTATATAAATTATGCTCTTTCTATGTCTCATTTTTTCACTGTGTCAAAAATGTTTGATGAAGATTTAACATAGTCGTAAATTACTACTTTCAATCCCTTCTATTAGTAAATAAATCTATTTTCCTTCCCTTTGGATAGAGGCTAGCCTTTGCATAGATTTGTACCATGCCATGAAGATGTGGCGATTTTTTGAAAACCTCCAAAATTTTTTTCAGTGTCTGTACTTACACTCTTGGAATACTATTGTTCCTTTCTAGGACCTATACTGTCTTATTACAGGAGTTAGCTGGATGATATTCTACACATTATTTCCCCCTATTCATAATCAGTAGAAACCTTGGGCTCTCCCAGCAGAGATTTGCAATAGAGCAAAACCTTGATACATAAGGCCATATAGTATGACTCTAAATGAAAGGACCTCTAGGATATAGAAACATAAGCCATATAATGAATGATTGTTGTCCTTAAGGTACTATGTTATCTCTCATCTCTTTTGCTGTCCCTTGGTTATCTCATATTGTTACAGTATCTCACTTTGTTACCTGATATATTGGATATATTTGTATTTGGTTATTTGAAATTGGATATGGAAGGGGGAAAACAAGATGAGGGGTGGAGGTGAGAGGAGGGAAATGGGGACCAAGACATGTGAAAGGGTATCTATGTATGTGAATTAATGCACCTTCTATCTGGCAAATATCATGTAACCCTTCTATTAATTACAATAAAAAATATATGAAAAACAAACAAACAAACAAAAAAAAAACCAATAGATGCGAGACTGAGATGCTCTTAGAACATAAATTCCTGATGGAACGCTCTGATGGCTACTCTCTCGTGAGTGACACCAGGCAGAAACAGAAACTGATCAATATGGCTGAGCCTGCCCAACACACAAATCATGAACAAATAATTGGTTAGTGTTTCAAGCCAAGATATTTTATTACATTTGTTACATGGGACTAGCTAACTAAAACATATGGTGATTATTTTAATGATTTCCTTGATAAATAATTTCATAAAAATCATACCATGATAATATTGTAGCTTCTACCTCAAAATAATAAGTTGTATTTTAATAACTCTCATCCTAAATATAAAGGTTTTAGTACAGTACGTACACATTTGTTGTTGAAGAAACAGAATCCCGAACATCTGTCTCTGTATTATCAAATAAGCCATCTGAATAATGAAAAATTCATTCCACTGACTATTGTGATATTTGTTTCTCTTTTGTCTAGATTAAAAAAATAATTCATTTTCTACCTTTTCATTAATTGTTTATTTTTTTAACACTGTGTTTGGTCATGTATGCAAAGAAATCAATCCTTATTGTTAAGCAATAGGAATTATTTTAACTTGATGATTGTTCCTCCAGAAGTCATATTTCTAGGACAATATTAATTATTAACCTCCAGCTAAAAGAAGATACCACTTTTAAGAATCAATACTGACTTTTAAATTTTATTGTATTGGCATGGTTTGTCTGACTTTGAAGCCAAAGTCGCTTACTAAAACCATGTCACATGGTGCTAAATACATAATTTTGACAATGTGGTTTTCTTTTCTTTTTTCCTCTTTTTACAGAGATATATTTCATCTATTCAAGGTTGGCTACATTTCTGAGCAGCAAGAGTAGGTCATAGTTTAGAAATATAATATATTTCTCTTTCTTTTCAAACAAACATTGGACATGTATGTCTTTCAGTTGTTTCTTTTCTTCACCCATCACTTCTTTTGAAGACTGAATATACTAAATAGGCTCTCCCTTGGAGAGCTCAACCTAGAGTGATGGTCAGATTTTCATTTCAATGAGAAATGCTGCAGGACTAACCAGAGCCCATTCATACTTGTATGACAGTCCAAGTTCACATTTGGAAGCTTATATCTTAATGAATTATTTGATACAAATCTACTATCACAAAACAAGTTAACAAAATGTAAAACCAAAGAGCCGAAAAATTATAAAAAGAAAAACACAAGTTATCCTGAAAAATTTTTGATCAACTATAGATCAATTGTATAAGAAATAAATACAATGGACTGGAGAAAAACTTTGTTCTTTCTTCCTCTCTTTCTTCCTTCCTCTCTTTCTTCCTTTCTTTCTTTCTTTCTTTCTTTCTTTCTTTCTTTCTTTCTTTCTTTCTTTCTTTCTTTCCTGTTTTTTTTTAATCAGGGGCTTGAACTATGGGTCTGGAACCACAGTGCCTGTTCTGGCTTTTTTGACTGGTTTATTGGACTCTCCTGCCCAGACTGGCTTCCAAACAAATTACAGGCATGGCATGGATACAGACACCCAGTGACTTGATCATTTTTTTTTTGGACTAATGTATACTGATCATTTTTACTAGTTAAATTTCTCATATTTTTTTATATTTAACTTTTATTTAAGAAAATTCTTGCCTGTTGTGAATCACATTTGGGACCACCTATGTTTGTCTCAGACTATGATTATAATGCACCTATCTCCTCCTGGAGTTTATTGATTCAACTGAAGAATTTAATTACTGATCTTTAATAATGTGTAAATTCTGAAATACAAACCTGCCATTGTACATTATTTGCCTAGCATGTGAAATGTATCACTTTGGAGGGAGAATTCTATTGAGTCTTTGGTGCCAGGCCTAGCATTACACAACTACTAAAGTCATCTAGGTTTTAGATAGTATGTATTAAAATTTTAAAATTAGAATAAATCACAAGTTAGATATAGGAGATTATTATCTTCCAGATCAATTTCTAAACACCAGTTAATTTCAAAGCACTCATTCCTGTTGGTAGGAGATTCTCAACCTCTTCCTCCTGAAAGAGAGCCCTTACTGTGCTCCCAGCAGGAAGTCTAAGCTCAGCCTCAAATTTAGGATACAGATCTTATGCTCAGGAACAGCCTACGATTGTTTAAAAAAAAGTGAGATACTATCCCTGCTTTTGGGTAGCATATGTTCAAGAGCAAGGATGAGCTAATATAAAGTAAGTTAATACATACATATTTATACACAACACGCAGGTGAAATCAGGGCCCAGAGTATAATAATATATGATAGGAGTATGATAGTGTATTCCTCTGGTGTAGCATCACCAGAGGAGATTTCTTTGAGGTATAGTATTTTGTGATAGACCCCAATAAAGTTAGGAAAACTGCTGACCAGCTCTCTCTCTCTCTCTCTCTCTCTCTCTCTCTCTCTCTCTCTCTCTCTCTCTCTCTCTCTCTCTCTCTCTCTCTCTCTCTCTCTCTCTCTCTCTCTCCTCTCCCTCTCCCTCTCCCTCTCCCTCTCCCTCTCCCTCTCCCTCTCCCTCTCCCTCTCCCTCTCCCTCTCCCTCTCCTCCCTCTCCCTCTCCCTCTCCCTCTCCCTCTCCCTCTCCCTCTCCCTCTCCCTCTCCCTCTCCCTCTCCCTCTCCCTCTCCCTCTCCCTCTCCCTCTCCCTCTCCCTCTCCCTCTCCCTCTCCCTCTCCCTCTCCCTCTCCCTCTCCCTCTCCCTCTCCCTCTCCCTCTCCCTCTCCCTCTCCCTCTCCCTCTCCCTCTCCCTCTCCCTCTCCCTCTCCCTCTCCCTCTCCCTCTCCCTCTCCCTCTCCCTCTCCCTCTCCCTCTCCCTCTCCCTCTCCCTCTCCCTCTCCCTCTCCCTCTCCCTCTCCCTCTCCCTCTCCCTCTCTCTCTCTCTCTCTCTCTCTCTCTCTCTCTCTCTCTCTCGTCTCTGTGTGTGTGTGTGTTTGCCAGTCCCAGGCTTGAACTCAGGGACTCAGTACTGGCTTTGAGCTTTCTAAAGGCTAATGCTTTACCACGTGAGCCACAGCACTACTTCCAGCTTTTTCTATGTATGTGGTACTGAGAAATCAAACCCGGGTCTTGGTGCATGCTAGGCAAGCACTATACCACTAGGCCAAACTCCCGGCCCAAAGCTCAGTTTTCCTTGTTGATTTGTTTGTGTTTTTCTTTTGTCAATTTGACTGTTTAAGTGAAAACATTTTTCATTTATATTAATGTCATCATTTGGGATTTCAGCCTCCATCTCTTATCGAATATTTTCTTCTCCATCACATCCTCTCCGTTTCTGCAGTTGTAGACTTCAAAATTGCACAGTACATGGCCAGTGTGGCTTGTATGTGGGGAGAGACAAAGAAGTTTCATCTATGTGTCTCCACAGGCACCCCACAGCACACACAGCTTTCCTTACTTACTTTTGATAGGATCACCCACCATGGTGACTGGGGAACAGGACCCAATAGGCACTTACAAAGACACTAATGCAACCGATTCATAGGAAGGTAGATGAGGGGCAAATCTTTATTGCTAAGCAACATAGCTCCTGTTCACGCAAAGAATCAGTGCACCCGCCACTACATAAGATGACATACATAGTACTGGCCATTTTGAATAAATCATGGAATTATCAAACTTATATTAAGTTTTCACTTAAATTTCAAATATAGCCGAATCCCAGGTTCTTAATCATTGTGAATTTTTTATTTAGTTTGAGACATGTTAAATGAAAAAAAATGGGAATAATATGGTCAGTAACCATATACTTTAGCTCTCATTTTCCATATTATGAATTCCTCATATAAAACACTTTTATTTTAAGTAATTAACTGATACTCAAATTATTATGAATTAATTATAGTTCATCTCTACTTCCTTAGATTTTTATGTAGTTTTTTTCTGATCTAGGATTCCAACTAGAATAGCACATTATAATGATCATAGCTTATTGTTCTACATTAGACAGTTTCTCAGACCTATTTTGCTTTTGATAACTGAAAATTTTGTGCTTTATCAGTTAATGGGATGCCTCTAAGAGAATTTGAGATCTGGAATTTGTGAGAGGACACTATATCCAGACTACCAAACTTACCTCCTATCAGTTAGAGTTCTTTTTTTTTTTTTTTTTTTTTGACAGTCCTGGGTTTGAGCTCAGGGCCTGAGCACTGTCCTTGGACTTTCTCAAGGCTAGAGCTCTACCACTTAAGCCTGAGCACCACTTCCGGCTTTTTTCTATGTATGTGGTACTGAGAAATCGAACCCGGGTCTTCATGCATGCTAGGCAAGCACTTTAACCACTAGGCCAAATTCCCGGCCCCTCAGTTAGAGTTCTTTACCATACTTTCTCATCCTTATCTTCTCATCCTTATTCATCCTTACAGTCTTTGAAAGGAGGTTACCATGTACAACTCATAATTAAGGAGAACAAAATTACTCATTTTCTTCAAAGTGGAAATTTAAATACATTCCTTGGAATCCTTATTCAGGGGAGATTAGGCTTTTCTCTGAGAATTTAAATGTACGATAACATGACTATCAGTATGTAATCACAATTATTAACTTTATATTTTAGGTTAGAGATCAATTCTGCTTTATTTGTTTTCATCAACTTGTTTCTACTTTAGCTTTTGGGACACTCTTCTGTTGATTTCTGTATGTATTTGTTGGGCTCCCATCCATGCGGAGTTTTGTGATACTTTTATTATTTTTGATCACTTTCTGTTTTCTGGCACTAGAAGATGTTCTAGCCCCATTATTAATATTTTGGGTCACAGGTCTTAGAATTAGTGTTTTTAAGGATCTTTAGTTTATTACATGGAGAAAGGTACAAGAAATCAATAGTAGGGAGTTAAATATGGTCATTGGTGACAAAAGAAGAAATTCATCCTATATATCAACCATCCCAATATATAACACATTCACACATACACACAATCATGTACAAGCAGTATGAGTGCATGATTGTATGTGAATGATTATATATTTTATTGTATATTGTCACATGTACATATACTTGATTATAAGCATGGTTATATATGACATATAATATATATATAATGCAATATAATCTTGTGCTTCCAGATTAATCTAAAGATGATATCAGAGTGATATCACAAACTCTAATCTATTATCTGATAGTACTTGGGACATTCTGGATTCTTTCCCTTGCGTAGATGCACATTTTCATTGCAATAATGAGAAATCTGTCCCTTGCTATCTATTGATGGCATTTTTGAGTGTATAGCAATATTAGAACTGTTAACATATCCCATTACATGAAGCAACTTGATCAACAGTTCAGTGCTCCTGTAATATTCCTTTGGCTCCTTTTATTCATTTCCAAATTTAATTAAAACATTACACATCTCCCCAACCCCCTAATCGTGAAGTTGTTTCAAACATTTGTAATTCAATTAGATAAACTTACTACATACTTTTTTCCAACTCCTTCGCCTCCTAATGTTTAGTTATTATGTGTGCATATAAGGTTCAGTCTCTGTGGTATAAAGTTTTGTTGGGTTGTCATTCTATAACATTTTATATTACAGTGTCAAACAAAATGGCTACACTAATTTATTGCTTTGTCTCACTTGCTCAATTTCTTCCTCCCCACTACATTTTTGGCTTTCACAATATATGTAGTTTTTGATTCCTTAACAAGCACAGAACATGATAGAGGCTTCTCCTCAATATGACAAACTAGAAAAGAATAGTTTCACCCTATTGACCTACTAAAAATCTAATATTCATCTAGTAAACAAAATTCTCTGTAAGGAGGAATAGGCAAATTCTTTGCAATTTGGTATCTTACCATGTTTTGCTATAAATGTGCATAGATAGAAATTCATTCTTGCACCTATTCCATGACTTTTTCTCAGGCATACCCCTCCAGGAGTTTTGAGAACATCTGAACTATTGAGTCTTTTGAAAAATAACCCAAACTACTTTGCAGGGCAGTGTCTAATTAACAGATAGTAAAATATGATGATGCATGCAAAATGTATTTCAAAATATTTGAGAATATTTAAAGTAATTTCTTGGACTTTTGCTAATGTTGGAAAAGATAGCAAACTGAAATGGTGCTTATGAGAATGATTTGAGGACCTAAATCAAACAAATGTCCCACACAAAACACTGAAGGAAAATTCACATCAAAGGAAAAAATGCACATTTGAAGCCCTGCACGGTTTTCAAAATATGGAACATAGTCCTTGCAGTTTGAAATATACTCTGAACATCAAAGAGTTTATGGTAGCCTGAAAGACAATGTAGTCATGGGGATACATGTTTTAGAATTGGTGGATAAAACTTCTACTAATATCCAGACTTCTTACCAGCTATCTCTCAATACCTTTCCATGGTGTAAATTAACTAGGCACTTGGAAGTTGTTGAGCACAAAGAGCTTTCCATAATTTTGTAAATTATCGAGCTACTTATTTCCATTACATTCATATTCATCAGACATCTCATCCAAAATATGACATCTGTAAATAGATTTGTAATCTAGATTCAAATCACAGACTTTCTGGATGTTCTGAAGATCTATAGATCTAATGGATACTCTAAATTGATAAGCCTTTGGTCTTCTTTACTCTTTCTCCTTTTTCTCCTTCTCTTTTTTGGGGGGGGTGATGTGGAAGGTGAGTGCCAGTACTGGCGTTTTAACTCAAGGCCTGAACATGGTCCCTGAGCTTTTTCCTCAAAGGTAGCACTCTGCCACTTGAGCTACAGCTTCACTTTTGGATTTTTTGATAAAAGTCTTTGCAGAAATTAGTGTCTCACAGACTTGGCCCCTGGAGTTGCTTTGAATCATGATCTTCAGATCTCTGCCTCCAGAGTATCTAGGATTAAGAGGGGTGAGCCAAAAGTACCAGCTACATATGAGACTAATGAATTTACAATATCCTTGTTCTTAGTGTACTATGTTATCTCTCATCTCTTTTGTTGTCCCGTGGTTATTCGCATATTGTTACAATATCTTACATTGTTATCTGGTATATTGAATATATGTTTATTTGAAAAAGGAAAGAGAAGAGGGGAAAGCAAGATGAGGGGAGGGGGTGGGAGAATGGAAATTGGGACAAAAACATGGGAAGAGGTATGAATGTGTGTGAAGTAATGTACCTTCTATCTGGTGAATATAACTGTAACCCCTCTATGAATTACAATAAAAAATTCTTTCTCTTTTTTTCAGGTAGGGAAGATAACATTTGAGTTAATTTTTTTCATGATTATATCCAGAGATATAATTCCAATTTAATTTAATCCTTAATAAATCTCATGTTTATTATCATATCTACTATTCCTGCTTTACTTAGTCCTCATCATCTATTACATGATAATAATGTGCAAAGTTTGTATTATGGGAAAACATAAAATTCACTTAAATATTTGTATTAAATTTGTATTAGTCAGTTCTTAATGATAATTTCTTTACCATAACACTTCATACTTTCAGTAATCATTACTGAATTTGCTCATGAAACCTGTAGGGCATTAGTAATGTCCCATTTTACAGATGTAATATTTCTTTCTGATAGTTAAAGACAGTAGTTTAGAAGAGTATAACCTAGTCTCAGCATATTTTAACTTTCCCTCTCTTCGGTGATAAGAACCAAAACAAATGATTAAATGAATTCTAGAATAAAATACCAGAACAGTGTGATCCCTCAGTAACCTAGTGAGATACATTTGTGATGCATTTTAATTTACATGTAAATTTACTTAGAAAAAAAATTTATGGCTTAAAAGATTTTTGTTGTATGTAGTCTATTTTTGTAGTCTAATTATTAGAAAACACATTATAAGATTATTTTAGAATACTTAAAACTTCTTTCTGTCATAATTCCTTTATATCCTACTGTTCATTCAGCCAACTCCATCCAAATACCACAGAGGAGGGTTTTGAGTTTCGTTAGATGTAGATAAGTAAAAGTACATCAGGAATCTCTTCACAATAACAAACAAGAGACAAAAATTGCACTGCAAGGAAATTCAGACTTGTTAATTGTATCTGTCTAGTAGATCAGCTACTAGGCACTGCCTTGGGTACTGCTTCTAAGCCATTCATGTAAAAGAACTGGGGATTAGAAGCTCCCTGCAAACTGCTACAAGCTTTGAGGAAACTGAAATGATTTATCACAGTTGAAAATGTTTTTTTCAGTATAGTTTTTTTCAGTCACTGCCTTTAGTTGTTGTTATCATACTTTCACAGTTGTGTTTTTTTTTTTTTTTTGCCAGTCCTGAGGCTTGAATTCAGGGCCTGGACACTGTCCTTAGACATTTTTTGTTCAAAGCTAGTGCTCTGCCACCTGAGTCACAGCACCACTTAGGGCTTTTTCTCTGTGTGTGGTATTGAGGAACAGAACCCAGGGCTTCATGCATGTTAGACGAGCGCTCTAACATTAGGCTAGGCTCCTGGCCCCACAGTTGTACTTTTTAATTTAATTTTATTGTCAGGTGGATGTACAGAGGGCTACAGTTACATATGTAAAGTGGTGAGTACACGTCAGGTCAAAAATGTTACCACTTCTGATGTTTTTCTCCCACTTTCCCTTCCCACCAAGCACCAAAAGTTCTAGTTCATTTCCAACTTCTAATTATCATTATTGCATTGGTTCATCCTTTATCTTTTGTTTCATCATTTTGTTATTCCTCTTTCCTTTCCTAATTCAAATAAATACCTATACAATACACCAAGTATCAAAATCGAATACAGTGACAACAGGGGATAAACCATGGGGGTAAAAAAAAAAAAAGAAAAAAGAAATAACTTCATCTAGTACTTTAAAAGCATCAACCACAAGGAAAAAAACCTGTTATTTCCATATCCTGGAGTTTATTTCACTTAGCATCATTATCAATGGTCTTATGTACATAAGTATTAAGCTATTGTGATCCTCTGCTAGGATAATCTTAGACATATACTAATTATGGCAAATGAGAGAAACCATGGAGTCTATGTTTCTTTGGGTCTGGCTTACTTCACTTACTATGATTTTTTAGAACTCTTTCCATTTCTTTATGAATGAGGCATGATGCCATTCTTTCTCATGACAGCATAGAAGTTTATTGTGTATATATACTACATCATCTTGATCCATTCATCTACTGAGGGACATCTAGATTGGTTCAATGCCTTAGCTATGGTAAATAATGCTGCAATGAACATGGCTATGCTGGTAGCTTTAGTATGCCCTTGTTTGTGGACATTTGAGTAAAACCCAGAAATGGGATTGCTGATTTCTAGGGGAGCTCTACCTTTAGTCTTTTGAGGAACCGCCATACTACTTTCTAGAGTGTTTCACACTCCCACCAAGAATGCAGTAGCATTCCCTTCTGGACATCTTTTGTTATTAGATTTCTTGATAACTTGTGTGAGGTGGAATCTCACAGTTATTTTGATTTTTGCCTATTGTCTTTTAAAATTAACCTACCAGAAATAAAACAAAATAGTCATTTTTGCTTTTGCATCACTTCCAAACTGAAAAGAGGGAATTAGGAAGAGAGGGAGGGAGAACAAAGATAAAGCAAGATAGAAGGGAAAGAAGGAAAGATCAGAAAAGAAGGAAATTAAAAAAATAAAAGTTAGGAGGTGGAATATATATATCATATATTTTTTTAACTGACTCCTGATCATATATGACAATTCACAAGAACTAATTGTGTCTTCTTCCCATTGAACTTTTTGATCATTATTAATCTTTTTGTTCTATGACATAATATTAAACCATTTTTCTCTTTTGTCAGCATTTGTGACATCACATGTTACAAGAGTAACTTATCACTCATTGTTGTGCATAGTTTTCAGACTGCGAACTGGAACACAAGCATGACCTACATTTATTCAGGTAATTCCCATACCGAAAGCTGATTTTCCTTCTCTTTTCTTTAGTACGTTAGAAAACTTAGAACAGATCACTACACAGTGCAGTGTGCACCACACCAACATGGTGGTGAGGAGGAAGCAGCTGAACTTAATCTATTCCTTTTTGGATAGAAATTATTAGTGAGTCCTGTTGGGGTGTCTCAATTAAAGCAAGTCCCATATACTTATTAGAACCCATTAACAAAATTCATTCAAAATTGAAATCTGAAGCAATTTAGAAATGTGTGAAGGAAAGATTTTCACATGGACTATATAGAAATGATACATAAATAAACAAATATGAATTTACCAATTCATTGAGAATTAGTCATATCAGTTATAATTATTTTATAAGAATAATAATTGTTCTTTTAATATGTAAATATTTGTTAATAGAAAATTTTGACATATGTTCATTCCCATGGAACCTTACAAAAATTTAAATATATAAACCAACTAACTTAAATTAACAAATCATTAAAGCAGATTATATGATGTCAAGTGAGTAAACTTTCTGTAACGTACATTGGTGCTAGTGTCTTTCAGTGTTTTTGACCTAGTTTTAGTAGAATATGTCTCCATGTACTTTGAAAGCATATTTAACTACAATAATTGAAACCTACTTTACTCATGAGAATCATAGAATGAAAAAGACTAAACTGACAATAATACACATTTTAGAGAGGCACCTTCTTTGTGAAATTACAAATTACTGCATGAAAGATAACATTGGTCTTATAATTTTTAACCTTATCTTTCCAGTTTCCCTTTTCCTCAATCATTCTAGGCAAAGCTTACAATTCTGTGAGAAGGTATCAGCAGTATGGACTTTACTGAATTTTTCCAAAGGTGAAAGATAAGATATAGGGACCAGATAATTGGAGACAGATCAATAGATCAATTCTAGTGAGTATTTATTATTTTTTTTAGTAGTTTGCATTCTTGCAGAGAACAACTACAAGTGGTCAGCCCTTTAGAGTGTGAATTATCCAGTGATGTTGTTGAACAAATCCAGAATATTATATGGATGTGGTCATCCTCCCTGTTTGATTTCTCTATAGAGAAAAGCATTACTGTTCCTTATGGCATGGTATTTGGCCAAGTGGACTGAAAGTGTACAAGCCAAACTCGTTTTCCATTTTAAGAGAAAAAATTATATTTGAAAGTTTAAGTGAAACTAAACAGATCAAAATTTAATGATAAGAAACAACAATTTTGTTTTATTTGTTCCCCAAGTTTGGCTTTAGTGAGAAGACAATTAAAATGATACCACAGCTATTGCATATAAAAAAATCCATCAGACCTTCCCAAATGGTTATTTTATTTATAAAATTCCAAATGTTGACATCATTTTTAATGTCCCCTAAAATGCATAATTACAAAAAAACCTCCTGAAAACTAAAATGCAAATGTTCTTTTATCCATCCATTACTACTGAGGTGTTAAAATAATTTATGCCATTATACTAACAATTGCTTGATGCAACCCAAGATAATTTGCCATGTAATTTTGTTAAACCTGAAAGTGTAGCATATTTTCTTGATAATACCATTAATATATCAAGAGTAAATAAAATGTTTAGTGGTAGGCACATTAATTATCGCCTTCATCTACTGGTGTTTAAAACTTAGAAATAATTAAATGTGCTTTAATAAGATATGGTTCTGAGAAAGCAGGATCATTTATGAATTGCTAGAGGTGCGTGGAGCTGTGTTTCCCTTGAGAGACAGAATTTATGCCTAACACCCCGCTGATTGTTCAGGAGGTAAAGAACCAATAGCTGCATGTACAGAGGTTTAATTTAAAGTGTGTTTCTCACTAGGCTGCTCACAACACTTAATTAAACTCTGCTGTTTTGGCAATGACAAATGCTATAGTGTAAAAGGAACCCGAGTCACAGTGACTGAGGAGCTTTTGTAATTTCTTTCATGTGCACTGGCAGCCAGATCCAGATCAGAAAGAAAGCAAGATTTTCTTTTAAAGACACATTTTAAGGGTTTGCACAAAGTTGCAAGTTTTAAGAATCTATTTTAGATGATCAAAAGTGTTGTATTATTTAAAGGATTTAACCAGGTAGTGTTTGTGTGAAATACACCATATCACTAGAGAAAACAATTTAAAGTCCACCTTTAAGTCATTACGGTGTTCAGAATTATATTTTCATTTTTACTAGCAATCAGAAAACATGAAGTAATGAGAAATTAAAATTTAGACAAATCATTCATTGTTATTTTTTCTTAGTATTATCTTTGTACTGTATAGTTTACACATAGTTTAAACAATAAGTTTAAATTAACCAATCAAAGTACTTTCAACCTTTAAGATGTCTATTCTCTTAACCGAAGTAGAGTTCTAAGTCTTACATTTGCCTAATTGTAATTATAATATGAAGCACAGACAGCAAAGTTAGAGAGTTCTTCCCATTGGAATGCTTAATTGAAAACTATCCAAAAAGCCCTTTACATAGAGCTATTACCTTTAGGAGACAGGATTAATTTATCTAGGGCACTATTTTTAACAAGAAATAGACTTGTGACTAGATCAAAAGCACAACAAAACATTGAAAAGCATAACAGAATATCTAAGACTTATTGAAGTTTTCTGATAGCAAAGAACCATTTAACCTTTGTTCATGTGCACACCCATAGAGTTGCCATGGCAATATATACATAGGCAGCATCTATTATCTTTACCACATGGATTGGAAAACTGAGGCATAAAGAAATTCAGAAATTAGTAGAAAAGTAACTACCTCTAGTTCACGAGGAAACAACTATTCAAATCCAAGTGCTTTGCTTATAAAAATCAACTATAAACACATAAATCATATCAAAGAGGAAATGATACATTCATAGAACTTTTGCCAGTCCAGGGGATTGAATTTAGGGCCTGAGCACTCTCCTTGGGCTTTATCAAGGCCAGAGTTCTACCACTTGAGCCACAACACAATTCCAGTGTTTTCTCTGTATGTAGTACCAAGGAATCAAAGCCAGGTCGTTGTACATGCTAGGCAAGCACTCTACCACTAGATCAAACTCCCAGCCTCAAAATTTTATATCTAGTAGAATACATTTTTCATTTTAAAAACCTGGATGAATTATTTTGAGCAAGTAGTCTTAGTTACATAACAGACTCTCCAAGAAGTTGTAACACCTCTGTGTATTTGTTAATATTTGGAAGAAATCTATATTTACATTGAAAGTTATTTTTTTATAATTAATATATTAATTGCTCAGGTGAGTTTCTTTTAAGCTTAAATGTCATCTTTTTATGGGTTTATTATTTGACTATCCCACAAAACTAGGCTATCCACCTTCTTGATCTCAAAATCCAATTTTCTACATTATACTTATCAAAAATTGAAATATGTCAAATTTCCAAGCATAATTATTCTAGTTCCTCTTTTAAGTTATAAATTTAGAGCCATGACAATGTCTGTCTTGTGCTCTTTTTAATCTTCTGCCTTACTATTATGGTCACTATTAAATTTCTCAGTGTTTACTGAATGAACAAATAGATGTAGAGAAGTACAAAGTATTTAATCACTTTCCTTTTTGTTTCTTTCTTTTTTTATTTTGATTTTTATTGTAATTAATAGAAGGGTTACATTATATACACCAGATAGAAGGTGCATTACTTCACATACAGTGATACCCTTTCTCATGACATGGTCCCCATTTCCCTCCCCTCTCCCCCCGCTCTTCTTGATTTCCCCCCTTCCCTATCCAATTTCAAATAACCAATTAAGCACATATAAAATACATCAGATAACAAGGTGATAAATTGTGACAATATGAGATAACCAAGGGATGGCAAAAGAGATGAGCGATAACATAGTACATTAAGGACCACAGTCACTCATTATATGGCTTTTGTTTCCTTATCCTGGAGGTCCTTACATTTAGTGTCATATGATTTGGCCTAATGTCTCTAGATTATGTTTTATTGTAAATCTCTGCTAGGAGAGTCCAAGGTTTCTACTGATTTTGAAAAATGAGGGAGACTATTGAGCCTATGTTCCTTTGAGTCTGGCTCACGTCACTTAATATGTTAATCCCTTTCTTTTTATAAATTCTTTCTCTCTTGTTTGTTGCAACTATGGAAGGTTTTTTTCCCTAGATTCTTTGGTGATGTTATGGGGTTTGCCTATATTCTTTCCCTTTTCAAGGAATTCCTTTTGAAGGAATTCACATCATAGTATGAGAGAATGCAAACCACAAAATTTCTGCCATGTGATAGGTCTATGTCTACAAGAAAAAAGTAGCCATGGAGAGATACAATTTCATAGTTAGAAAAGAATATATGATAGAGTATAAATATTACTACCCAGCCATATAGTATTAGGTATGTCATTCTCTGAGATCTCTGTGACAATTTGAAATATTTGAGGAGTAGAACTTACTGGAATTAAAGAAGTAACTGATATCTGATAATCTCTGAAAAGCTAAATTCTTATACAAATTCAACTTACAAAGATATTAAAAACTAAGCTTTCAAAAGAACACAATATTCTATAATTATTTTAGTTTATTTGTGTCCATTTTCTTTATTATAATGTTTAGTCATGAAGAGGATTTCAACTGCACATATCCGTTATGAGTACAAGCAACTCAACTTTTGTGAGTCATTTTGTGAGTACAATATAAGTTGATCAATGTCACCACTTAGTGCAGTAATGATTTTATACCCAGAAAAGTATTTTGTATTTTGATAGTCACTTAACTCTACTCAATTGTTCCAAGCAATTGTCCAATCTTCTCTATATTGTGTTCAAGCAAATATAGAAAAATACTGTTGTGAGACATGGTGATTCTTCCAGTTGATTATAGTCATCATCAGTTAATTGGAATGCCTATCTACAGCTTTTCCACATTCATTTCACTCCCTTAGTTCTTCTTGAAAGTTGAGTTACTTCAGACAGTAATCAAAGCAGCTCAGTCTCTTGTATTCTCACTGTGTCCTTTGGCTACGCATCACATGAACTTAAGCTGTCAAGGGGCTATGTGAATTTCACCCCTCTGGACACTGAACTCTCTTTGCTCACATCCCCTCATCTAACGTGCAGTGGTTATAGAACATACTTGAGTGGTTAAGGCTGAACTTCACATCCCCAACATTTAGAGAAGCCATTCAAAGCGGATAGTGAGCAATTCAGCCAGGGCCTATTTACCCTCATCATTTATTTTAAAACTCAAACACTAAAACCAGACCATTTTAAATGGTAGATAAAAGGCAGTGAAATTGATGAATGCCTTTTGGCAAGTACAGTTGAGTTTCCATGGGGTTTCATACATTACGGGCACTGTCAGTGATTGTGGCTACAGCTGGGATATTATTATTACCGTGTTGCAGTACTTCTGTTGGGAGGCTATTCCACGGTCACAGCTGGAAGTGTTAGTGGCATTTGATGTGGGTGACCTACAGTAATTGTACCATTTTATAAGAGGACTTCATGAAGTCCAGAGTCAAGAATTAAGCTGTGTCCAACCAAGTAACTTACTTTAGTAGGCAAGAGAACGAACAGGAGTGGCCTCAGTCAGAATTCAATAGTTGCCACAAGAGACTGAACAGGTCGTTGTGGGAGTAATGCTTCTGTACAATGGCACCAATCTGCCCAGAATTCTGCGGTTGCTGCGCTGGCACTGATACATTTCCTACAATGCTGTCTTTGGGGTGGGAATTCTGTATGCCGGCAAGGCTAAGTGAATTCTATCCTACTAATGCATTGTGTGATGAATAACCCTTTTTCACTTTTTCTAGATTTGTTGCTCACATTATAAAAGTAATACATGCTCATTATGGATAATTTCAACAATACAACAAAGGATAAAGAATAAATGTGAAATCACATTTAATCTTACTGCACAGATGTAGCCAATTTCAATATTTCTTTGGGAGATTTTCCAAAATATATACGCATGCTTAATTTTTACAATATTGAATTAATACATATATGTAGTTTTCAATTCCAACTTTTCATACTTGGAATTAACTTTTACAATATCAAGCTGATTTATATTACAAATCAGAAACAAAGCTTCCATTAAGCTTCTGACATCAAGAATAAGTAGATTTACTACAATGTGAATGATTTAGCAAAGTAATTGTAAAATGTATATTCTTTTTCATATAGGTTATAGTCAATCTCATTATGATAAGAATTGTACCTCAGTAAATGACACAATATCTTATCCTTCAAAGTACTATGAACTTTAAGAATAAATTCAACCTTATTAGTCATCATTTGGGAACACAGCAACTATATATACTGTTCTGATAATGTGTGGGAAGTATCAGCTTTACTGAAATGGGTTTGTTGGTCAGTATCTTTGGAGATTTTGTCTGTGAAGCAGAGAGCCAAAAGCTTGAGGAAATTATAGTCATTTTTCTAATGGAAGAAATGGACAATACGACATATATAAGTTTACAAGTATGTAGGATAGGACCAAAGTCAGAATAGGCAAGGTCACCATTAATACAGTAGATTTCATGACTGTTTATATATCACTAGCACAGCAAACTCATTGTGTCTCAGAATAAGGACAATGTCCCCCAGAGTTCAGTGGGTACTTCTGCTTGAGTCTGGTAATTCAATCTTTCTAATTGAATATTCCTTTTCTGATGTCATTCAAAATGTGTTATGACTCACTAATTTTACCCAAGTAATACCAGTTCTTACCAACTCCAGGAGTTTTAAAGCACTTTCACACTTCACAATCCATTGTAATAATCATTTTATTAGTTTTCCTCTTTCCGATATTTTCCTTTACCAAATATTTCTAAAAGCAACAAACAATGATATTTAAAGATTGTTTAATCTGATCTGTGCAGACAAAGGCTGTCAATATCTTTCTGTCAATAATAATAACAATAAGAGAAATCTAAATATTCTAATGTAATATTATTAAGGTTTCTGTACTGTAAAATTTTAATTTCTCTTCCATATCTTGACTGCCTACTTCTTTTTGTCACATTCCAATCTGTCTGGTCTAATTTCTACTCGTTACAAACATAGAAAGTACTGATCAACACTATTTCAAATATACTGATCTGTTTGTGTTAATCGTTTGTCATGATTGTTTCCTAAAATAACTGTGTGGGGGGGGCGGTAATGGGGTTTGAATTCTGGGCCTGGGACAATATATAGTCATTTAAGCTATATTTCCTAAGCTATGTAACTATAGTAATGTAACTATAATGGGGAAATGTTTCTATACATGTATATGTGTATATGTAAAAGATTGTGTATAGGTGTCAAAAACAGAGCAACTATTTCTGTGGTAAAATTTGGTTTTCATTAAAAAATAACACAGATAATTCAGGTGGGAATTAGACCAAAATATCAAGAAACTTATTTTTTTGTTGATTATGGTGCTTAAACTCTGGGCCTGGGCACTGTCCTTGAGCTCTTCAGCTCAAGGCTACCACTCTCCCACTGGGCATGGGCATTTTCCCTGAGCTTGTCAGCTCAAGGTTGCTGCCCTACCCCTGGAGCTGCAGCCCCACTTCCAGTTTTCTAGAAGTTAATTGGAAATAAGTGTCTCACTCCTTTAGTGCTCTGAGATCCTTAGTTCTTAGCCTCTTGAGTAGCTAGAATTAAAGGCATGAGCTACCACACCCAGCCTCCTGAAATAATTTTGACAGCATTTCCTACATACACAGCTGTATATTTCACAGAAACACTTCTAGGATTTATAATGGCATTTCACAGAGTAAATAGTGATGTAATATAATGTATGGAAAAATAAATTCCTACCCTTGAGAGATATAAGCATTTCAGGATAATGATGGAATCAACATGTATGCTGATACATTTTATGTCAGCTTAGTCTGGTGTGGTCAAATATTGTTGATGTGTCTAAGAGTGTTATCCCTAAGGGTTTGATTCCTAGTACTATAAAATGAATGTCGGGGATGGTGGGGGGGGAATAAGAGGTAAGGAAAGAGAAATTAAAACAACTGAACAAATATTTATAGTCTCACAGTACTTTGCCTATCCTGAACTTTGCATTTTACATTACTTCGGTTTGTGTATCCTATAATCTGATTCATTTTGTAATTAAAATGTGAGAAATATCCATGGAAATTTGAACAAAAATCATTTAATATGAAGTTAATATTTGTACAAAAAATCACATAAGTTTGACCTAAGTTTTACTCTTCCATTTTGACTTGTATTCTTAAATTATTCATTCTTGTTTGAAAATAAGCATTTAACATATAGAAGAATTTTACATTGTACTTTTTTAGTGTTAATGTGTATGATGTTACAAACAAATTAACATCATAACAAAATAAGCTTCTTGAGCCAAACACCATGGCTCACACCTGTAATCCTAGTCACTCAGAAGGCTGAGATCTGAGGATCGCGGTTCAAAGCCAATCCAGGCACTAAAAACCCTGAGATTCACATCACCAATTAATCACTAGAAAAGGGGAAGTGGTGATGAGGCTCAAGAGGTAGGGTGGTAGCCTTGGGCTGAAGAGCTCAGGGACAGCACCCAGGTTGAGTTGAAGCCCCATGGCTCACACATACACACAAAAAATAGTTGTTGTGTTTTTGACACATACACACAATTATTTACATAAACATATACACATATATATGTACAGAAACATAGGCCCATTATATTTACATAGCTCAGGAAACAGCTTTAGTGCCTATATATTGTCTGTTAAATGATTTGCCACATTTATATAATTCATAATTTATGTGTACTTCTATACTTTTTACTAATGTTTATGTATCAGTTGTACTCATGTTATTTATGTATACTTTCATACTTTTATACTAATGTTGCCAGGGATACAATTTAGATTCTTGTTATTGTACCATTTCCACGTGTTGTAAGCTTTGTCAGAATAAAATTGTAATGAAATTTCAGGAAATTTAATATTGCTAAATCATCCAATGAAATGTCTATCTCAATATATCTACAGTGATTGTCTAATTCATCATTCCTAGCCCACAGTACATAATAAATCTTCAAGAAAATTATGTATAAAGTCCTTTTTTTTTGCCAGTCCTAGGCTTGAGCTCAGAGCCTGAGCCCTGTCCTTGGACTTTCTCAAGGCTAGAGCTCTACCACTTGAGCCTCAGCACCACTTCTAGCTTTTTTTTTTCTATGCATGTGGTACCCAGGAACCAAACCCGGGCCTTGATGCATGCTAGGGAAGCACTCTACCACTAGGCCAAACTCCCGGCCTCCGTTATTTTTTAGTCTTTCATTTTTAGTCTTTCTAATATGCCTGAAAATTTTTCTTATTTCTTAAATATTTACAATTTTAGAACTTTTATACTGAGACTGTGACTTTGGAAATGTAAATTAAATTGAGGCATTGATTTTTACATACAGATAAGAGAATGAAAATTTTTCTTGGCTGCCAGAAGGAAATATTAAGCACAGGCTGCCACAGATGCAGTTTACTAATTAAGAATTAAAACTTCCCAAATTCAAGGCCAAAAGAAACTTCAAAACAATGGAATAGAGAATAAATTCTTAGAAGGGAAACAATGTGAAGTTTTATTCATTTATTTAGTTTTTGCCAGTCCTGGCCTTGAACTCTGGGCCTGGGAGCTGTACTGGATCATGTTTTAATCTAGGCTACCACTGCGTCACTAGAGCCACAGTGTTATTTCTGGCTTTTTTCTGTGATTATTTGGAGATAGTTTCCTGGACTTTCCTGCGTGGAGCTAGCTTGGAACCATGATCCTCAGATATCAGCAACTCCCCCCTCCCCCCAGTACAGAGCCACCGGAGCCTTGCTATTTTTATTTTTTATTATCTTTAAGTGGTTGTACAAAGGAATTGCCATTTAACAAAGCAGCTTAATAATATAAATATATCATGATCAGTCACCCCTTTCAACATCCTTCTTAGTCTAACCACTTTTTCACTCTTTTTTTTGTCCTTCGTGGGGCTTAAATTCTGGGCCTGGGCGCTGTCTCTGAGCTCTTCAGCTCAAGGCTATGGCTTTACCAATTGAGCCAAAGTGCCACTTTCGGTTTTTAGGTGGTTAATTGGAGACTCTAACGACTGACTTTCCTGCCAGAGTTGGCTTTGAGCCCTTGGATATCAGCCTCCTAGGTAGCTAGGAATTACAGGCATGAGCCATCAGCTGGTTCATTCTTTTTTTAAAAAATATTTTTTATTGTGATTAATAGAAGGGTTACATTATATTCACCAGATAGAAAGTGCATAACTTCACAAACATTGATACCCTTTCTCATGACATGGCCCCCATTTCCCTCCCATCCTCTCCCCACTTATCTTGATTTCCCCACTTCCCTATCCAATTTCAAATAACCAATTAAGCACATATAAAATATATCAGATAACAAGGTGAAAATTGTAACAATATGAGATAACCAAGGGATGGCAAAAGAGATGAGCGATAACATAGTACATTAAGGACCACAGTCACTCATTTTATGGCTTTTATTTCCTTATCCTGGAGGTCCTTACATTTAGTGTCCTACAATTTGGCCTAATGTCTCTAGATTTTATTTTATTGTAAATCTCTGCTAAGAGAGCCCTAGGTTTAGGTGAAGTAAGCCAGACTCAAAGGAACATAGGCCCAATAGTCTCCCTCATTGGTTCATTCTTCTTATTTGAAGAGTATTTTCAACTCTTCAGGATAGGAACTATTGAAATATCTGATTAAAATGACTTCATTCAGATTAGCTGTGGATCAAAAATGCTTTACTCCAGTTTTGTTTCTAACAGATAAATTTCTAATGTTACCCTGAACTATTCTATTTGTATGTGATCATTCCTGTCGTGCCATAGATTTACGGTTCCAGACAAAGCATTTGGAATCCTGATGCAGATTACAACACATCTCTCTGTCTTTTGCTGTGCTTTGATGAGCACAAGATGAGAATAAGTACGGAACTAACAGTCTTTCAGATCACAGAACAGCAATTAAGAAGCAACTACTTATGAGAAATCTTCCTCAGCCTTCCTTTCCTATCTCCCCAAATCTTCAAGATCAGAGAGAAGCAAGAACCAGGAACCTATGCCTGCACATAGCTCTACAATAATACCCATAGTTTCAGGAATATGTCTGGGCTTTGAAACCCCGTTTAGAATCAGTTCACCAGATTTTTTCTACTAAGCTTCTCTTCCAGCCCATTGTTTGTCCATTTGCTAATCATTGCTCCTTCCACCATTATATTAAATAATTGTAACTCTTTATTATAGGGACTTATTCCCCAGGGAAAGGATACTTGTACTGTGAAGTTCTGCATAAAAACAATCCTTGTGTGAGGACTTTTCACATAGGTCAAGCTATCATAACTCTCTGGGAATGGAAAGCTGAGAAGCTCCATTTCTGTTCTCTCACCATTGACTGCCATATTAGATGCTTGGGCTCTTGGTTTTGCAAACTATCCTGGAAATTGTTGGAGATATGGAAAGACAAGTCAATATGGCATGAAGTTTACTTTTCTGCTGTGATTCCTTTGATACCAGATTCTTGCCATTTCTAACACTGACATTAGACCTGAGTTGGGTGCTTCGGCTACAAATACCAACTCTATAAGATGGAGGTATTTGGGACAATTATAAATTTAGTGCTTAAATTCTCTTTCTCACTTTATATCTTCCTGTTTCCTCTTTCCATTTGTATCTGTGTATTTTCTTTACTTCCTTTTTTTCTTAGAAAATCAGCAGGATATCTGAAATACAGTATTTCTTAAAATTTTTCTTTGTATTATTATTACAAAATGTTGAAGTAAGAAGCAAGCCATTAATGCAACCAGTTCAGATGCTGCTCTGAAGAGAATTTTTCTCCTGGCTTTCATGCTAAAAATGATTGAAAAGGAACAGGTTATTTTCTGTTCTTTTTCCACTATAAATTTTTGTCAACCTTAAATACACACAAAGCTTAAATTTAAAAGCCCAGGAATCTCCATCCAATTAGTATTTCTGAGAGAGAGTTTTGTCAGATGCCTCAAAGTCCCTTTATGATGATCTTGGGGTTATCTAAAAATCCAAAAGATTCTGACGTTGTTTTTTTTTTTCAGGAAGTAATGAAGAGGATCTTTGCTGACTGAGATGTGCAAGGAAAACACAGAGGGTTAAACACTTTGGGGCCGAATGAAGGATGAGATTACCTGAACTCTGCTTCTCTGGAGTGGCTACAGGGGCAGTTACTCTCAACAGGGCTCACAAAATAGATTACAGAATAAGAACATAGCTTTAAAAATTATTGCAAAGGTCTGTACCAATCCCACAGTGAGTAGTGGCTGTGCCACTCTTACTCTCTGATCTTTAGACAAAAGATGCTGTTAATATTTTAGAGAGAAATAGGACATATAATAGCTTCTATTTATATAATACAGATGGTTAAAACTATATGGAGTTATGTGAACATTAATTTATTTATGATTTGCTATTTCTCTTTAGAATTTTAAATGGAAAATAATCCTTTTATTTTAAATATACTTCAGTTGGAAGATAGAAAAACCAAAGCATCTAGTAAAAACCAATGTGAGTATTTTGAAATGCTTTATACACTTTTTAAGTTTTATCTATCTTAAATATACAATTGATAATTATACAATTATTGTATAGTAAAGAAACAAACATACAGAAAAGTTCTATAGAGATAGGGATTACTGTCCCGAGCATGAGTTACCATCTCAACAGCTTTTCTTGAGCTTTTTCAGTCATTGCTTCATAAGTTTTTTAAATTTTTTTTTTTTTGCCAGTCCTGGGCTTGAGCTCAGGGCCTGAGCACTGTCCTTGGACTTTCTCAAGGCTAGAGCTCTACCACTTGAGCCTCAGCACCACTTCCGGCTTTTTTCTATGTATGTGGTACCAAGGAATCGAACCCGGGTCTTCATGCATGCTAGGCAAGCACTCTACCACTAGGCCAAACTCCTGGCCCCAGTTTTTTAAATTTTTATACTTTTGTTTTCTTTTGAGATAGGATCTTATTCTAAGAGTACAGACTGATTTAAACTTGTGACTGTCTTACCTCAAACTAGTGTTTATTGAGATTATTATCACATCATACCATGACTGTATTTTGTCTGTTTTTTCCACATGACCCTTTATACAAATAAACATTGTATTTATTTCACTGATATAGAATTATTTTTAACACATCATCTTGTAACTTTCAACTTTCACTTACTATAACATATAAAATTCTACAAGTCAAGAAAAACGCTTACCATTTTGTTATACCTGCTTTGTTTTGTATAAATATGTACATGTACATATCATTGCATGGGACACAGAAGAGATACGTATATTGAAATGAACAAGAAAGGGAATGCCATTCCTCTTTATTTATAAAAGACTTTGTTCTTGCTTTGTCCCAGATTCCCTCTGCTTTTTTTCTTCATTTCTCACTTCTCAGATATATCTCAAAGTGAAGTAGTAATATTGCTTGTATACTGTGGATCACAATCATCAATAACTAACTGGGAAATACAGAAGGTGTTAGTACAGCTGTGAGGAGAGACAGGAATATGGTGTCTGAGAAGCTGTATAGTAGTCTCAAGCATAAAGTAGCTCTGATATCAAATGTGAACACTTGGTAAGGGCCTGAGAACAGGGAGTCATTCTTAACAAGTGTTAGCTATTGCCTATCACTGCTAGTAACAGACAGATATTGAGCTCTGAGTATGTTATAGTTTCTCAAAAAAAAAAAAATTCAAGGTACAATGTGTCAATTGTTCTCACTAAATTGATTTAATCTAATCCTTTTCTTTACCTGCAATAGGCAATGATTTGTACTAACAAAAACTGACAGTGAGTCCAAAGTGCTAATTTTTTTCTCTCATCTCATGATCACTTTGACAGCATAACCATCCAAAGGCTTGCAGATTATCCATTACTCAGAAAAAGCGAGTCTGATAAAAAAAATAAAGAATTGCTTGTGAAAAGTTCAAATGAAGCACCAACTTGGAGGCAATAGTCAGTAAGATCAGGAAGATTGATTCTAATAACATATCTTACGAAATATGCATCGAGCTCATTGCTGCTTTCTTCCACTCTGTTGCTAAAGGATGGAATAGAGAAGCTCAGAATAAGAAATGCTCAACATCTCTGGTCATAAAAGAAATGCAAATCAAAACAACTCTAAGATTCCACCTCACTCCAGTGAGAATGGCCAGAATCAAAAAAAAAAAAACTAATAACAACAGATGCTGGTAGGGATGTGGCCAGGAGGGATCACTACTACAGTGTTGGTGGGAGTGTAAACTCGTTCAACCACTATGGAAAGCAGTATGGCAGTTCCTCAAAGGGCTAAACATAGAGCTCCCCTATGACCCAGCAATTCCCCTACTTGGCATTTACCCAATCATCCAGAAACAAAGGCATACTAAATCCACCAGCACAACAATGCTCATTGCAGCACTATTTACCATAGCAAAGATATGGAACCAACCTAGATGTCCCTCAGTTGATGAGTGGATCAACAAGATGTGGTATTTGTACACAATGGAATGCTATGCTGCTGTCAGAAAGAATGACATTGCCCCATTTGTTAGGAAATGGAAAGACTTAGAAAAGATTATGTTAAGTGAAGTAAGCTAGACTCAAAGGAACTTAGGCTCAATGGTTTCCCTCATTTGTCATAATCAGTAGAAATCTTGGGCTCTCCTAGCAGAGATTTGCAATAGAGCAAAACCTTCATACAAAAGGCCATATAGTAGGACGCTAAATGAAAGGATCTCCAGGATATAGAAACATAAGCCATATAATGAATGATTGGTGTTCTTAAGGTACTATGTTATCTCACATCTCTTTTGCTGTCCCTTGGTTATCTCATATTGTTACAGTATCTCACTTTGTTACCTGATATATCGGATATATTTGTATTTGGTTATTTGAAATTGGATAAGGAACAGGGGAAAACAAGATGGGGAGTGGAGGTAGGGGGAGGGAAATGGGGACCCAGACATGTGAAATGGTATCAATGTATGGGAATTAATGCACCATCTATCTTGCAAATATCATATAACCCTTCTATTAATTACAATAAAAAATATATGAAAAAAAGAAATACAGAAATAAATGGTTTTTTCAAAAAAAGAATCGTAAGAAAGAATATTATCTCTCATCATCAGATGTAAAGAACTTCTTTCTTTTATTTTATCTACAAAGTGTTAGTCTGTGGTAGGTAGAAGCCTTGATTTCCCATTGAATAGTTCTATTAAGACATAACTATCACATGGTTACATTGCATTTCTCATGCTTAAGTGCCAGAAAACAAATTAATAACTTACTATGCACATGGAGTATTTGACTCTGAATAAAATTAAAAGTCTAGGATTGCTTCCACAGAATGGGGCCCAAAGAAATATATCTTGAATTTGGAGGATATAATTCAGTATCTTTTTGTGATTTTGTGTCCAATGGAATTAGAAAATGGACAATGACAGCCATAAGTGACAAAAGTGAGGCAATTGTGGACTTTTCCTCTTTTGGATAAAATATAGTCAAGTAAACCAGGCAAGAAAACTATTCAATTAGAGCATAATTGGGAACAGGTCAAAGGAAGAAAATCCTGGATGTGAATGATTATCTTATTATAAATTATAACATTATGAATTCTATCTTGTTTCAAGGCAAATCTTGACTCTTACTAAACATCTCAATTTTAATAACCATATTTACATTCTTAGTTAACAACTTCTTTAAAAACCATTTTATTTTCCTAGACCATTTAAGATTTTTGTTGCCTTGTTTTTGTTGCCTTCCCTCCCTCCCTCCCTCCCTCCCTCCCTCCCTCCCTTCCTTCCTTCCTTCCTTCCTTCGTTTCTTCCTTCCTTCCCTCCATCCTTTCTCATTGTGTTCCAGTCCTAGAGCTTGAATCCAGAGCCCAAGTGCTGTCTCTGAGCTTTTGTACTCAATGCTAGCACTGTAAATTCAGCATAACTCAGTTTCTGGTGTTTTGGGTAAGTAAATGGAGATAATTGGTTAATGGGGCTTAAACTCGGGCTAAGTACTGTACCTTAACTTTTTTCACTAAAAGCTGATGCTATGCTACTACAATCACTATTCCACTTTTGGCTTTTTTTTGGGATATATTGAAGAAAGAAATCACCCAAATTTTCCATAAGACCAGAGTCACGTACACACAAACAAAAATCACACACACACACACACACACACACACACACACACACACACGAAATTCTGGAAGTGGATCACTAGCTAAAGATAGAGCTCTAACCATGAGCATAAAAGCTCAGGGCTAGGGCCAGGAACGTGGAACGTGGCCTAGTGCTAAAGTGCTTGCCTAGAGTACACAATGCCCTGGGTTCGATTCCCTAGTACCACATACACAGAAAAAACCAGAAGTGGAGCAGTGGCTCAAGTGGTAGAGCACTAGCCTTGAGAAAGCCCAAGGACAGTGCTCATGCCCTGAATTCAAGCCCCAGGTATGGAAAAAAAAAAGCTGAGAGATAGCATCGAGGCTCAGAGTTAAAGCTCCAGGATTAAAATGAAAAAGAAAGTAATGTGATCTTAAGTTCCAGAGATCTAAATCAGTTCTAGTATTGTTCATGTGATTAGTTATTGGTCCCTTCATGGGGTTTCCTAATTTTAGGCATAAATATGTGACCCAAAAGTAACAGTGTGGTGCCATTCTTTGTAATTTTAAAACCATTGATGTCATTTATTGTTGTTTTACATGTTGGATTTTACATATTGGATTTGCTGTTATATCTTAGATAAAGCTGAGTAATCATAAAAAGAAGTGCTTGTCCTTTGCTACAATTAAATTGTATTCAATATGAAATAACATTTGATGCTGTTATTATTGTTATTGTATTATTTAATAGTTAATATATTTTTGTACCTTTTGTATTGTCTTGCTTTTTGTTATTGAACAATAAATATTATGAAATTCTTTTAAAGTGTAATCTACTATATGTTTTTGTATTTTATACATTATGGCCATGAATTATACTGCTTCCTTACCATCAAAATTGTGTCTCAGCTCAGATACTCCTGATATGACCTCTGGACTACCTCTGAAAGTTTATGAACAGCAGTTACAGAAGTCAGAGTAGAAGGTGCACCAGAGACCAGAGGCAGAAATGAGGAATGGAACATTGAAGAATATCTTCTTTGCCTTCTTCTCATGCCATGGACATCTTTTGGTCCTCTTGTCTTCAGTCCATTGCCCATGCTATAGTTGATGTCAGCTGGATTTCATGTCAGTTAACTTTGTCATTTCCCCTATTTGATTCAACCATGGTCACTTAAGATTTATCTTGCTTTACCTTTTTAAAACAACGCGTATGCAGACATTATCCATGCAAATGATCACAAATCCAAACTGCTGCTTTGGCATTCAAAGATCTGGTAATACATCCCAACAGGGTGCCCAATTTTGTGTCTCCATCATACTCATTTGCCTTTACTTGTCTGTCTTTGATTACTGTCTGACCCAACTGCTTATACTTTCCAAAATCACCCAAAGTCTCCATTGCTTTGACTGTATGTCTGAAATGCCTCATTTGCCTAGATTATTTAGAAATCTGTTTACTTTTGAAATGGAAAATGCTCTTGGATTCTGAAACTGTGTAAACACATCATCTGCAAATAGTGATTATCTTGTTTCTAAGTTTTCAGTAGATTTATTTCTGATTTTTATTATTCATGAATTGAGTTAAAACATTTAGGAAAATGTTGCTTTAAGGGTATCAATGTATGTGAATTAATGCACCTTCTATCTGGCAAATATCATGTAACCCTTTTACTAATCACAATAAAAAAAATAAAAAAGAAAAAAAAAAGTATATGGGGGCCCGGTGTTTGGCCTAGTGGTAGAGTGCTTGCCTAGCATGCACAAAGACCTCGGTTTGATTCCTCGGCTCGATACCACATACATTGAAAAAAGCTGGAAGTGGTGCTGAGGCTCAAGCGGTAGAGTGCTAAGCCTTGAGAAAGTCCAAGGACAGTGCTCAGGCCCTAAGTCCAAGCCCAGGACTGGCAAAAAAAAATAAAAAAGAGTATATGGAATATACAAGTTTATAATGTTCTACATGCCTTGTGTAGCTTCTGCAGAAGTAGAGGTAGAAAAGATCTCCAGGTCCAGGCCAACTGGGAAAAAAGCTAATGAGATGTTATCTTGTCCTGTAAGCCTTATTTACCCATCCTTGGTTGCTGAGCTTCCATTTCAATGACTAAAGGGGTGCATGTAGGATATTATGGTCTAGATGGGCTTGGGAAAAAATACAAGTCTCTATTTAAGAGGTAAAAGTGGCTAGGATGTATGGCTGAAATACTAGAGTGCTTGACTAGAAAGTGTGAGGTCTTGGGTTCAAAACTCCACTAATATTCCAAATAGAAATGTTTCATTATATTTTTTGTTATAAAAAAAGGAGAAAGTAGAGTAGGATCATATGCACATGAAGAATGAAATGAGGACAATAAAACAACTACTCAGCTGCATTATTTCAAATATTAAGAGAAATAGTAATGAGGCTAATGGTGAATTATCTCAGTAATATCCTACATAGCTATTTGAATAAACAGAAAAATCTGAAGAAAGGCAAAGATTTTCTGATCAAGGAATTTTGCAGTTCTGGCAAGGAACTGGTTTCATAAATGGCACCAAGTAATAAAGGATGAGAAGGTCACAGCTGTTTGTCAAGTCAGCAAGTAGCAGCTGTAACTGATGTGACCCTTCCCTGTTCTGAAACAGTATCAGATCTGACCTCTTTTCTGTGTCACATAGTTAGAGGAGCCAGGTAAAAAGCAACAATAGTGCTTCGGCCATAACCATTATCTTTTATATTGCTAGAACCACAAACTAGCAGAACAATTTTCCAGCAAATATAGGAATGGGACAGAAGTGTCACTCTTCCATGGTTTTCTTTTGAAGTATTTGAAGATAAGCAGTTTTTGCACTAGTAGTTCAAATTTTAAAAATGTTATACTTTAGTGATTCAAAAACACAATGATTTTAGCATATGATGGTTAGAAGATCTTCCTGTGGACTGAAACGTGCAAGAATTCAAATGAAGAAAGCTTAGGATATGGTTGAATTTGATGAAGAAACATTCTCTAATTCAACCAAATGTGTGTAAACTCTTAATGGACATTATTACAAAGAGTTCTGGAAAACAAAAACTATAGTACCAATTTTACCCCTACTACTGATTCACAATCTTTTACTACTGAGGTTCTGTCATTTCAGAGTCTAGATATTTCTTTACTGAGCTAAGGGCATTGTCTTCCCCAGTCTAAGGCATATAAACCAGAAACACTGAAATGTGAGTGAGGCAGGGAAAATAATTTTGAGCTCCTTTCAGTAAGAATGCGAATAGTATAAATATGACCTGTATTGTCACGCTTAAAAATAAGACTGCTTTGCCTTTCTGCTTGTCTATCTGCTTTTTGTCTACTTGTGTGCTTTCATGCTTACCAAAAACAACAACAACAACAAAAAAAAACACTTACTATTCTTATCAATAAAAATGTAAATTTAGGGTCAAGAGTTTAGCCTAGTGGTAGAGTGCTTGCCTAGCATGTACTAAGACCTGGGCTTGATTCCTTGGTGCCACATACATAGAAAAAGCCGGAAATGGTGCTGTGGCTCAAGTGATGGATCTCTAACCTTGAGAAAGCCCAAGGACAGTGCTTAGGCCCTGAGTTCATACTCCAGGACTGGCAAAATATGTAAATTTACACAAAAATGTAAAAAATTGCAGAAAAATATCTTCATTGCCTTTTTTTTGAGTCAAATGTTAAAGCATTATTCTTTTGTTATTACTACTGTATTATATCAGGACATTGTTGATGATTAAGGGAACATTTACATTAATTTGCCTGAAAAAAGTCTTTCAAAATAAAATAGGCCCCAACAAGTTGTGGTATTTGTACACAATGGAATTCTATGCCGCTTTCAGAAAGAATGACATCGCCCCATTTGTTAGGAAATGGAAAGACTTAGAAAAAATCATATTAAGTGAAGTAAGCCAGACTCAAAGGAACTTAGGCTCAATGGTTTCCCTCATTCGTCATAATCAGTGGAAACCTTGGGCTCTACTAGCTGAGATCTGCAATAAGAGCAAAACCTTGATACATAAGGCCATATAGTATGAAGCTAATTGAAAGGACCTCCAGGATATTGAAACAAAAGCCATATAATGAATGATTGTTGTCCTTAATGTACTATGTTGTCTCTCATCTCCTTTGCTGTCCCTTGGTTATCTCATATTGTTATAGTATCTCACTTTGTTATCTGATATATGGAATTTATTTGTATTTGGTTATTTGAAATTTGATAGGGAAGGGGGGAAAACTAAGACGGGTGGGGGGTGTGGGGGGAGGGAAATGGGTGCCAAGACATGTGAAAGGGTATCAATGTATGTGAATTAATGCACCGTCTATCTGGCAAATATCATGTAACCCTTTTACTAATTACAATAATAAAAAAAGAAAAAAAGAAAAAAAAGAACAAATTAATAAATGAGCAGGCACAAATTCCAAATAAATAAATAAATAAATAAAATGATGCTTATTGAAATGAACTCCAAAAAACAAAACAAAACAAAACAAAAACAAAATAAAATAGGCCCAGCACCTGTAACCCTGGCAAATGGTGCCTGGGGGTAGTGGGAGGTTCCCACTGAGATAAATCCCCATCCTCTGAGATCATGTCCACTTCTGCTGTGTCTATACCCCTTCCCCTATATAATCTCTCACTTCCTGCCCTAAGCTCTCTTGCTCGCCCGACTCCATCTTGGGTGGCAAAAGTCTGCTCTTTCCTGACACAATATACCCTCTTCTAAACTGCGTGGAATTTCCTTTCCGCAGACCTTACAGTATGGACAAATGGGACTACATTAAACTGCATAGCTTCTGCGTGGCAAAACATAACTAGCAAGTGAAATAGCCCACAGAATGAGAAAAGATCTTCATTAACCATACAACAGACAAAGGGCTCATATCTAAAATATATCTACAGCTAAAAGAACTGAATCGCTCCAAAACAAATCTTCAAAGAAACAACTATCCCATTAAAAATGGGCCAAAGATTTAGAGAGACTTCTGTGAAGAGAAAATAAGAATGGCCTATGCACACATGAAGAAATGCTCGACATCTCTGGCCATAAAAGAAATGTAAATCAAAACAACTCTGAGATTCCACCTTCACTCCAGTTAGAATGACCATGATCAAGAAATCTAATAACAACAGATGCTGGTGGGGATGTGGCCAGGAGGGATCATTACTACACTACTGGTGGGAGTGTAAACTCATTCAGCCACTATGGAAAGTAGTATAGTGATTCCTGAAAATATTAAACATAGAGCTCCTGGATGACCCAGTAATTACACACCTTGGCATTTACCCAAAAGTCCAGAAACAAGGACATACTAAAGCCACTAGCACAATGATGTTCATTGGAACATTACTTACCATGGCCAAGATATGGAACCAACCCAGATGCTACTCAGTTGATGACTGGATCAACAAACTGTGGTATTTATATACAATGGAATTCTATGCTGCCATCAGAAAGAATGACATTGCCCCATTTGCAAGGAAATGGAAAGACTTGGAAAAAATCATATTAAGTGAAGTAAGCCAGACCCAAAGGAACATAAGCTCAATGGTTTCCCTCATTTATAATAATTAGTACACATCTAGGACTCTCGTAGCAGAGGATTACAATAGCGCAAAACCTAGATGCATAAGGTCATATAGGATAAGACTAAATGAAAGGATCCCTAGGATATGGAAAGAAGCTTTATTTTGTGTGATAGCTCTTCTTAATGTACAATGTTATTTCTCTTCTCTTTTATTGCCCTTTGGTTAATCTCTTATTGTTACTGTATCTAAATTTGTTACCTGGTATACTGTATATTTGTTTATATGTTTATTTGAAATAGAAAAGGGGGGAAAACAAATGATTGAGAGGGGGAGGGGACAGGGAGAGAAATAGAGAAGGAGTATCATTGTGTGAGAAGTAATCACCTACTATCTGGCAAATGTATACATGACCTCGACAATAAAAAGTAAAATGAAATAAAATAAAATAGGACTGTAAAAAACTAGTCTTTAGAGGTTTGGAAATGTACTTTTGAGTAGGTACAGCTATTTGATAAAAAAAAAACCTAAAATAATAGGCTCTTGTTTTTCACTTGTGAGTTTGTATTGCTTATAACTTTTAAAGTTATAAAATCCTAATTATATAACAATATGTGCATCACCACTGGTTCAGGTCGTCATATGAAAACAATGAATAAGGAACAGAAACATGAAGTCAGAACTAGAATGCTAAAAAATCCAAAAAATATAAACATACAAAGAAAAACTTCATAAACTTCTCATAGGTAGAAGTATTTAAGGCTGTTTTCATGATTATGTTGAATTCCTTGATCTTTACATAATTGATAGATACTTTTTTGCTGAGATTTTCTTAAGTTTATATTTTGTAAAATAGACTCTTAGCTGGGGTCAGAATATTGCTGAAGAAATCTCATAATGTCTTCTTCATGGGGATATGGAAGACTAAATGCTGATATATAATGTATTTAACACTATTTTATTAAGGGAAAGACTTTCTCTTTTCTACCCATTCTCTAGGACAATTTCCCTGTGTCTAGGAAAAATTCTGCACTTGAAGAAACCCATAATTTTGTTTTTACCTTTTTACTTTGAGATAGCATGATTGCTACATAATTTAAAAGGAAAGTCCAAATATGTGAACATCAATGATAACATATCATTCTTAATTTTACATTGAATTATGGAAGATACTGTATCAACATAGCAAAAATAAATAATTATAGATTAAAATAATGTTTCAAATTAGCTAAGATGAGTAAGAATTGTACATTTTAGCACTTTCCTTTTTAGAATTACTTTATATAACTGTGAAACTAAGATATAGATATTTCACAGATATTAGATGTTTATATTTATATACTTAGAGTTTTATATAACTACATACAATTACATAAAATAATCAAGGATATTAATTTACTAGAGTTTTATATTATTTGTTCTTTTCAATAATATTAACTAGAAAATGGAATAATTTAATAGCATAAATTTAGGTTTTTTTACCTTTGGAGACTGTCCACACTGTTAGTGTGTGCCTTTGCCTTTCTGCTTGTCATCTGCTTTTTGACTATTTCTCTATTTTCTGGCTTACTCAAAAAATTTACCATTCTTACCATTAAAAATGTAAATTTAGTGCTGGGAATCTAGCCTAGTAGTAGAGAGCTTGCCTAGAATTCACTAAGTCCTAGGTTCGATTCCTCAGAACCACATACAGAAAAAAGCTAAAGTGGCGCTGTGTCTCAAGTGGTAGAGCTCTAAGCTTGAGAAAGCCCAAGGACAGTGCTTAAGCCCTGAGTTCAAACCCAAGGACTGGCAAAAAATGTAAATTTACACAAAAAAACAGTAAGAAAATTGCAGAAAAATATCTTCATTTACTTTTATGAGTCAAATGTTAAAGGAGTATTCTTCTAGTATTACTTCTGAATTATTTCAGGAAATTGTTGATGATTAAGGGAATGTTTGCATTAAATTACTTGAATTAAACCTTTCAAAATAAAATAGGCTAAAAATATGATAAATGATACTAAAAATAAAAGATGATAAGTAAAAATTCTTATGCAATTTTAATGTATTAACAAGATATTGAAATGAGGATTGCTCATTCCTTGAAGGCAAAATACAGTGAAGGGACAGAAAAGACTTCCCAGTACTTAAAATACAGATACAATGGCTATGGTAATGGTTTCACACATATCTTTAAGCTGTATGTTGTATTTGCAGATACTGTTGTATTGAGTCATAATTGATGACCAATATTAGCTTCCAAATTACTCACCAATTTCAAATCTTCTATAATTCACTAAGACATGTTGGAGTATTTTTTACCTCACTGATGATTAGTAAGACAATTTTTGAAGTGTTCAAAGAAGTTTTATAAAAACATGAAAACAATCCTTAAAGGCTGGGAATGGTACCTCACCTCTGTTATCTCAGCTACTTAAAAAAAAATAAAATAGATTATCATGGTTCAATATCCACAAAGACCAAAAAGGGGCAAAATTTATTTCAAAAAATAACCCAGGAACAGTGGTGTGCATCAATTAACAACTACAAGGAGTTGTACATAAGATCAGATTTTCAGGTCATCACAGACAAAAAGTGTGAGACCCATATGAAAAATAAGTAAAGCAATATGATATAGAGGCATAGTTTCTATGGTAAAATTTTTCCTGACCAGAACAAAATAAGCCTCAGTTCAAACTCCAGTACCAAACACACACGTAAGCACACACAGGCATGTACATACACACACATACAATACTATCAAATTTTGAGATATGATCATATCTCAAATGGAACTTTAAAAATCAATTTTCATTGTAAATACCATCCTCTTTTAAAATGTATTTTCATTATGTCTGTTCTTTCATTGCTACTCTTTAGACAAGTCACTAATATTATCCAATGTCCTTAATGTAGAGGTATTACATTTTATTAGTTGTTGGTAATTATATTTACTACAGTAATAACATTATAGTTAAAATTATAACACCTATAAAATTATTGTATATAATGAATGCAATATATTTTGTATAAGTACATAAAATGCAAATACACAGTTATATATAGATACAAACAAGTAGATAAAAAATTCAAAGAGAAAAAACGGCAATATTTTCAATGAAATTGACAAATAAAAGTTTATGGAATACATAGAACTGTATCTCATACCTATAATGCCAGATTGTCAAGGGAGTCAAATCTAGTGGGTCACAGTTAAAAGACAGTCCAGTCAGATTGTCTCCAAAATAACCACCAAAACGCTAGGACTGGGAACATAGCTCAGGTAGTAGAGTGCCAATTAAATAAACAAGTGAAACAAGCTTGAGACTTGAGTTCAAACCTTAACACCAAAAAGAAAAAAAAATGTTTAGAGACTAATAAAACAAAATGGAGAAAAATAAGCACTTGTCATATATGCACAGAACTCAGACCAATACATAGTATGCCATGAGAAAAATATTAAGTATCTTTTAATTCAAAGCGATACAAAAGTGTTTCTCCTGACCACATGTTATTTAGTTTTAAATTGCTATGGTAAGGTATGTGGAACTTTTTCAAACATGCTACCCAGGGGTTAAATAGAAAATCACAAGAAATAGTCATATAAAATTAACAATACTAAAATAACAAATTATGAAGGTTCATGCAGTATTGCTAAAATGATTGTTACAGGTGAGCTTAATTATTTTTATATTTATTGACCTCATGTATTGGTTTTAATAAAATATGAATTATGCAAAATCAAATTCCAGGTCAAATCAATAGGAATCAAAGATCTAACTCAATACTAAGATTTCATAAACATTTCTGAGTTATGGGCAATCTCAGATCTCAATTTTTCATCTTCTTACTGTATTTGTCCAATTAAGAACATTATTAGTTTTGCATTTTACAGAAAGGAATAGAAGATACACTAGGTCTCCTTGGCACAGGTTGAAACTTCCTTAATAAAGACGAAGAAACACGACAAATCAGACAAGGTCTGGATAAGTGGAACTGCAGAGCTTCTGTATGGCAAAGGACATAGCTAACAAATTAACTAGAAAGACTACAGAATGGGAGAATATCTTAACTATCCATACAACAGATAAAGGCCTCATATCTAAAACAAATCAACAACTCAAAAATTGAATCACTCCAAAACTAATCTCCAAAGAAACAACCATCCCATTAAAAGATGAGCCAGACATAAAGAGAGTCTTCTCTGAAGAAGAAATAAGAATGGCCTATAGACACATGAAGAACTGCTCAACTTCTCTGGCCATAAAAGAAATGCAAATTAAAACAACTCTAAGATTCCACCTCACTTCAGTTAGAATGGCCAGGATCAAGAAAACTAATAATAACAGATGCTGGAGGGGATGTGTCCAGGAGGGATCACTACTACACTGTTGGTGGGAGTGCAAACTCATTCTACCACTATGGAAAGCAGTATGGCAGTTCCTCAAAAGACTAAACATAGAACTCCCCTATGATCCAGTAATTCCATTACTTGGCATTTATCCAATCGTCTAGAAACAAGGACATACTAAATCCATTAGCACAACGATGTTCATTGCAGCAGTATTAACTATAGCAAAAATGTGGAACCAACCCAGATGCCCCTCAGTTGATGAGTGGATCAACAAGATGTGGTATTTATACACAATGGAATTCTGTGGTGCTGGCAGAAAGAACAACATTGCCCCATTTGTAAGGAAATGGAAAGACTTAGAAAAGATTATGTTAAGTGAAGTAAGCCAGACTCAAAGGAACTTAGGCTCAATGGTTTCCCTCATTTGTCATAATCAGTAGACACCTTGGACTCTCCTAGCAGAGATTTGCGATAAAGCAAAACCTAGATACATAAGGCCATATAGAATGAAGCTAAATGAAAGGACCTCCAGGATATAGAAAAAAGCCATATAATGAGTGATTGTTGTCCTTAATGTACTATGTTATCTCTCATCTCTTTTCCTGTCCCTTGGTTATCTCATATTGTTACAGTGTTTCACCTGGTTATCTGATATATTATATACATGGGTATTTGGTTATTTGAAGTCAGATAGGGAAGGGAGGAAAACAAAATGAGGGGTGGGGATGGGGGGAGGGAAATGGGGACCATGACATGAGAAAGAGTATCAATGTATGTGAAATAATGTACCTTCGATCTGGTGTATCCAAACTCCTGTAAGTTATAGTGTAAACAAATCTTAATGGAGACTGTGTCCTGTCAATCCTAATCACATGTCAAAGCAGGGACATCAGTTGTCATTAGCATACTGTGGTGAAAGGAGTGTTGACAAGGGTCATGGAAGTGTGGGAGTTAATCTGGGTGGATTTTCTCTAAACCTTCTCATCAATGTTTTTGTCAATGTAAGTTGATCTGAAAGGTGATATGAAAATAGTCTCGAAAGAGTATGAAATATTTGTGATTGCATTGTGACTTCTTATTATGCTGAAAGTTACCAAAACCATCCTTATCTGACTTTGGGAGTTTTATTTAAACTCTGTATGTCTTAGTTTTGTAATCTCACATTGATTGATGACACTGTGTGGCACACAATTCTTGCGGTGCTGTTCTGAATACTTTCTCACACATTCCAAGCATAGTTCTTTTTCATTTGCTTTTTACAGTTTTCCTGTTCCTGAGACACTTCTCTCCCTCTCCCTCACCCTCTCCCACTCCCCCCTCCCCCCTCTCTCTTTCTCTCTCAAATTTTTCAATTGGACAATGATATATCTGACATTTGTCCTTTTTTCAAGACCTTTCCTTACATTCTATTTAAAAAGTTGACATGCTCCAGTTCTAAGATAATAAAAGGAGAACAAACCTGACACTTCTTTATCAGAGGACTCTGCTAATGACAATGAACGTTGAGGAGATCATAGTGGAAAAGAAAGAAGAAAAGAGGAGAATGAGAAAGAGGTAGAGGAAAAGAGAAAGAAAGAAAGAAAGAAAGAAAGAAAGAAAGAAAGAAAGAAAGAAAGAAAGAAAGAAAGAAAGAAAGGAAGAAAAAGAGAGGAAGGGAGGGAGGAAGGAAGGAGAGAAGAAAAAAGAAAGAAAAGAAAGAAAGAAAAAGAAAGAAAGGAAGAAAGAAAGAGGAAGGAAGGAAGGAAGGGGAAAAGGAAGGGAGGGAGGGAAGGAGGGAGAGAGGAAGAGGGAAGAAAAATGTCTAATTTAAGCTTTCTTTGATGATAGAATTTAGAAGTAAACTGGGGGTGCAGGAGTCTGTTTTCCTATATTTTAAATGTTTTTCTTTAATGAGATAATCTTAGGATTTGTAGAAATAGAATTACAATATAGAGAGGTTAAATGGATAATGAAATCAGAGGATCTAATACATGAATGAACAAATGATTGCTGCAGTGTTCCTGCTCACGATGGATGAGTGTTTCTAGTTGTGATATGTCACCAGATCTTCCTAGGACATCAAGGTTTCTTCTGGCTTCTGGGATGGTAGGGCTGCTTCTAGAACTTATGTTGTCATTATCAGCCTCCTTGGCTATTCATTAGAACACCATAGGCCAAAGTGCCTGGGAAAGTGACAATAGTACATCATTGTTAATACAACCACTCTGCATTACTGCCATTTTACTCCATCTTGTGCTAATCATAGAAATCTATAGTTTGTGTTTCTATAGATATATTTTCACATTGAAAAAAACTCCAATGCATTTTGATTTCTTTGGTTATGTTTAAAATAAAATGATTTGCTATTTCATATTGAATGAAAATGTTGACTCATTAAGATAGTCATTTGTTTTGAATTTATTGTCTATTCAATCAATATATTAAATAATTGCTTTACAGATAATGGAACTATAATAAACTATATATTTTAGTCATAAAATATAAAGGAAAAATTACTAAGCCTACATATTGTACTTGGCCTCATATTTATGATTTCATAATATTTTAAATAAAGTGAACTTCTATAAAAAGCAGAGGTCTCTAAGTTGTTTTATACACTATTGTTCCAATAGGGCAAATGTCTTCTTAGCACTGCTGATGTTCTTACATTTTTGCATTAATTCAAAAATTATTGATGTCTCTACATGAAAATTAAATTAGACTGTAGTCCTACCCTCAATGTTTATAATACAGTTGGAAATACATATTGCTATCAGTATGGTCTATGGGATAACATATAATTGTACATACTTATATATAGCTTTATATATAGTTGTAAATATTAATAAGCAGTTTTCCTGCTTGGAGCTGCTTTAACTAACTTCTACAAAATTTGTTATGTAACCAAGCATGGCAGAACACAGATATATTTCCAGCCTTACAATAATAAAACGATCAAAATTCAAAGTTGACTTTGTCAAAATGTTACAAAAAGGAGCCAGGAGTTTGGCCTAGTTGTAAGAATGCTTGCCTAGAATGCATGAAGTCTTGGGTTTGAGTCCTTGGTACCACATGCATAGAAATAGCCAGGAGTGATGCTATGCCTCAAATGATAGAGCACTAGGCCTTCAGAAAGCTCAGGGACAGTGCTCAGGCACTGAGTTCAAGCTCTAGGACTGGCAAAAAAAAGAAAGAATCTAGCTCTAAAAAAATTGTTGGTATAGTGGTTTATATATCCAATTTCAATATACATGAAGCAGATAGTATCTTAGTTGAAGCCTATCTTTAAAAAAGCTGAAGGGCAAATATTTATACCCATTCTCATGTCCTGTTTCCCATTCCCCCCCCCACAACTTGATTTCCCCCCTTCCCTCTCCTATTTCTAACAACCAATTAAGCATATGTAAAATATATCAGAGGGGGGAGTGGGGAGGAAAATGGTAAACAGGACATTAGAAAGGGTATCAATATTTGTGAAGTAATGCACCTTCTATCTGATGAATATAATGTAACCCTTCTATTAATTACAATAAAAAATATATGAAAAAAAAAGCTGAAGGGCTAGAGACATGTCTTATGTGGTAAAGAACTTATGCAGGAATTGCAAGGCCTTGAATTCTAACCTCACTGTTAACCGTTTGCTACTGGTTTGTTCTTTTATTATTTTATTCATTTTCTTGTGACTGGTCAGGCCCATCTCAAACAGGATAATCTGCATTATTCAAAGATTTTTAGAATTTTCCCACTATTTTTATCTTGATGTTTTCCAATTTAATTCCACTTATTTGAAATACGTAATTTTCCCCCCCTCTATCGCTAGAGCCATACTTCGCTTTCAGGTTTTTTGGTAGTTAATTGAGGATAAGAATCTCACAGACTTTCTTTCCTGGTGTTGCTTCAAATCACAAGCCTCAGTTCTCAGGCTACTGAATAGCTAGCTAGGATTACAGGCATGATCCACCAATGTCTAGCAAATATGCATGGTTTTGTCAGCTTCAGATTTCTCACATTTGTCTTCATTCAAATTTTGTTGATCATTTTCAAGAGATAGGATCAAGTTTTAGTCTTTCATATGTGTATATTCAGTTGTTCCAATACATATTAAAGAATCTGTTCCTTTTCTTATGTGCTTTGCTGTCATCAGTTATTTTACTGTATGTACATGAATTTCTGTTCCAAAATCTCTATTCTCTTGTTTGAATATTTTTTGTTATCTTTATGTAGTTGCACAAAGAAGGTGCCATTCAACCAAGCAGTTGGTAAATACATTGTCTCTTTATCAATACCACCCTTCAACATTCTTACCTGCCCATCTCTACCCTCAAGTTTAATTTTTAGACTACACAAGTAATTTTTTTGCCATTTCACAAAGCAATATATATATATATATATACAAAATGAATCTTGATCTCTGTCATTCCTTCAACATGTTCACCCCTCTAAACTTCATCTTCTTGTGATAGTGCACTTTGTTCTCAAGTTTGAAATCGATTGAATTATTACTAGAAGGAATTATATGGGTAAATTCTGACTTAGAGAATTTTACAAAATAACCAATTTTATTTAGAACTGATAGGAAATTTCTTTACAGGGATAAGGAAAATTCATGATTTCCTTCTCTCATATATATACATATATATACATATATATGTATGTATGTAATAGTTTATGCCAGTCCTGGGGCATGAACTCAGGTCTTGGGTACTGTTCTTGGTCTTTCTCAAGAGAACTAGTGATCTAGCACTTGGGGCCACAGCACCACTTCTGACTTTTTCTGTGCATGTGGTATCAAGGAATCAAATATTGGGCTTTGTGGATGCTAGGGAAGCAATCTACCCCTAGGTCATGCTCCCAGCACCAATAACTTGAATTCTATCAATGATGTTTGAACATGCAGTTTCTTTTTGGTAAGTTAGTCAGGAAGACTAAGTTTTAACTTTTTTGCTAACAGTTAAGAGCTCCTACTGCAAATGTTGCCCGCTTTATGTGAGAACACAACAATAGGCATATAGACATATTTCATGTTGTGAAATAAGAGACTTTTTGCTGTAAGGGGTTGATAAACTAGTTTACATTTTCTCATCAATATACTTTGAATAGTTATTGTTGTAAAGAATATAGGATTTATCAAGGTGTATTGCATAGTTCCTAGAAGATAGAAGCTATGTTGATACTTCTTTAACCATTTTAAATAATCATTAATACAATTTCTTCCTTTGAGAAGCGCATTCATTGCAGAGCCCATTTTGTCTTCTTTTTAATCTTCTAAAATCCATGCAGCCAATAACAGTGTAATTTGTGAATAATTTGAACACACAGATGTTCTTTGACTTACAATGAGATTATATCCTCATAAACTCAATGTCAATTGAAAATAGTTTGGGAAATGCATTTAATGTGTCTAATCTATCAAATATCATAGCTTAGCTGAGCCTATCTTAAACTTTCTCAGATCATTTACATTAGCCTACAGTTGTATAAAATAAGGTGTTGAATATCTCAGGTATACACACAGATGAGTGTTTTACTGACATGATGCGATGTGAAAACACAAAAACATAGCATCCAAAACAAAAAATGTTACCAGAAGAGAACCACGAGTATTGGTTGTTTATATTGATGGTCACATGGCTGAGTAGGAAGTATGACTCACTGCTCAGCAAAATCAGATATTATAGCATACTGCTAAGCCAGAAAAATGTTCAGAATTCATAATTCTGAGGGTTGTTTTTGGTGAACATGGCCTGCGTTCACATGATAGTAAATTTAAATTATCGCACCTTGAACCACTGTAAAGCTGTGGAAAATATGGGGAGAAATTCTATAAAATTCAAACCAGATAAAGAAACAACTGAAATTGCCTTAATTTTTGTACTGAATGTATTCATTTTTTTCAAATAGTTTTTTGTTTTGAGTATAATGCAGCATCACCTTTGACTATACTGTAATGCATACAATTTCTACATGTAGACTAGAGTCAGATTTAAGAGGTAAGTAAAGATATTTGTTTATTCTTTCAGAAAAGTGTGCTCTTTACAAACAGAAAAATCATATGAGGAGAAATTTAAGCTAAAATTCAATATGAAATACATATTTGGTTTTGTTCCATACAAATTATTATTGTTTGTATATGTTTTTTGGTTAATTTGCCTTATAAGCTCAATAGTACACTTACTGTGCTATCAGATTAACCCAGATAGAACTTGCTGCTCACTTATTATGAAAATGCTTGAGCTTGTACATCCCTTCCTCTATTGATGAATGCTAAGATGTGTTTTCTATGTAACTATGAAGTAGTTCAACAAATTAAATATCTGCTAAATATATGTTGACAATGTAAAAGACCATTTACAAGATGTTTTCTGATTCAAGATTCATGATGAATCCTGTGAAGCAAAGCCTCAACTATCCCAGAAAAAAAATTAAGATTTGGAATTTTAAGATAAACTGTGAATGTTCATTGCTTCGCAAATGTTTTTGATCACATAATTTTGATAACACTAATTTTCTACAGAACAAACCAGTCCTTGAGTAAAAGGTATGCAAGAATGTGAAGATTTTGTTTTGGATATTTAAAGATAATACGTAATTTCAACTCTCTGCTAGTTTTTATCATCTAATATGGATTCAATCTTTCAGTAACTCTGAAATTTTATTGCTTATGAGAACATACATGTTATTGGCCCACACAAGGTATCTGAATATTAAGTGAAAGTTGTATCTTTATGATTGACTAAGAGTCCCTATGAATTGACAGGCAGAGTAAAGAGAAAGAACCACTTAGAAATTCTGATAATAAAGTTACCTTTTGGATTAATATGAATCTCAGCATGTGCTGGTTGCAGAAGCTTCTGCAAGAAACACTGAGGGAGACTCATTTGTCTTACAGAGTACATGTATCAGCTATAGAGATTGTCTTATCACAGGTTTTTGTGTTGGGAAAGGCTAATTTTATAATCCCTCTGATAATTACTATTCTTATTTTATTGAAATTTGAAGGAAGTAATGGTGTAAAACCTCCGTCATTTGGTGGTATGGAAGTTAAGGCCGCAGGCAAACCACTCTCATTTCTCTTGTCTCTTTTTGTAGGGTAAATCCAATGTCAAATTTCTCTATACAAAGGACTTTTTTTATATACTGTAGCATCAAATGATAACTGTCAAAGAAGCTTTCTATTTTTCTACACTTTTCATATGATCCTTAGCTATTTCATTTGATCATTTTTCTTAATGAGTGAAATTTATGTAAATACTAAGGTGTATAATGACTGTATTATAAATTGCATAAGAATATGGTCATCAAAGACACCTTTACAAAATAATAAATAATATTTTTCCCAACTTTGAAAATGAGAGGGAAAGTGTTAATCATTCCATGGTAGAATGGCACTTACCTTAATACTGACATGGAAGCAGATGCCATATTTATCTTAAAGTAGCCCAGAGCAAAGAACATATGAAGACAGTTACCTTCTCAGCCATATTTATCATGTAAATAGCTCAGAAAAGGATACTGCCAGTTACATCTTTAAAATACAAAAATGCATGCATTTCACTATTTTGTAAATGCCAGAGAGATGCAGCATCCGTTAGAGTTAACGGTGCGGCACTTTTGTGTTCAGTAGCATGAATCATTAATCATGAGACAGGCCATATTCTTGTACTGCTTCTGCTTTCATTACTTGGCCTAATTAAACAGTTCTCTGAACTGGAATCTCAGATTCCTCTGTTACAGATTATCATTAATTATGGTGAAAGTGCTCAGAGATGTTGGACTCAATTATATTCTACTCAACTCTGGCACCGTGTGATTCATTGCGCAGCCTGCTCTGCAGATGTACTCTTTTCTTATCTCGCACTCCCACTTTTGTAAATTGGGCTCTGGCAGCCAACAAACTAAGAGTTATGTGCTGCGTTTTCATTAAAAACATGTTGGAGAAGCACAGACCAATTAAGGATTCAGTATTTTATAAGGAGTGATGAGATGAACAGTGGATTCTGGGAGCATTAGCTCAGTGAAAAAGAAATCTCAATCTCATTGTATTGCAAAATTTTCTTCTTATTTATTTCTGTTTGTGAGATTCCATTTGGTTAAGTCTGGGGTTTGAAACTTTTATTTATTTATTTGCAATTAAAGAAATTTATTACTACCTAATCGGGAAAAAAAACCCTCAAATTTTTGTTTGATGCTTATGTCAACTCCTGGAAAACATTCTCAGTGACATATGCCAAGCACATTATTGCATATAGACACTAATTTCATCAATTTTGACACTCGTTTTCGACAGTGGGTAATGAAATCTGTTCTATAGTATTGGATCTAGACAAAGTAGGCTAATACAGTTTTCATAGATTAAAGCCAGAATATTAGGGTTTACAGGCTTTTGGTAGCATTTGGAGTGCGTGTGTTTGGGGAAGGGAAGTACATGACTTGACATATGGCATATGCAAATCAAACTGTCCCAAAGTACATTGTATTCAAACTTTGTTTATTTGTTTAAGAATATTTTTAATTCCTCCCTCTCCTTCTCTTTATTACCTTTCCTCTCTTTTCTTCTTTCTTTTCTCTTTTCAACAAAATATTTTCCTTTTGTTTCCATATTAAAATATTGTGGCAACTTAAAAAAATCTATGTTCATAGATAAAATCAAGCAAAGCGTTAATTTCTCCCATTTTCCTATTGACGACAAACCACACTGAAAAAGCCTGGCAGTTAAAATCAATAGCATTTTTAGCATTCAATAACAAACAAATGTGTTTATCTACATTAAATGAGACAAATTTTTATTAGTAGATTGTCCATTAAGGAAGTGGATGGTCCCCTATACTTCCTTATCATAATTCAAAGGCTTTGCAGAAATTGACTGCAGTAACATATATGCAAACACATTTGGGAAGAGTGGAAATCTAGTTTGCTTTTCCTTTCCTATCATGAATTTTTAATTATGATAGAAATTATTTGCATGTAGAACAGCTATTCTTAAAGTGAAATCCATTGGCATTCAATTTACTTCTACAATTGTATTTTAAATAAATTATCAAGGTTTTAACCTGGAAATATTTACTTAATAAAACAGAATAATCAGTATAATGTAGCAAGTTGCCTTTTAATTATTGATAAAATGATGTAATTAGGCCATTCAGTAATAAGAATTTCCTTTTTTAGCTTACAAGGCAGAATATAACTTACAACTTTATTTAAAGGGAATGAAAAAAGCCCTAACAGCTGTATCTACAAACAAATATTTTATTCACATTTAATATATGTATTAAAACTAATACATCCTGCCTATGATTCTACTGAACTGGTGTAGAAAATGTACAAATGAATGTGTGTAAAACAAGCATGAGATTAAAAGTTCTCTCTCCTATTAGATTCTGTTTCTATAGTATCAAATCGAATTGATAAAACAACCATGTTTTTCTGTTTTGTTTCCTACTTGAGAGGTTAACAAAGATAGCTCACTGGCCACTGTAGAGGCAAAGCTGTTCCCAGGGGTGAAATCTGGGTAGCATTGTTTTGATTTGAGTTAACTCAAAAGTCACCATATAGGGTTTTTTTTCATAGATTTCCATTTTTATAAGCATATCCTTTGTTTATTTGACATTAAATCTGTCCTTATCTTAAAGTCAATTTCTTGCATTTAATTCAATATATTTGCCCAGAAAAGTGGGTCCAAAAGTAAGGGAAGGGATACATTATCCTTTCTTTTATTTTTAATATATTTTCTAAAAGTTTCTGTCTTAATTTTTCCTAAATGATTTTTTATTTTATTAAACTGAATCATAGTCTGTATGTCCACTTGCCTTGAATGCAGGTCAGACTAAGAACAGAATTAAAACAATGTGGAGGGAAAAAAAATAAGTTTGAGATGTAAGCCTTTTGGCTTAACAGTTTGTAGGTTTTCATATCCTGCAGTAGTTTCAGGTTTTAATATATATGAAAATCAGTGGTCTTGTATCTATGCATATGTGTCATCTATAATATAATTTTGACAGATGGTGAGCTGGGTAAATCTACTCCCTGACTATCGAAAAACCTTGGCTTGACTTGCACTCTACTGAAGCTTGTTTTAAAAGGTATTCACGTATATTTATTTTTTAAATAAAGATTTTTTTGTCCTGCCCTTAATTCTCATTGAGATGCTGGCATCCTCATCTTTGACTGTCCCATATACACATTTTACCTGAGCTGTTGTGGATTTTTTTCCCCTCCCTACAGGATTAGTCCATGCATAATGCTGATGACTATACCACTCTACATCTCCTCCTTATTAAAAATAAATATGTTATCTTGCCCCTGTTTGCACCATCTAAAATTCTGACAACAATATTCTACCTTAAAAAAAAAAACACCAAAAACAACAAACCTAGAAACCAAGGAGCCATTTCTCCCACGAGCAGCCCCAGACAGACTGCTCATTGAAAATGTAATACACCGCTGCCGTGTCACAGGTCAGCTGGCAAATGGCAATCTGAATTTTAAAAGGAATATGAATAAAATTCTGTTTTATTTTGAAAATGAACTTTCTGCCCTCCATCATGAATCCAATATATGTCTTAATCTTCCGTGCTCTTGAAGCCTGCGGCTCCTGGCTGAGTCCTTTGACTCCTGATCCTAATAAGGAAATAGGTTGTTTTCCCATCCTCGCTTCATTTTTAGAAGGGCTGAAACAAACAGTCCCCTATTTCAAATGTAATTGACAAAGCATAAAAACATGTATGTTATATAATTTTAGGTTTAGAACCAAGCTCAGCACTGGGATGTTTTATTTTTAAATTTGATTAAGATGTTATACCTTTGGAAATGTGCTGTCAAGATTCGAAATCAAAATTTCCCAGTGTACGATACATGTTTACCTTAGAGCCACACATGTGAAGCTGATAAAGGATTGGGTGGATAATGGTACACTACAATTGGGAACATTTTCATTTAACCTAGATATTATTTATGGCCATACAAGAGGATGTATAGTTGCAGAACTGTATATATTTATTTGTGGCTATTGCTGCTGTTTAAAAATCTACCGAGATTATGCAATTTCTAGTCTTTCTAAATAGATGTTAGTTCATTATGTTCATAGCTTTCTAAACTTATTGTTAACACATTCATTTAAATTTGCAACTTCTAATTAGGAGTAACATGTCTGTCTTTTCAGGAAAATATGGTTTTGCTTTGTGAGTGTTTTTGTCTATTCTCATTTAAATTTCTTCTAACTGATATACTGCTTTTGTGTCATAACTCTTGTTCTTTTATTATGAAATAATTATGGAGCTTGCTTTTTAATAAAAGAAAAATGATACATGATAAAATTCTCAGAGTACGTGGGAGTAGGTGGGTACTAAGTGCTACTGTATCTAATAATTGTATTTGTATAGAATCATCACAACTCATCATGCTAAGGAAATGAATGTTGACATTTCTATGTCTGTGTTTAGAAGTGTGTGTGAGTGACAGATAGAGAGAGAGAGAGCAATAGTTATTTTAAAGGGTAGATTTTATGTTAAACTAAAAGTGGTCTATTATTCTTTCCAAAATATGGTTATATTTCAAAAATTGTTTTGTCATTACTTAACCATTCTAAACTTAGAAAATTAAGCCCATTTACCATTTAAACATTATTAAATATTTAAAACACTGCAACTTTTTAAACTTTTGATTAAGTAACTATCTCTATTCCCTACTTCGTTTCCTGATATTTCAATAATACAAATCAAAAGAAGACTGGAACAGTTCATTCAATACACAATTACACAAATACACAATTTTTAAATTAAATTAACAAAGATTACAAAGATTAATAAGAAGAAATGGGGTCATCATCGGGTAAAATAATGCTAATAGTTGAGAAAATCAGACAAATAATATGATAATTTACATTAAATGATTTGACTGAGGTAGATAAAAGCTGGAATCAAAGCACAAGAAAGGGAAGACAACATGGAATTAGAACTCTTTACAATATTCAGGAAATCATTGAGGAAAAGTTACGCTAAAGAGTGACCTTGAAGGATGAAGTGAGTTATGTGAGATGAAAGAAAGCTTACATTATCTTCCTGTGGAATGAGTTTATTTTATACAAGCATGAATAATTTAAATGTATAAGCTACTAGAGAGATATAGGTACATTGCCTAACAGAGGACAGGGATTATAAAGTCCATAATGTGGGTGAATACTTAACATCCATTTTACTGTACCATATGGGAACAGGTTATTCAGAAGGCAGTATTTCCAGGTCCATAGATATCTCTTGCTCAGATTACACCAATAATTGTTGAGTAAGAAGTTGTATAAATCATCTGATTATGATAATTACACCTTGGTTCATACATAGTAGAATCTGACTTAACAGTCATAATTCAGGATGATTTTATTTTATGGTTATTTTAACTATTAACTGTCTCAATACAGAAGAAGTTAGCAGAAGAAGGTGATTGTAGTATACGTCATAGCCACAGTTCAAATAAGAACCAACACACGGCAAACAGCAAAATTAGACACAAGTCAATTGGGTCAGCCACAACAGAGGTCCTTCTCAAAAACCAAATCTAGCAATCCAAATTTAGTGAGCCATGTTGGTTATTTCACTAGTCAGACTTGTGTCAGTTACTTACTTCTAGGTTCAAATAAAGCAGAAAATGGATTTTAGTTGTCATATTTCCACACCAAATTAAAGTTGATTTTTTATTAGTAAGCAAGAATAGCAGAATTAGTATTACTAACGGCTTCTAAAATAAAGTCTATTGTTCAAGTACCCACAATCTACTATGTAAAAAGAGGAGAGGTAGGGGTAGGGAGTTTGGCCTAGTGGTAGAGTGCTTGCCTAGCATGCACGAAGACCTGGGTTCAATTCCTTGGTACCACATGTACATAGAAAAAGCTGGAAATAGTGCTGTGGCTCAAGTGGTAGAGGTCTAGCATTGAGAAAGCCCAAAGGCAATGCTTAGGCCCTGAGTCAAAGGCCCAGGACTGGCAAAAGAAAACAAAACAACCAAAAAAGGACGAGAGGTCCTACAAGCAAAAATTTAAAATGTAGAGAGCAGAGTTTATAAGCTTATACCATTTAAGGCCTCTCACTCTCCATTAAGTAAGCCAATGACCAAAGAAACATCCGTGTGAACTGATGAAACTGATGGTAACCTGGACTCAGATTCATAAACATTGACCTACTTGTTTGGGAAGTGAAAGTCACAGATCAGAGGAAATTTCTCAACAACAAAATAAAGCCTAGGACAAAAGCATCAAGAAAACAGCAATCTGAACTCCATTGCACAAATATCTTCCAGTCGCTTATTTTCTCCATAAACAAGTCCAAAATATCGAAGTCACTAGAATGTCAGGGAAACAATCCACAATTTTTGTTTTACAAAGACCAAATGATGGCAAAATGTATGCAATTAAAAGAGAACAGATGAATGAAATTAGGTGGATAATATGTGGACAAGGATGTTAGCAACAGGAATGATAGATTCAAGAACAAAGTAAAATTTGAAGGAAATGTAAATATTGGAAAGGTTATACAAGAAAACAAAACAAAAAAGTGTAATTACCACTAGTCTATGCCAAGGAAAAGAAAGAATATCTAGGATTAAACATATGATAGAGTAAGTATAACAGTAAAAATTAGACAATAATAATGCTATGATCAAGTGTTTATTGAGTATGATCATAGCATTCAACAGCTCTGGAACAGTCAAAAGGACAAAACTGAATCTGTCTGGTTAGATGTGCTGAAGTAGAGACTAACACATAAAGAAACTTTCTATTCTTACTTTTCTTCTATGTAACCATAGAATTCAGAATTTCATCAGATATAACAACAGAAGTCCTGAATCCCAAGAAATACCATGGAATTGTACGCTTCAACATCTGAGATTAAAACACTGACAACCAGGATTCCTCTTGAAATTAGTCTTTAAAATTCATGGATATACAAAACATTCCAGCCAGCCAGAAAAATTTAACACAATTGCTGACCAGTAATCCAAACTGATGAATATACTTAAATAGACCCTACACAGATGAGGAAAAGAGAAAGTCACAAACACGTGGTACCAGAAAGAGTTTATTTCAGGAGAATAATTCACAAACAAATGTTTTTTTAAGGAAGGAATCACACATACTTAATTCCATGAGCTAATAAACTCCAAATGAATAAGAATGAAAATTACATACAGTCCTGGAATTGACCAGAGGGGAAAGAATAACATAACTGTGGGAGATAGCAAATATGAATCAGTAATAATCCTAAATATAAATTGTAAATCTCTTACCAAAAGACTAAGATTGAATGTTTGAAATCAAAACATGAGCAAAAATTATTTTGCTTGTTAGAATCATACCTCACTGCCAAAGTTCCACATGCGTTGAATGTGAAGGGTAGAAAAGGTATGGCAAGAAAATGTGATCTGAAAGCAAACTGAAGTAACTGTATTGCCCTGAAAACCAAACGTCAAGCAAAAACTAGTCAGAAGAAGGAAAGAAGATCACATATTATATAAACGAAGACATATTACATCAAAATGCATAGCAATTTTAGATGTAAATGCTGACAATATTTTTGTATCAAATTTCACTACTTGGCACAAAAGAACAAAAAGGATGAAATGGTGACAGTAATTCCAATGCCTGACCCTCATCAACAGATAAGCTCATCCATCACATTCATGGAAACTTTAGAGTTAAACTACACCCTAGATTAAGTGGATTTACTAATCATATAATATCTTAATTAATGACTGTATAATGCACATTGTTCTCAGCAATCCATGAAACTTTCTCCGAAATAGATGGCATTTTAAGTCATAAAGAATCCCTCAGAAATACAAAAGGAATATGGTGTATTTTATCAGATCAAAATGAAATAAAACTGCAAGTCAATAGAAAGAGCAGCCACACAGACATAAAGATTGAACAATATATTTTTGATGGGGATAGTAATTGAATTCAGAACTCCTCCTCCTTCCTCTTCCTCCTCCCTTCTCCCTGCTCCTCCCTTCTCCTTCCTTCTCTCTCTTTAATTCTTCTTCATATGTAGCCTTAAAAGTGATTCTCCCAACTGCACTGCCTAGGTAACTGAAATTAAAGATGTTTGGTGTGCCAAACAGGGCTAGTTACTAATTTAGAAAAGTAATCAAAAATCCTTATATTTCTGACCCCTGAACAATATAATTTTATCCTTTTTAAAGTAAGTTATGTCATTGAAAAACTCAATGGAGAATATTTTAAATTACTAGAATTAAATGAAAATGAAAGAATTCACCAAAATTAATTTTTTTGAAATACAGTGAAGGCAGTTCTAACAAGACATGTAGTGCTATTAGAACCTACATTAGAAAATTTGAGATCTCAAGTAAGTAATCTAATGCGCAGCATAAAGAAAAAGAAAAGCAGTTTAAAAAATAGTAGAAGGAAAGAGGTAATAAGATTTGAGTGAAGATTAATGGAAAGGATATTTAAAGGTAACTTTTGTTTTTAATCAATGAAAATTAAGTTGGTGCCAATAACACACTAGTAATACTAGCTACTCCAGAGGCTGAGATTTAAGGACCTCAGGCAAGAAAGTCCATGGTACTCTCATCTCAAATTAACTACCAATAAGCCAGAAATGAATCTATGGCTCAAGTGATAGAACTTTAGCCTTGAGCATAAAATCTCAGAGACAGCATCAAGAGCCATTGTTTATGCTCCACTAACAGCCTGTTCACACACACACACACACACACACACACACACACACACACACACACACACACCACACATGTACACACACACACAAACCACACACACATACACACACAATCATACACACAGAGAGACACAGAAAAGCAATGGGAATTGATAGGCATGGTAGTTCAAGCCCAAAGTACAAACACTTGCCATGTAGACAAAAGTAGAGTTTGAGTTCTAGGCCAGCCTAAGCTATAGCAAAACTTGAATGACAGCCTGATCTTCATAGAAAGACATTTATATTACTGAGAAAACAATGATAGAGTGCTTAGATTTATATTCAAAATTTTAGTTTGATCCTCAAAACTACACAAACATACGCACACACACACACACACACACACACACACACAAACAAACACATGTCCTCATCAGTAAAATATTTGTTTCTTTGCAAAGAGATATGTTTAGCCAAAATAAAGTGAAATTTTAATTTAATAATATGAGATGAGAATGATGTTACAAAATCAGTATGTAATAAAAACCAATGAAACGGGCCAGGACTTTGGCCTAGTGGTATAGTGCTTGCCTAACATGCACAAAGACCTATGTTCAAGTCCTCAGTACCACATACATAGAAAAAAGCCGGAAGTGGTGCTGTGGCTCAAGTGGTAGAGCCTTGAGAAAACCCAAGGGCAGTGCTCAGGCCCTGAACTGAATGCTTAGGGCTGGCAAAAAAATGAAAAATGAAAAGATTATTAGAAAATATTCTTACGACTTACAACTCAATAAATAAATCTGTTAAAAATCAATCTAGAAAATAATAGATAAATTTCTAGACACTTACTAACTATATCAGTGGATATAAGCAAGGTAAAACAGATCCTTAAGAACTAATAAGAATGAAATTGTATTTTTTCTTTCTTTTTTTTTTCTTTTTTGCCAGTCCTGGGCTTAAGCTCAGGTCCTGAGGACTGCCCCTGGATTTTTCTCAAGGCTAGAACTCTACCACTTGAGCCTCAGAACCACTTCTGGCTTTTTCTAAGTATGTGGTATTAAGGAATCAAACCCGGTCTTCGTGCATGCTAGGCAAGCACTCTACCACTAGGCCAAACTCCCGGCCCCTGAAATTGTATTTTTAAGGTAAAAAGGTTTTTAAAATTATATGAAGACATTCAATGCAAATGGAAAGCTAAGAAAACACTTTATAAAACAATAAACTTATATTTGAAATGAAAAATAGAGCATGAAACAAGGAAAAGGACTATTTATAATCATATGACAAAGATAAATTAAAACACAAATTTTAGGGAAATTAAAGGTCATTTTGCTATTTATGAAGAGGTTTCTCTCAAGAATTTACATATAGGGGCCGGGAGTTTGGCCTAGTGGTTAAAGTGCTTGCCTAGCATGCACGAAGACCCGAGTTCGATTCTTCAGTACCACATACACAGAAAAAAAAAAAAGCCAGAAGTGGTGCTGAGGTTCAAATGGTAGAGCTCTAGCCTTGAGAAAGTCCAAGACAATGCTCAGGCCCTGAGTTCAAGCCCAGGACTGGCAAAAAAAATTTTTTTTAAATATAAAAAAAGAATTTACATATATATATATATATATATATATTGTATGAGGGCACCAGGCTCTGGAACACCTTATTTCTTAAAATAAAAATAAAATAAAATAAATCCACCACTGGAGATAAAGTCACCATGGGCACAATATTAGTAAATTATTTCAATATTCCAAATCAGTATTAAGTCATGAACACAAACAAAATATAGAACTTCAGAATGAAATGATATTGAAATGAATTGATTTAATAGACATCTTCCACACAACAGCCAAAAATAGACATTCTTCTCAGCATCCGATGCAGTCTTTCTCCAAAATAGAAAATATTTTGGTATGTAAAAGCAAATCTTCACAAATCCAAGAAAATTGAATTAATGTTTGCATTTCAACAGACTACTATGGAGTAACACTTAAAATCAATGGTGAGAGCCCAGATTCCTAAAGCCGGCACACACACACACACACACACACACATACACCCGTGCACATATTGAATAGACTTACACCAATTTAAAAGCTTTTGCACCTTTAATGAAACAATTATCACAATGAAGATAAGAGATTATCTTTGCTCCCTACCATTTGGGCATTGACACCATGATTTTCATAATTTAGACATGTAAATTTTATTGCCTAATTGCAATCTCATTAGTTTGTTTATATTCCTAGTATTTATTTATCTGTTCAGTGACTCTCCATCTTTTATGGGACATATGATTTTCTTAAATATAGTTAATAAATTATTGCTTTATTCCTTCAAATCCATCATGGATTTATGTCTTCCTAAATAAAATCAAATAAAATGTTATACTAGGAAATAATGAAATAAAATTGTGAATAAAGTACAGGATTCTTAAAATTATAAGCAACTATATTAATTACTCTCTCATGATGCCATAAACATTTCTAATTGAGACTTTTTTTCTTATCCTTTTAGTGCTACATAGTAAGCATTTCATGAAGCAGGCTCCAGTTCATCGACCATACTTTACTCTGAAATGATTTTGCTTTGTTTTTGTCTTGCATAGAAAGTTGTCCACTGAAATGAGTAAATATTACCATTAATAATAAACTCTCACAATATGTTATATTTTAATCTCAAACATACTGGAACAGCAGACCAAATGCTATTATCAGAGGTACTATATCCCCACAATATACCAGGGAGAGAAAGATAAGCTTGCCTATCCAATTATTTGAGAACATTTTAAAAATATGTATTTTTAAAATTGTATTCATTGTTCATTATCTTTAGTTGTACAAAAGAGCTTCAATTCATCCTGTGAGTTTGTAAGTGATTGTACTTACAAACTCCATATATCTTGCTCAGATTTGACTCTTCATCATTCTCCCACTTCTGCTTGTGCTTGTGCATGCATGTGTTTGTGTGCATATATGTGTGCCAGGCCAAGTGGTAACAATACATGGGTTATACATTAGCAACCCTATTTCTGTGAAGATCACAACTTCCTATCACTATCATACTGACTTCATTACCTGAATTGCCATAACTCCTGATATAAGGATAAACCCGACTCATTATTCAATGGTTTTTCAACATTCCAAGCATAAGGAATTTCCCCAGTTTATACAACTAGAGATTCAGATTAAAAATATTTTTTCTTTCATTTTAATTTGTCTTCATTTTCATCTCTGCATGCAAAACATGTCAGTTTTTTATATTTTAAAAGATTTTATTAACACTGATTTTTTACATCATATTTCAAATGTTATGTTTAACAAACAAATATTCAAGAAGGAAATCTCTATAGAGTATATATCCCATCATAGATTTTTATGTCTATGTATTTATATTTATCACCAAGACCATGGCAAAGAGTTTGGGTACCTGAATATTGAGTGCTCGCTCTTGTATTGCTTGGATCTAATATCCACATATCAAGGAGACCATGTACTTTTTGTTCCTTTGGTCCTGACTTATCTCATTCAGCATGATTTGCTCTAGTTTCATCCACTTTCCCATGAAAGTCAATATTTTATTTTGTCTGTTGGCTAAAAACATGTTTAAGACTTTAATTTTTTTCTATGATTCGATCTAAAATGTCCCTAAAACTGTACAGATTTCTTGAAACACTCAGGCTTGGTCCTTGGATTTGGAAAGTGAATTTTCTTTATAAAGCCTTTTCTTTTTTGTGGGGGTGAGTTGGGGATTATGCTGGTCCTGAGGCTTGAATTCGTATTGTTTTCCATGCAAAAGAGCTGTATTTCTTTACAAACAACTAATTTATTAAACACATACTATTCTATAGTTTTTTTAAATTCCCCACTGAAATATAAATTAAAATAGCTAACAATTTATGTAACAAATTTTTCTTTATCCATATAACTGACTACAACATGTCATATAGCCAGTCAAAAGTCAACGCTGACGACAAAAATTTCAGATAATTGACATATGGAGCAGTTTGAATGACTGAAGATATAACATTCCATGTAGTGGAACTGACAAATCAGATTTTGATAGTTTGCCTGTATGCTTTATTGTACCAGGAAAATCCGTGAATTTTAATTTCTTAAATGGGAAAACAAATTGTTTCTGCCAGTAATTATAATCATTGCTTGATGTCTTAAAATATTGAAATCCTAAAAAAATCAATGCTGAAAAAAATCATAGAAAGTATGAGGAGAAAAAGAATAGTGAAAATTACCACCAGTCTATGCCCACAAATAAATACACTTAAACTGATAAGAAAAATTCCTAATGTCCCCCGTAGATTTTACATAATAATATAATGATAGATAAGCCAAAACTGAATATCTACTTATCAGTATAACACTGATCATGTTATCCTTTAATTGACCAATAAAACAGATACTTACCAATATTGTTAGATATTATGCTGCTGCAATATCTTGCTAGTGCAATTAAAGAAAGGGAAATAATTGCTGTATAAAGTGAAAGGAGAAAAACACAGTAGGTTTTCAATTGAAACAACTTTATAAGCAATAAAACTGAAGAGAACAAACTAAGATGAATAAATTGCAATAATTTTGGAAAATGTAAAGTTATACCATTAATACAAAATGATTGTGCTGAAATGCTTACTAATATCAATGATGACCATAGTAAAGAAGGAATAATCAGAAATGGCAACTCTTTAGGAAAATCATAATGTGCTTGTGATTACTATTGAACAAAATGACAATTTAAAAATAGCTGTGGTGGCCTTGAGTGAAAAATAAGACTCATTCCTTTAGTGAAGAAAATACATTGTTATAATTCTCCTTAAGTTAGACTCACAAAGTCTATTCAACATCAGTTAAGATCCCATCAATCTTTTTACTTCTGAGGGATTAAGTAAGATACTTGACAAAATGACATTGATGTTTACCTGTGGGAATAAATATTTAAAAATAAATATTTAACAATAACTCAGAAAAACATTAATTATGAGACACCCTCCACAGTTTAACCACTAATGGGAGTGGGATTATATAAAATCTGCTTCATTTTGTAACTATTAATAAAAGCAGAGGCACATACATACAATCATATGCAGTTATTTTTTATCATGTGGGAATCATATCTGGCAACTAAAGTGAAATATTTATTAATATAATGTTCTATGTTAAATGTATTGAAAAAATATTTTGTACATTCTAAATAGCTTAAAGAATTTCTTTTCCAATGTTTGTACTATTCCACAAATTTTAAGTCATGTATTTTCCCTGAATATAAATATTTAGCATAGATTTTTTTGTAATCATAATAATAAAGTATTTGACAAATGTAAAAATATTTGTAATTCCAGTCATTCCATTTGTCTCTATTCCTAACTTTGCCACAGTTATGTATAACTGCTCACGGAAGCTAACTGATAATTTTTGGAACATACTAGTTTAGTAAAAATCATAGTTTGCATTAATCCTCTGAACATCATAAGCGTCAAAAATTTTGGGCAAACCATGTCATGATAGAGAATAAGATAACTGTCTATTTGATGAAGTAGGCGGATTACTGTAACTTCACATATAATGACCATCCCATGTTATTATTTGTTGAATTTAAAGTTTCTAAGCTAAATGTTATTGTGACTGTTTTTTACAAATATTTCAGCATCCTACATGGGTAAACTCCTCAAAGAGGTAAAATGCAAAACACAAAATCTTGGGAAAATCTGAATGGAGGAGAAATATACCTTAGTTTTAACAGGACCCAACGCCCCCACCCCCCAAAAAAAAAAACCAACAACTTTGCTCAAGAATCTAGCCCTAAGGAAACATATCTGATGTTCAAACAAGGCCTCTTTGCTAGTTATTCCATCGCATGTCCATCTGCTGTGCTGAGATTGTGCCAGCTCACAAACTGGTCTGCTATTTTCAGTAAGGCATGTGCCAAAGCAGCACATGGTTTAGACTGGCAGATTACATAAGGCTGCGAGTATCCACTATAATAAAAATTTAGTCTTTTGCCCAGTATATTTGATCCTCAAATTACTCACTGAACATTCATTAACTTTATAAAATTTCTTGAAAGAAGTGATAAATTATTAGTTTACTTTAGGAAACCTGAGAGTCAATGATGTGATTTAACCAGAGCCTCAGGCCAACTCTTCATGCAGGGCATGGGTTTGTTCACTTGAGAATACTTCAAGTACTCTCATCTGAGTTTTCACACTTCTATTAGGGGAAACAAAGAATAATGTAATTCAAAACAGGATAGGAAGGGTATACCTACAGACATATAAACATTTCTCAGAAGACCAGTTAGTAGTGGCAATGGTGTATTTAAATTAAGACAAATCCCACAAAGGATTGCCACAAATTCTGATTCATTGTGAGTATGAAGTCTTTACTTTTCAACTTTTAAATCAGTAACTAAACTATATTTTGTTTTTACAATGCTATTTTGTTTTCTTCAACCTTATTTAATTAACTTCAGATGTTAACATTTGTTCATTTTGTGCTTTAAGGATTAAAATTATGTTAAAATGAATCAAGTAATGACTAATATGTATAAGAATATATTTACAAGAATATAAGCATATAGCAAGGTTTCACTATAACCACAATAAAAAGTATGATGATATTTTCAATTTTTTAAATTAAAATCTGGCCTAATTGGTTAAATTACTAGGGTTATAGCATAACTAAATTTAAATTTTTCTATAATTTTCTACAGGATTTTAATGAATGGAGGAAGAACTCATCAAATTTATTTGTAAAAGGTCCTTAGAATAAAGCTATAATAATCAAAATAGCTTGGTACTGGCACAAGAACAGGCCTGAAGACCAATAGAATAGAACTGAGGACCCAGATATTAAACCACAGACCTATGGCCACCTAATCTTTGACAAGGAAGCCAAAAAAATAGAATGGAAAAAAAGTCAGCCTCTTCAACAAGTGGTGCTGGCAGAACTGGTTAAGCACCTGCAGAAAACTAAAGTTGGATCCTTCTTTGTACCCTGCACTAGAATTAACTCCAAATGGATCAAAGACCTGGAGGTAAAAGTTGACACACTGAAAACTTTACAAGAAGGAATAGGAGACACACTAAGCCTCTTTGGCACAGGTTGAAACTTTCTCAGTAAGGACCAAGAAACACAACAAATCAGAGAAAGGCTGGATAAGTGGGACTGCATTAAACTGCAGAGCTTCTGTATGGAAAGGACATAGCTAGTAAATTAATTAGGAAGCCTACAGAATGGGAGATCTTCACTATCCATACACCGGACAAAGGCCTCATATCTAAAATATATCAACAGCTCAAAAAATTGAATCACTCCAAACCTAATCTCCAAAGAAACAACCATCCCATTAAAAGATGGGCCAAAGACTTAAAGAGAGTCTTCTCTGAAGAAGAAACAAAAATGGCCTATAGACACATGAAGAAATGCTGGACATCTCTGGTCATCAAAGAAATGCAAATCAAAACAACGCTAAGATTCCACCTCACTCTAGTTAGAATGGCCAGGATCAAGAAAACAAATAGCAATAGATGCTGGAGGGGATGTGGCCAGGAGGGATCACTACTACACTGTTGGTGGGAGTGCAAACTCGTTCAACTACTATGGAAAGCAGTATGACAGTTTCTCAAAAGACCAAACACAGAACTCTCCTATGATCCAGCAATTCCACTACTTGGCATTTACCCAACCGTCTAGAAACAAGGACATACTAAATCCACTAGCACAATGATGTTCATTGCAGCACTATTTACCATAGCAAAGATATGGAACCAACCCAGATGCCCCTCAGTGGATGAGTGGAACAAGATGTGGAATTTATACACAATGGAATTCTATGCTGCTGTCAGAAAGAATGACATTGCCCCATTTGTAAGGAAATGGAAAGACTTAGTAAAAATCATATTAAGTGAAGTAAGCCAAACCCAAAGGAATATAGGCTCAATGGTTTCCCTCATTTGTCATAATCAGTAGAAACCTTGGACTCTCCTAGCAGAGATTTACAATAAAACATAATCTAGAGACATTAGACCAAATCATATGACACTAAATGTAAGGACTTCCAGGATAAGAAAACAAAAGCCATATAATGAGTGACTGTGGTCCTTAATACACTATGTTATCGCTCATCTCTTTTGCCATCCCTTGGTTATCTCATGTTGTTATAATTTATCACCTTGTTATCTGATATATTTTATATGTGCTTAATTTGTTATTTGAAATTGGATAGGGAAGGGGGGAAATCAAGATAAGCAGGAGGAGGGTGGGAGGGAAATGGGGACCATGTCATGAGAAAGGGTATCAATGTGAAGTTATGCACTTTCTATCTGGTGAATATAATATAACCCTTCCATTAAACACAATAAAATTTATAAAAAAAATTCTTCAATATGCTTACCTATTACTAATATCTCACAAATTTTGACAGATAAAAATAAAGCTTTAGGCTTACAACGTACTAGTTAGCATAAACATGTACTATTTAGTCTGAAAAATCCTACTTTACAAAAAATAACATAAAGAAGATGTGTTAGTCAGCTTTCTGTTGCTATAACAGATAAGGTAAATCAACTTCTAACATCATTTTTGTGAAATACGTAGGAAGTTCCATCTATGGTTTGTAGATCTTAGTTTGGGTCAACATAGCACCCTAGAAATACAGGATTAGGTTACAGTCATTCATCTTAGGACAGGAAAGAATAATAATAATAATAATATAATAATAATAATAATAGACCAATATCTCATAAACTTCAACAAGAGCTTAGCTCTAGTAAGTTAAGACCTTCCACTAGCCCTCATATTTTAAAGGTTCTAATTCCTCCTAATAGCACCAGAGGGCAGGGAAGCCAATCTTTCAGCCATGGGCCTTAGGAATAAACCTGTCCCTTCAACGCCTGAGCAACCCTTGTAAAACACATTGGAATTGTACTTTTAGCTCTATTGTTACATACTGTGACCTATTCAGTGGAAGACACCATATTTGTCTACAATTTACCAGAATTCTGGTAAAAATTTTTGTAAGCAATAATAGGGCACAAAGAAGGAAAAGACCCAAGGTGTTTTTCAGTGCTTAAAGTTTTGAGAACTTTGGATTATGTACCTACGCAACTCAGGTAAGATATAGGTACATATTGTAAGATATTTGAAAAACTGTATGTGAACAATTATTTTATTGTATCTTCCATGAGAAGATACCCAAACATTACTGCAGAACAAGCTTCAAGACAAGGGAAACTTCGCATCAAGTAGAATTACCTAAAAATGAATGTACTCTCTATGACAAACCCATTTGAAGAACTCAGGACGAAATTAGAAGACTATATGTAACTAAGGTATTCTATTAGAGAATGGGGAGGAATGTAAGAGATTGGAACATAATATTTTAGTATTTTACTTTTAAAACATTCTTATATAAAATTCTTTAGAAACTAAGATCATGCTGTTGTGAGTATCCCATTAAGATTTGGCCACAAGCATATCTCCTTGACTTGGAAGTTTTCAATTTTTTTTATGAAGTTAATAAAGTCTTAGTAAATGTTTATTGGTAATAAAAACAGATAATTAGGGATTTCATCCTTTTCAATCCAAAACAACTGAATAATACCATTTGATGTCTTGATTCATTCTCATGATATTTTCACTGTGCTTACATAGTTAAAGTTGACCAGAAATTTTAAAAAAAGGCATCTAGATTAGTACATACAAGGAGAGATAGCAAAAGAAAGGTGGGTTCCTTGAAGATGACAAGAGGAAGTATGGATTTGCCATAAGAGGCAAGAGGCCACCAGTAAACGGATTCAGAAGGGAATAGTTTGGTCTGAACAACAAGAAACAGAGAAATGTTAAGCTCTCAAAAGCTTTCCAAAATAAAAGGGACATGGAGAATACAAGATTTCACATGTCCTAACCCTGCTATCTAACTGAGTGCCACACAAAAGAAATGGGCCAGATAACACTGGCATTTATCAGGAATAGAGCAGATGCACCCTTAACCTGAGGCCTTCATGGCCAAACTACAAGGGAAAGGCTTACTTGTTCTGAGAGCTGAGTTCAACATCACACTAAGGGATAAGACCTGAACAAAGAAAGGCAGGAGTTAAGTCTAAGGACATGAGGTGGAAGCCTAATGGCATTGGACAAGAATTCCCATTTCCAAGAGTGAAAAGGACCTTTACACTAAGCCTCAGCAAGTGTCCTGGACTATCACGTAGTCACTATGCCACTGCTTAATTTAATACACTGGGGTTTGCAGACTCCTGTTAGGCCATACTATTCACTATTTTCTTTTCTGTAGGAGAGATATTTACTTTGACATAATTTAAAACATGATTCTGCTTCAAATATATTCCTGTATATCAACCAGAAAAGCAATTTTGAATATCTTTAATCTTTCCATTAATCTTGAATATGTATATATATATTATATGTATCCATTGTATATAAAACAATCACTTGAATTCTTTTGAACTAATCTGATGTTTTCTATGTTAATATTATTGAGATTTATTTTCATTTTTTTACTTTCAAGTTAGATTTATCAAACATATAAGTGTTCTGGAAATGAGGCATGATGTTACTTACTAATATTATGACTACTATTGCATATATGTTGCTAAATACTAGGTTAACAGAATTGATTTTGATAAACTAATATGCCAGATTCTAAGGGATGTATATTCAATGAACACCTTAAAATGTAGAGTGCATCTGTAGGCCTCAAAGATTAGCAAAATGCACACCAGAATGAGGCTTCTCATTTTTAGAAAAAAATGTAATTCAGACTACTCTCTGGTCATCATTTTTTGATATGTGTTCATTATGAAGTATTTGTGTCAATAAAGGAGAGAAACGAAA